>NC_092866.1:21248251-21374442 GCF_032062135.1 Pyxicephalus adspersus
AATGCAAGATCGCCAGTAAAAAGCTGTCGGATAAGCGCGGCTCCGTGCGCGAGCTTTTTCCGTTGCTGAATAGCGCTACCGCGTACGATTCCGGATCGCTAATACGAATGCGCGACCGATAATCCGATTCTGCTTGATGAATCAGGGGCAAGGTATCAGCCTAATGGTCAACTGGTAGCATGTCTTTTACATTTACAGCCATTGGGAAGGCTACAACTATTACAAATAAGTAAAAAGATCATTGGTACCTGTTAAACTGACCCAAGATTAAAAAACTGCTCATTGCTCAAGGAACCCCTAGCAATATCTGGAGGAATCCTGGGGTTCTATGGAACCGTGGTTGGGAAACAATGATCCAGTCTATCTTCTCTATCCTGAGCTGTATACTTACCTCATTCTGGCTTTAGGTCCAGCCACATGCAAAATGTTTACTCTAGTTTCTTTTTGCTGTCTGTTTGAATTCTGAAAGACAGTGGAAATTCCAATAAAAATTTATAGGCTTTTACTGCACATGCAGCTGGAATTGCTGGCTACCCAGCGTTAAACATAGGGGTAGGATTTGTGCTGGAACAAGGTATATATTCGGTTCATAAATAGGGATGGATTAAATGTGCTATGTGTAGGAAGAACAAAACTTGATGGAGAAACATTAAAAGTTTCCTACTACTTCTAAGTAGTGTACTATGTACTAAGTGATCGTTGTGATACAAAATACCTAAGCTCACATCTGCAGATCATTGTAATGTTTTTTTAAAAAAGTGCAATTTTCTTCAGTCTAACCTGGATGGCCTAGGCAGCTTGGTGTCACATTCTAATACACATGAGGGTTGATTTTGTTCAAACAAATTCCCCCTTACAAATCCTTGTTCATTCAACTACAACATTCTTAAGTCTTTTACATATCGCATATCATGTCTACTGTAACTTCTCACTTGTAACAAGTAACACGAAGAAAGTCATATGTGCCATTGTACAATTGTCCAAAATCCTTCCTTTACCATGTGCTTCTTAGTTAGAGGTCAAAAAATCTCATGGAATCTTGAACCATATTCCCTACACATACACATATAGGAGGCCCACTGGTTAAATGGGTGAATTCTGTGCTATTAGGACTGGTTTTGTTCTTGAGGATCTTTAATTTCCCATTGACATACTGATAGGTTTTTTGCATTTTGCCTCGGTTGCATCAAGAATATCTGCGGGTTCATTTTTAATATAAAATGAGCTTTATCTGTTAAAAGTATGTAGGGAAAAGTTTGATGTTAATGGTAAATATTGGATCTGGTAAGTTCTGCAGGGTTATTTCTAAATAAACACATTAAATAATGATGAAAACCTCTAAATTAGGAAGAGTTACGAAGCAGCCAAGGCTAGGAATATTTACAACATATTACTTGGTTTTGAGAAATGATTGCTTTCCGTAATGCCAAATCTGCAAGTTTGATGGATTTCCTGGGAGAAGAAGGCATTGGATCTTGTTTTTATGCTGACAGGTCTCATGTGTTGTATTTTTTCCAGTTTTGTTACAGGAAAATGTCATGCTCTAAAGATATTATCTGTTTTGGCAAGTTTGCTGCGTGCACTGAAATAAATTAGTTCAAAGCACAACTTGCCAGAAACAAACCAATAACTTACCCTTCCATATTGATATTCTGATGACTCAGAAGCTGATTTAAAGCTATGAAACTATGATCCAGTACCAATAAAACAGCTCTGGCACAGAACAATCTTGTAGCTGCTGCTATTTATAAAACATTGAACCAGCAGAAAAATAATTAACACTGCAAATAAATGCCAAAAGGCTTAATCTACAAAATGTAAACTATGCATTGCTCTAAATAATAGCTAAAAGGAGCACACTTGACAGAGTTAAAAGGAAACCTGCTATTATTCATAATATTATTATTATTATTATTATTAATATTAATATTAATAATAATAATAATAATAATAAACAGGATTTATATAGCCCCAACATTTTACCCAGCGCTGTACATTAAATAGGGGTTGCAAATGACGGAAGAATACAGACAGTGACACAGAAGGAGGAGAGGACCCTGCCCGGAAGCGCACGTGGCTCCGGAGCTCCGGCTCTGCAGCAGTTGCCAGCCGGCATTAGGCCGGATCGGCCAAGGGGCGTTAGGCAGGAACAAACTACTGGCTAGGCTGTATTATGTTATGCGTATAATATTCCTAGCAGCCACTCTTTGCATAAAAGTACTTCTGACTTCTTGATCTGCGAGTTTGTCCCAGGTACGGATGCACAAACTTTGCCATGTTCCGTTCACCAGTGGTGTTTTACATACTCCTGATTTCTGTACACTGTACGGTACATAATACTGACCCCTGCAATCTGTACATAACATACTGTTTTCCCCTGTAGTTAGTGTGTTGTACATTCCTGACCCCTGTACTCTGTACATAATATACTCCTAACCCTTGCACCATATATGTTACATAGGCCTGACCTCCCCATAATACTGAAACCCGGCTTGGGACCTTTCAGGATAGGAAACGGGACAGTGATTGTGGGTGCTGCCTCTCCTATTCATAAAAGGTCCTCTGGTTTGCCAAAAGTGGAATATGGTTTACCAAGAAAGGCATTAGGCCAGATCTGCCAGGGGGGCGTTAGGCAGGAACAAACTACTGGCTAGGCCATATCTAGGCCATAATATGTTATGCGTAAAATTTTCCTAGCAGCCACTCTTTGCATAAAAGTACTTCTGACTTCTTGATCTGCGAGTTTGTCCCAGGTACGGATGCACAAACTTTGCCATGTTCCGTTCACCAGTGGTCCAGCAAATTTAACGTTGTCCAGCTGACAAACCTAACATTTGCTAGTGAATTCCATTTAGGTCTATGGACTGAGAACACCTACAGTAAGCTTTCTTTCATTTTCAGGGCAATTACAAAAGCTACAGCAACAAAAGTCATGGAGAGTGGTCCCATTCAATAATGATTAATACTTAATGCTGTGACTGTGGCTTACAAACCCCAACCCTGTGTTTTACATACTCCCAATTTCTGCACACTGTACAGTACATAATACTGACCCCTGCAATCTGTACATAACATACTGTTTTCCCCTGTAGTTCCCCTGTAGTGTGTTGTACATTCCTGACCCCTGTACTCTGTACATAATATACTCCTCACCCCTGCACTATATATGTTACATAGGCCTGACCTCCCCATAATACTGAAACGAGGCTTGGGACCTTTCAGGATAGGAAATGGGACAGTGATTGTGTGTGCTGCCTCTCCTATTCATAAAAGGTCTTCTGGTTTGCCAAAAGTGGAATCTGGTTTACTAAAAAAGGAGATAAAAAAGCTTGCTTCCATTTTGAAAAATACAGACTATTACCTATTCCCTCCCAATAGTGTCAAGGACTATCATTGGGGGAGGACTGTAACCCCTGTGTTAAAAATAACACATCCAGATATTGGCCCCCTTGCCCTGGGGAATCAGTACAAGGGTACAAAATATCCCTTACCCATTCAATGAAAAGGATAAATTAGCCCAAAATGTACCTTTTAATTATTAGACAAGGAGTTTTCATACTACAGAAAATGGTGTTAAAAAATAATGCGTTAGTAACATATTAGGTCTTCTATACAGTATGGAAAAGGTCCAATGCCATATAACAAATCTGTCCCATGAATTAAATTCTTTTGCTGAAACACTTTCATCCACTGTAATCAATACTTTTTATATATTAGGAATATGGATGTACTCAATGGAGCTGTTGGACTCCTCAAGAATAAAACAGTGAAATACACTCAAAAGTACGCACCATTATTGGTAAGCAGTCCGCATAGCCCCCACAGTCCAGAGACTGTAAACTTTTGAATTTGGTCCTGAAATAAAGATCCTCTTCGCAAAATACTCCACTTTTGATATGCAAAAAAATTAAAAGGTAAGAATATTGCATTCCCATAAACCAGAATCAGTGCAGAGTTCCTTGGTGGAGAAATGTGTTTTGGCCTCCAGTGTTGCAGTCTGATCAATGGGGGAGAGAAGAATAAGGAAATGCTTCTTCCTGCCTGCAGCAGAATGATGACCCGTCTCATCCAAGGTAAAGCTTCAAGCCCCCAAAGAATGGACCTGTAAAGTCACCCTTGTGTAGACATTTAAATTCCACCAGATGGCAACTGGATGCTTCAGGAAACTGACTCTCCTGGAGTAATATATTTTGCTGGAACATTAAGGGCACATCAGCAATTGAACTAAGCAAGAATGACACAAACTATATGTGATTTCGTGTCATTAAGTCACAGAAAACAGTTTTTAAGCAATACTGAGATTTATGTTAAGGTTAGAGGTAAAAGATTGGTGTAAGAAATAATTATGGTGGATGTAATGCTGTAATGCTTAGTTTTGCGGTAGTATGTTTTACAATTCAGACAATCATCAAATATCATAGAACACAATAAATAATTGTTTATAGGAGAATGTTCCCTGGGTGGCTTGAAGTCCATGACAAGTCTGGGTGACCTGTGATAATATCACTGTTATGGTACCACTCTGTTCTGTAAGCAGCTTACATGTCTTTTGGAGTCACTCTCATTATCCTTGTCCTGGAACATCATTTAAGACAGTATCTCTGTCAAAAATAGAAGGTCTTCTTCTAATCTGCCCCTCTCTTCCTGGAATAGAACACCAAATTCATTCTAATTATAGTAATAGTCTTTTATAATCATGAGAAACTTTCATACCACGAGTTGCCTTGATGTAGGTCTTCGGCTTAGCTGTAATAATGTAACCATAGATTACATAACATTCACTGCCTTTAAGCTCTGTTGGATATTTAAAATAACTTTCTTTTTTTGTACAACTAATAATGAATGTTAAAAGCTCTGGAAAAGCTTTTAAACATTATATCTGGGTTAGTCACATTACCATTGCATGTACTGTATGAGAACATCTTTAAAACAAGGTTGCAATAGCAAAAATATCTCTATTAAATCTTTTAAGTCAGTTAAGTCTATTTAGACATGCATTGCAGACATGCAATGCACTGGCATTAAGGCCAAGAAGGGAGCACAGTGAAAAGGATTCACACATTATAATAAATCTTAGCAGTCTTTGTTTATTAAATCAGCAAAAATTTATACTAAAGCTTCAGACCTATTTGAATCATTTCAAAAGCAAAACACCACTGGATCCCCACTTGCCCATCATAGTATATACAGGTAGTCCCCAGGTTACATACGAGATAGGGACTGAAGGCTTGTTCTTAAGTTGAATTTGTATGTAAGTCAGGACAGATACATTATTTTAATAAATGCAATTAGGACAGATGTTTGTCTTAATATATTATTAGGCAGCATGGTGTCAGTTACTGTAAAAAATCCTCACTGTGAGTTAATCACAAACAAAGCAAAAAAAGCCATAAGCTGAAATTTTAACCTTCGCACAGAACTTTTCGAGGAGCACTGAATGAGTGTTAAATTGACATTGGCTTTTTTTCCAGGAATAGCTATGTTACATGAAGAAAAGTGACATTCTTCTGAATAGCTCAACACCCCCTCTTTTTTGGTAAGAAGGTTTACTTATACCTTTAGGTGAGTGCACTATAGCAAATACCAAATACCTGTAAAAAGAAGTACCAATATACTCGTCTTTCCTGGGACCTTTGTCTTCAAATGCTTCCTTTATGCTGCTCTCCACCTGCCACAGGTGTGTAACCGGATGACTTGAATACTTGGTTTCCCCATCACAATGGTTCAACCACCACCTTGTACATCCTTTAGAGATGAGTATGAGTATGAGCCAGCAGAAGAAACCACTGTGTTCAGCTGGGGTAGTGGGAATTCACATACCTAAATGGTGGCAATTAGGGATGAGTGAGAAGTTCAAGTTTCCTTGAACTTCCCATGGGTTCGCTAAATTGTGGCGAACCGATTTCGCGAAACCATCGGAAGACCGAGGAATTCATTACAATTAACCGCTAGTGCCAGGGATCGCAAACAGGAGGATTCCCAGAGCTGCAAGAATGAATGCAGCCCTGAGAATCCTCTGTGATCCCGGGGCACCAGAGGTTTTTTTTACAGGGCTGCAATCATTCTTGCAGCCCTGGGAATCCTGTGTGCGATCCCCGGTGCTAGAGGTTAAATGGGGAGAAGTCTCAATCCTCACTGGAGGTTTGGAATGGGGAACGGGGATCGCACACTTAGCTGATCAGTGAATGCAGCTGCGGCTCACAATGTGGTGAAAATTCCCATTGCAAAGAATACCCAGTCATGTGATGGGCAACACATAATTCTTTTTGCTAAGTAAAGAGCCTTAACTACTTTAACAAATCAACCCAAATGTTTCCCAACAGACACTTATGCCTTTTTGTTCCAACACCTGTACCATGCCAGTGTGTGCTATTTTCTTACCAGTGAACGTGAGCTGGACCACATACCAGTCTCCAGGGGAGTAATATGATGAGTTTACTGCGTGACAGTACTGAAGGTTCTCTTCGGTTGGATTTAGGATATTCTGTGGCTGAATCATTGGCAATCTGAAAGGTATATTTTGGCCATTTTTAGGTTTAATAGACAAAATACTCTAAAGTATTGGCATGGGAAGTTGGACATGTTTGTCAAACATTGGCTGCAAAAAAAGAAATTGAACACTGAGGCTGTCCCTGTTTTTCTTATGTAAAACTGTTCTGTGACTGATCAATTTTTTTTTAAACATTTATTATGTAATAAGTTGTAGAACTGGCCAATAGCAGGACATTTTTATATAAGAGACCTGACCAAAATGTACTAGAAAAATGTATAGGAAGGTGTTTTACTACAAGAATTAAAAGGACACATAAATGTAAAAGTGGCAAGTAGCAAGCCAATTAAATAGCAAGGCTAGATTTATATGCTATTTCTTATTAAATTATGCTGCAACAATGCTACAAACTAAAGACAGCTTTCAAAAACAGGTCGTCGGTAGGTGAATGCTTAAAAAAGCACAGGCAAAAATAAATAAATAAACTTAAAAGTAAAAAAAACTTGAGAAAACAAAACAAAAAAACAATACATCACCTAAATAAATAAAACTTCAATATATTACCAATAAAATAAACAAAAAAAAAAAAAAACAAATATATTACAACATATAAACAAAATCAGCAAAATTCTTGATTGCCCAAATAGCCAACAACCTACTACAGCTTTTTAACTTGCCAGAATCTTTTTTGGTCCTTTCTGAGTCATCCTAAGCTTGCTGGCCTTAGTTCAAGGTGCATTTTTGTGTAAAAACATTTTTCCTTGGTGAATATACAAATCAATTTACTAGGAATGTGATTCCGGAGCCTGCAAAGTTTGCCTCAAATACATGTAGAGATGTAATAGGGTAGCATGCAAAGGAGTATTTCACATTGTAATATAGGAAGGTGAGCGGTTCTGCTAGCATGGAAGGTTGATTATTGATAAGTACCCCGCTGTATCTGAGTGCATCCATACTTGGAGGAGTGTATTGTCTGATATTCTTGAATTACCTCCCTAATGTTTATAATACCTACTGCAACTATAAGAAAAGACATCAAAGTTCTGGATAATATATGAGAAAATATCTGAGATCCATATCAACAATTAGCTATCATCTTGAAAAGTAATCCTTTTGCTGCTATTCCATTTATCCTCAATTCATCCATTGGAACGGGTTTTGCATGTCTGCATGTCCGCATACATCAGATCTCCCTATTTTTCCTGCGGAAGCGGATTTATTCTGCGAAACGCGTAGAAAAGATTGGGACTACCCGAATTTTTTTTATGTTTTATTGAATTATATTTATTAAACTAGGTTCGTGATTTAAAAATGTGTTGTGTAATTGGCTAAATTTGGTAAAGGCTGGCCTAAAAAGTCCCATTGTTTGGTGGTTTTGCACAAAATTTTTTCTTAAAGAGATTTGGTGTCTAATGAATTTATTGAATTTAACTAATGAATTTGGTGGTCGCCAACCTTTCGGACCTCACGGACCACTGAATCCACAAAATCCGGACCACGCATGTGCGGGGAGCCATGTGTTCCTCAAAGGTGGCGAAACTTCCCCCAGAGTAATGTCATGATGCCAGAAACCACCCACTCTCCCATCTCAGGCTCAGACCTGCTTGTTAAACATCCTGGGGGGACAATAATGCAGGGCTGTGGATGCAACAAAAGTTGTGTCCATGCCCCTGCGCTACTGTGCCAGAGCTGCGGACCACCGGCTGGCGACCGCTGTATTAAAACATCTACCTAGCAATCATACTAATCCACTATATAAGTCACAGATCTGCAAAAAAACAGTAGTTAGTAGGAAGAGAACATAATTTTGGACCCAGTCCATCTGTTTTGTGAGGCAATGTGAGGCATTATGCAGATTTTAAAAAGAATTTTGTTGTCACTGATTAAATATGAAATAAAGAAAACATTAAATTATGTATGAAATGAAATGAGCTATCAATCCCCAGCACAACAAAAAAAAAACCTCCAGGCTGACTTTTTTTTTTTTGCTTTAATATATTTTTTTTCTTAGATAACCAGATTTGACTAGTGATTCTTTTTTATATATTAATATTGAACCTTAGGTAAAATTTCTATTACTGAAATCAAGAATCAAGATTACAAAATACTCTTGTAGTGCCACCTACAGGTGGAACAATGTATAACAGTTTAATGGCAAAACATTATTATTATTATTATTATTATTATTATTATTACACAGTATTTATATAGCACCGACATATTATGCAGCGCTGTACAAAAGCAAATAGTGTCCTGGACGAGATTCAAACCTGGGACCTAGAGTTTATAAAAGGGCCTGATATGACAGTTCAGATTTTGGGGCAAACAAAAAGGTCAAAAGGCTAGCAATAGAGATAGTAATTCTTACATAGGTACATAGAAAAGTGCCCAGAGTTCTCTTTAAGTCTGACTGTCCTTAGGCTTGTATTGCCAGTGCTGGTATACTAAATTACAAGCTCATTTGAGCACATTTAGTATAGGTCATTTTTGAGATAATTTTAATTGGTAAAAGAAGTTATTTTTACACTACTGTGTTTAGGATGGAACTTTAACTTTAA
This sequence comes from Pyxicephalus adspersus, assembly GCF_032062135.1. Classification (NCBI taxonomy): domain Eukaryota; kingdom Metazoa; phylum Chordata; class Amphibia; order Anura; family Pyxicephalidae; genus Pyxicephalus; species Pyxicephalus adspersus. Next base: position 21,257,300 of record NC_092866.1, read on the forward strand.
ACACAGAAAAGACTCTAAATTACTTTGCTAACATATTGCTAAAGACTGTACTAAAAGTAATACATTGTTGACGTAGTGTTGCCAAAATAAGGTAACTCCTGTGTGCATGGATCAGCCAATCAAGAGGACAAATGCCAGAAAACCCAAAAAATGAGTGGGCAAAGACCAATGATGAAGGAGAGTGTGAAATTTGTATTGATAGGGTGGAAGTACAGTAGGTCAAATGAACTAAATGTATATACTCAAGTAGAAAGCAAGATGTTATTAGAAAAGCAGCCTCTGTCCACTGCTAGATGGAGCTGTATTCCCATGTACAGTAGAACCTTGGTTATCCGGCACCCACAGGGAACGTGGATATCTTCCGGATAAGTGTAGTTTTCGCTTAACTCAGGTTACTCTGAAACTCAGGTTTCTCAGCCATTCATCACTAGATTAGAATAGGGAGACTTGTCCTCACTCACCTCTAGTGCTGAATGGCTGAGAAATAGGAAACCTTGATGACGATTGCTCAAGCAGCCCTAGCGAAGCTGTGGTATGTGTTCTTGGATACAGAACACATGCTCCGCTAGGGCTGCAGGAGCAATCAGGAAAGCAGAGCTTTCGTAGAGTAACCTGGGTTCTACTGTAAATTGTGTAACAAACTTGTCATTGGAGACATGAGCTTGTTCCACACTTGTCATATACTGGTGGCCAAAAATATTGCACAAAATACCATTTAGGAGCAAGTGACCCATTGTGATCCAACACAAAAGCACAAAGTACTTTAACCTCTCCGGCATTCTGAATAATAAGTATTTTTAAATGTAAAATGAGGTACATTTAAAAATACTCATTATTTTAAATTTCCCGCCTGGTCTCGCATACCATATAAATATCCAGGGACAGTGCACCGTGGATACCTTGGGGGCCAGGAGGCTGAAGGGCCTGGACCTGTCTTGGGGCCTTTGTAGTTCATATGGTAAGCCCAGTTTATTCATTCCAGCGAACAGGATCCTGAAAGATCATTTTCCCCAGGCTACCTTATCCAAAGCTGATCAAGCTGAGTACCAGTTTTTGGCACCAGATGCAGACTAACTGAGAAGACAGCTTTGAATTTATGTACCATTGGGACTATTGGACGCCGAGGCTGACTCAACAGTGAAGGGAGATTACTGGCTGTTTGAGACATCCTGCCCCTAATCCTCTCAACTAAATGTTGCAAAAAAAGTTCAATAAATCCCTAGACTACAAGAATGGACCGAACCAGAACTGATTCTGCACTGCCAGGAGAGAACCCACACTAGAAGCTTCTTTGGGATTGTGCTACAGATCTATTGACAACTATTTAGGGGCCACCAAAATGGATGCAACCCAAAAGGATTATTTTAGTAATCAGTTACTTTGAATAGTTTGGAGTTACACATTAAATCACAAGTGTATTTTATATCAATATCATATCCCTTTATGTGGGAGAGAAGTGTGTTTGTGTTGAGGATGAGGGAGTGGTGAATCTGGTGATTTTTTGGTAATATTAAATCACAAAGTGGTGTTTATAACAATGATGGCATGACAATGTATTAAAATTGAGGCTTTATGAATGCACAATCTTTTTTTGTAAGCAATCTAATTTCCACAAGAGGGCATAGTAGTATTACTTTAACACATATTTGCATGACATTCCAAGTGAACAAAGAATGTGTCCATCATAGGGTCTATGAAAAAAGTGCACAATCATCTCACTTTTTTTGTTCTCCTCCTGATTGTCTGTTTCTCCATATACTCCATATTTATAAAATTGGAAACAGATAAGGTGGAGATCAGAATCTTGTTTCAATTGATTGGAGTAACTGTAATCTACTTTCTAAAGTGGTGAACAGTTGTAAAATTGGCAAAGAGGCTGCTTAAAAAACCATCGTTGTTCCCCATTGTGGCCAATGGTGTTCTATGCTTTCAAAGTGGCAATACACACTTATAACAATTGGGACATATACATGCAAAAATATCAAGCTGAAAATGTCACTTTAAAAAAATGTGGTGAACCAATAACAACGCTTTTTATTATTATTAATATTATTATATATTTTTACATTTTTTTTTGGATATTGGAACAATATCCTTTAGGTCACGTTTTGCACCGAAATCTTTTTCACCACCACTCAATGCACCGGGTACATTACCACATGTTTTTCCACCAATGACAACTTTTTTTCTTCTCAATGCTGAAAGAAAGTTTATTATAAAAATATCCTGTGAGGAGATAGAATGTGCAATGAGTGCCTGTATACTTACTCTGTAAAAACTTGTCAAGTGACACATTTCATTAGAATACTACTGAAGCGTTAGTACAGTAAGCTGCAATATCCAACAATATAGAACACTCACCAAATGCCTACTCCTATGAACAAGGCCTAAAATGTCTATATTTCTAGATAAATGTGTAGAAAAAGAAACTTCTCTAGTCATAGTTTATGATAGCTGATTGCAGGCACCCTGTTATTAACATCTATGCTAATGTAAATAATAATCCACTATCCTCTCCAGTCTTCAGTTCAATATTTCTTGGGATACATATTTTCTCCCTTTCCCTAGCCTTCAGTAAAAATTTTTAGACACAATATTTCTCCCCTCTCCTGGAAATTAACAGCAGCTTTCATTGTTTCTTCTATGAAACGTTATCCAAGTATCTGAACTACATAAATGTAGAAACAGCAGTCTCTATTTGATTCTTTTGTGAAACATTAGTCAAGTATCTCAACCACCTGAACTCACCAGTTATTTTCAACTTTTGCATCTCATAACTCAACTACACTACCATTAATATACTCAACAACCACGATCCACTACTAATATAAGTCTCTGGATAATCCCCTGAGGAAGCCAAATGGCAAAACGTGTTGGGTCTATGGGGCACTTATTGATTATATGTGGTTATTGATCATATGTATACTCTGAGTGAGATTGTATGCATTTCCTCTGCCATTAGCAGAACTTTGTATTAGCTATGAAATGTTCAATATTAATCCTTTCAATCATAATTGTTCTTCTTGTTTCTTCTTCTACACATTTGTCAGGTTTTTGGCTCAGCAACCTATTACTAGTTGTAATTTACAAATTTTGGGATCCCACTCTACTAGTACCACTATATTTCTAGATATTTATAATACAATTGGCAGTGGATAAACACAAATGACATGAAAACATGTATTGTAGTTGTAATTGTAGCAGATTCAATAAAAGATAATAGAAAATTGACATACAGTCAAGGAATTCATTCCTAGGACCTTTTAACCAAGACAATGCAAATCAAAGAATGGTAAGTCAAATATACAATTATCAGCTGCAGGGACCCTACAGGCAATGCTTATAACTATTGTTTGACTGACACATATCAGATGATTCTCACCAATACGAACGGTCGGGCTTGAGAATCTGGCATGTTTACAGAGGTCACCGATGTCACTCATGGACCCGTCCTGATAGATTGACGATGATGAACGACTGCAATGCAAGTGATGAGAGAAGGGCACATCGGGGTGCAGCTCGTTCTTTCTCACTCTTAAGGTGCGTACACACTTCCAATTTTTATCGTTCCAATCGAACGACGAACGATCGATTGGGCAAAAAATCGTTGGTAAAAAAGTAACCAACGACGCCGACGAACGAGGAAAGTCGCTGGAAACGAACGACCGGACTGACGGATCGGATTGGACGACGATCGTTGAACATCGTTCGTGTGTACGGTCGTTCGTTGATCGTCCATGTTCAGAGCATGCGTGATGAACGGACGTCCGTTCACTTTACTGTCGTGCACATAGTTCCTCTGTCGTTCAAACGATCGTATCTATTGTGTGTACAATATCTATGAACGATCGTATCGTTAACTCTATGTGCAGGATCGGTGCTATACGATCGTTCATATATATCGTGCATGAACGTTCGTCGTTCGTTTTCCAACGATAATAATTGGAAGTGTGTATGTAGCTTTACAGTGCTCATTCATTCATTTATCACTCAATCAATCAAAAACACCTTTCATCTTCAAATCATGATATCAAGTAGTCCTGGAGTAACTTTCCCTGTTCACTTATGTGTGTTCACTCCTGTCGTATGCAACCTGATACATACTGTGCAGTTGTTGTTCACTGAGATCAGTAGCACTAAGATGCAAAAGGATGAAAAAACGAGTATAAACAATACATTATCAAACTAAATATCATTCTGTTTGGTTTAGATTTATTTTACATCCCCTCTACTACTGCCCATGCCAAAAAATTAACTTCTGTAATAAAAGGAAAGGACTCTTCAAAGAATTATTAAATCAGACACTTCTGGTTGTGTCAGATTCCTAGCCCCTTGCTTGTTTATTGGTTCCTCCTGCCATCCCATATCTTGCTGATTTAAGAACATTTGCTCTTTTCTCTATATTCACCAATATGATCAAAATCATCAGGTCTTTACAAGCTAGAAGAGGCTGCTCACAGGTTTGTTATATTATGTAATGCATTTGTATGAATTGCTACAAATACGCTGGTACCTCGGTATAAGTCCGCTTTGGAATAAGTCCAACTTGGTATAAGTCCTGTTTGGACACGAAACATTTTGCTTGGTATACAACCTTTGTGCTAGAACTTGTATGGGTCAAAATGAGTCATAACACCACGCGCTTCCCCTATTTACCTCTCTCGAGACAAAGCCACGTCTGCCCAACAAGCGTCAGTACGCCAGTTGCTATTGAGCGAACAACCCGCGCTATAACTCTCTGTGAATTACATAACATCTCCTCCCTTCTCAGCACCATCCTAGTAGGCACTCAACTCTTCATGTATTTCATTTTATTGCTTTTGTATTTATGTATTTTAGTACTAGGCAGTGTTTAAATTATTCTATACAACCCCATCAATGTATAATATGCCAATACAATAGGATTTTTTTTTTCATGGGAACAGATTAATCATTTTCCTTTTATTTCTTATGGGAAAAATTTGTTTGGTAAAAGTTCAGTCCAAGGACATGGAACGGATTAAGGATTTATACCAAGGTACCACTGTACCATAATGAGAGATGTTACGGTACCATGGTTCAAATGATAATGTCCGAACACAGAGAACAGTATAACTGCAGATTATTACAATCAAAAACTCATTATTAGTTTTAACTGCAATAAACAATTCTCTTCCTGATCTGGTAACAAGTACACAGTGTTTATACATAGGTACTTTTTTTAAGAATGGTATCTTTTATGTTTATTTTATGACTCACTATCTCATCGGACTTTGACTCTCTGGCATCAGTTCATGTAATCTGACTGAAAGCTTGTATAAAAGAAAAAGGGACCTTAGTAACAGGAACTGAGAACACCTTTGTGTGACTAGAGTGGGTCTATTATCAGCCCCAATATGTTAATTCTGTATATTAATTCAAATACTATGGGTCTATTTAAAAAGCAGTAAATCCGACTTTCACCGAAACAATCCCTGGAGGAAAATCGTCCAAATCAATGTGTTTTAATGTTTAATTCTCAACCAGGGAATGTTTCAATGTCAGATTCACTGCTTTATAAATAGACTCCTATATATTATATGGAGATATTAAAGTCACATTGATGGGTTTAATCCTAATGTCTACCCCAGTAATTTTATAGATCTGTAGTCCCATATATAGACAACTGCATCTCCATGGAAGTCATGTTTTGGTATTGGTTTTACTAAATGTTAACCTTCCATGACTTTTTAGCTTACATCTTGTTGCACTTGAGATTTGGAATTATAAATAATTATAATAATAATAATTCATGAAAAAAATGTGTTCCAGCTGTTAGTATTTTATTAGTAATGTTAGTATGTTAGTAATCCACTGGACCAGAGGCATATCAATGCTATAGGGAATCCAGATGCTTCAGTCCTTTGTGCATCTGGAACCATCATGTCATCATCATGCTAGATGTTATTTTTATACAGCACGGTTTTGTATCATTAATCATATATGATGAATAACACTCTTCTAATTCTTCTAATAAACCACCATCTGCTAATTAAGTACAATACAATATTATCCCTATTTATTGTACAGCACTGCATATAATGTTGGTGCTGTATAAATACTGTTTATTAAAAATAATAATAATAATAATAATAAACATGATAAATTTGTGTATGTATCATTCAGTATCAAATGTACAATAACTGCACGCTTCTATATTTAGTAATACACATGTTTAAAAATAACCCAATGTCCATAATGTGAAATAATCTCCAGTTAAAATACAGTGCTCTAACAATTATCTTCACATCCGTTAAACAATCCCTGTGTTCCCACTTATCACTACAATTCCTGTGAATAGTAGAGGGTAAAGCAGTAGACACCCCACTGCTCCCTCACCCCAATATTTAACCATAGCTGTAGCTAGTGGTCTGTTGTTTAGAAATCTGGAAAAGCAAATCACATTTTTGGACACTTCTATCAACACCAGATTTTCACCCAAGATCTGAATGAACGATTGTCCCAGGTAACAAAGTTCTAGAATGTGAGCAAGCTTTTATTCTTCACCAGCATGATAATACCAGTTCTCACTTTTCACCCAGGTAATATTACTAGCCTATACTCTCTACCAGGACTCGCTAATTCTAATACTAAATATCATTTTTTTAATACTAAATATCAAGGCAAAGTCTGTGAATGCTGATCGCCTTCTGGATTGTTTGGTTCTGGTTCTGAAACATACATTACCCCCCAATCTTGTTAACGAGAAAATTTGCAGATTTTAGTTTGTGCACCGTAAGCTGCTATTAAATGACTAACTGCTAAAAAAAAAATAGTTTTAGATTTGGGAATGTATTTAAAGTCAGAACTCCTAATCTGCCTAATTGTTGTAGCCGGCAGCTCTTAGATTGTAAGCTCTTCTGGGCAGGGTCCTCCCCTCCTCCTGTGTCACTGTCTGTCATTTGCAACCACTACAGCACTGAGTATTATGTTGGTGCTACCTAAATCCTGTTTATTATTATAAACAGGCAGCGCGGTGGCTCAGGGGTTAGCACTCCAGCCTTTGCAGCGCTAGGTGCCAGGTTCGATCCCCAGCCAGGACATTATCTGCATGAAGTTTGCAGGTTCTCCCCGTGTCTGCGTTGGTTTCCTCTGGGTACTCCGGTTTCCTCCCAAAAACATGCAGTTAGGTTAATTGGCTTCTCCCTAACAATTGACCTTAGACTACATTAATCACATATGACTATGGTAGGGACATTAGTTTGTGAGCTCGTTTGAGGGACAGTTGGTGACATGACTATGGACTTTGTACAGTGCTGTGTAATATGATGGTGCTATATAAATACTGTATAATAATAATAACCCAAAAAACATAGAGATAAATACATCAGCATTATAGCCAGGTAGCTGCATGTTGACACGTAGCTTATATTGCTGTTCATCGTCTGGTCAGGTAACTGTACTCTTGTGCCCATAGGTGCCACCATTTGGGAGTGGCTGCGGTACAGTAAGTTGCTTGATGTTTATATTATAGTGAGGTTACTAGTTGTTAGGGACAATTGCCTAAAGCCTTGGACTGAACAATATCACCAAAAGTGCAGTCCAGAGATTACTGTGGCAGGCAAACTTGTGACTAGTCTCTACATTGTAGTAATTTGTGTTATTGGGGAAGCTCATGAACTAAATCCTGTATGTAACAACTCTGAAATATTTTACTGTGAACTGTTAAGCTGCTTGTGCTGTAACCTCAGGATAATGACTCAGTGGCAAACATATGGCTGCCTCTTGTGGAGTTCCTGGCCATCACACAGTAAATGGGGCTTACACCAAAACCTGTCAACTCACCTGCATGAAAGTTGACTGTTTTCCCAGTCTTCCAAAATTGTAGTGTACACCATCTGATATACCCCAAGCTTTCTTTGTACCATAGACTTCGCCTGAAATAGGAAAATTGTCTCTCCCCCAGTAATTTTTTAGATCTGTAGTTCCATACATAGTATGGAAAAAATGGTAGGAAATGGTAGGAAATCCCAAATTTTCTTCTCAGAACAAGAGGTGAGGGGAAATCTTCTAATGATGTGACAACTCAAAACAGAATTACCTTTACTTCGGGTAGATATACTCTTTTCCCTTTTGTATCTGGGCAATATAGAGAAAATGATTTTTTTATGAGTATGTCACAGACACTAAAATAAACAAGTCCCCATTCATCCCCTTTTGTGCCCTGTATTCTTAGATAGAGAAACTCTATCTAAGAATACATAGAAAAATCACATCATGGCAAGAGCGATTGCTGCTGCAGCGCTGTTCTATGTATTCCTAGATAGAGTTTCACTCCATCTAATAATACACAGTATTATAATATAATATTATTATATATAATATATTCTAATCTAAGAATACATAGTAGAAGTACTGCACGGCAACCGCGAAATAGGAGAAATGACCTGAAATAGCCTTTTAACGTGATTTGACGCAAATAAATTCGGATTGAATCGAATCTTTTCGGAAAATTTGGCGAACTGACCAAATTGAATTTTTGAGAAATTCGCTCATTCCTAATCCTAATCAAGCAATGATCCCCTTCCCGTCAGAATACCCCCCATCCCCGTCTAGGGTATAAGCTGCATTGATTTAATATAACTAGCCTTACATTTAGGGACATCCTACATTATAAGTTGTTGATCCTGATTGCTATAATTCCTGTGCATAATGCTGATTTAGCTCATTTATGGTGGTTGTTAATGTCACTACACTCCTATCATTCCAGAATTTACTTTTAAGTTGTTTTGAATGGCATGTAAGACTGCCAACGAATTATTGGGGTGGGCCATGGACAGCGTGCAGCAGAAGGGTTGAAGACACTCCACATATGTACTCCATATGCCTAGAAATGAGTATTCACAAGATATGGGATGCTTCAACACTTGTGATGCAGAATTTGCAATGTTTAGTAAAAGCAGACCAATGGGATAGTAGAGGATTTTGTATGGATGGACTAAAAATGAAATAAGGCTTGTGTTTAACCTTAAAGCCCAACCGGCCTAAGGATAAATATGTAAAAGTTCTCCCTCCCTTCAGTATCATTGTTGTATCTGTGTGTCATTTGCAACCCCTATTTAATGTACAACACTGTGTATATGTGGGCGCTATAAAAAATACTGTTTATTAATAATACTATAAGTCCCACTAGAAAGAAAGCAGCTCTTGCTTGCAATACTTATCTGCAGCACTGTAACCTGCAGACTCACCATCAATGTGCAGTTATATTAACCAATGAGAACATTTTTAGGATGATAAAGTACCAATGTGCAAAGCAGGTGCAGGCTGACAATGCATATCCCTGGGTTTTTGCTAGGACATTAGAAGATGGAATTATTTGCCAGTTGGGGCCTTCCTGGCTTTTCTTTACAGGATATCTGTATGCATGTTAGGTGTAGCACAGCAGGTAAAGTCTGGGGCTGGTGAGTGAGATGATCTGTCTGTGCCACCCTTTCCTTGGCAACCATCACTTCCCACACACATTACCTGTACACATACACCACGGGTTATGCAGTATTCATTTCTAGATTGAAATTATTCCTGCATCTAGTACAAGCTATTTCTTTGTTATACAGCTTTCAAGTAGTGATCATACTGAGCTAGGCACACACTTGCAATAATTGTCGGTGGAAATGATTGTTAGTGACGTTTAGAACAGCTATACAGACACTAGCCTTAAGCCTGAGACTATCCCAAGTATTAGCCTTGGGCAATGAATATCAATCTAATATCTAGCGTCTGTATGTAACTTAAGTAATAGCCAAGTCCAATTTTTAGGGTCAGACAAAATGGGCAATTGCCCAGAGCCACCACCTTCTTCAGGGTCCCAACTGTGCATTTGGGCCCTTCCCAGTAAATATTTGCCCATTTTTTCCAATACTGTCCATGGTCATAGCCTTCAGACTATTTTCTTTAATATCTTCCAAATCTGGTTCTTCTTAGAGCTCCCTGTAGAAATATACAGTTTATTATCTATAAAGTAAACGTACTATAGCAGAAAGGAGCAGACTGTACAATGCTGCTTATCATTGCAGAGCTTCTGGCAGTTCTACCCCTCTAAGGAATAGCAGGTGTACCATCTGTCTGTGTGATTATCAGTATCTACAGCTTTAAAAACGCACTGACCTGAGATCTGATGTGTGCTATACTAATGGGAAAATGCAAGAAGGCCTCCAATGTATTTGTAAAAAATGCTGCAAGAAAAAGATTTGTTTTATTTTAGATTGCAATATAGCATATACAAACTACAACCGTGGGAAGCCTGGAGGAGAATGGATCAGCAGAGACACAGAGCGAGGATCTGTAGTGAATGCAGATGTATTACATGACTGGCATCAACACAATCAGTGTTAGGAGAAGGTAAACACACCGAGGAGGGGGACTGTCAGGTGCTATGGAATATTAAGGACATTTATTATAGAGAATGCACCATACACCTAAAAGTGGATGGACTGTGCTATGCTTAATAATACGAACCCTGGAAAGGATTCAAGAGACATAAGTGGAGAAAAGAATAAAACTGCCTGGGCACAGGAACAATTTTCACCCAGAAATACAGGTGAGCTATAAAAACCATATACAGTGCACATATAGCTGTGTGGTTAGTAAATGGGTGCACTGACATTTTATTCACTAACTACTCTAAAACACAAGGAATGACCAGGCTATGTGTGCTGTGCCACATTTACCATGCTTACCCTGGATTCACACTGTTGCAGCACACTAATGCATTTGCATTACTGCTTTGTATGCATTAAAGTGCATTGAGTTAGAGCAACCTATTCATTTGAAGCATCAAAAGAGGTGATCGCACCTGGCTCACCATGATGTACATTAATGTGTTTGTTGGGGTGCCATTAAGAATGTTATTGCAGAGCATCATAATGAACCTAGTGTTTGAGAAATCAGCAACGTTGGGTGGGATGTTGCTGATTTTTCCAAACACTGGGTTCATGCTGTTAGGGCAGGTTACTGCTGGCAAATGATCTACGACGTATGCACCTACTAATGCACCTAGACATAAAAATGCACCACAATAGACATGATAACAAACCAGGACCATTAAGAAAAATGTGGCAGAAATTTCTAATATGTCTAAAACTACAGTTAGGGCCTGTTCTATGGGTGCATGGGTAAAATGTCGATTTCTATTGGCATTGAGTCTCTCTCCCCATGTCAAGGATGTACTTGTTTGGCCTAGGTACATAATAAATATCACTTCTTTATAATTCCTCCTTGTGCAGCCATTCTGACTACTCTCATCATTCCCTTCAATGTAGGTCAGTTTTTAGTTCAGCTTTAATAAACTCACCAGCACTGCAATGTACTGCATACCATGTTTTCAAGAGTGCAACGCAAAGAGAACCACAGATATGCATTAATACCATGTTTTGGAGATGCCATTAAGAATGTTTGGTGCCATGCCATGAGGTGCATTCACACACACTTTTCTGCATTGAAACACACAGGACAATGCAACACATTAGTAAAAGCGAGCAAAGAACGATCTTTATTTTTGGATTAAAACTTTGTAATATTGCCTTATTGTGAAATAAATGTTTTGGATATTTTGTATTCTTGGACTGGATCCTGTTTATGTGCACTGACAAATCTGAGGTGGTAAATGTTTCCTTTTCCTATGCTCTAAAGCAGCGGTCCCCAACCTTTTTGGCCCCAGGGACCGGTTTCACGGAAGGAAATTTCTCTGAGGACCGGGGGGGGGGGGGGGGGGGGGGGGGGGGGGGGGGGTGCACAGAGAGAAAAGAGAAGACATACTCTGGCGTCTTCTCTTTTCTCTCTGTGCACCTCTGCTGCTTCAAAGCGATCACATGACATCTGACAGCCAATCGAGCTGCATGTCATGTGCTCGCATTGCTTGTACACACAGACTACTGTGTACATTTACCGGCATCTCATACAAACACCGCTGCGGACCACTTCCGGTCCGCGGATGGTGGTTGGGTGCCGCTTCGTTTTCAATAATGGATCATGTACTCGCGGCCCACTGAAAACACCGCCGCGGACCGGTAGTGGGCCGCGGCCCGGTGGTTGGGGACCGCTGCTCTAAAGGACCTGTTTGTGTGTATATGTATATTTATATTATACCTATTTTACCCCCTTACCTTTAAACCACCCTCCTCCTCAACATACTCCTACTTCAAGCAGAAATAAACTAAAAAAAAAAAAAAAAAAACTCACTTACCTTTACTTCGGCAGATCCCTTGATCCCTCCAGAGCTATCACGGATCAGGTCCTGCACTGTCCTGTAATCTGCCGTTGTCCTGGCTTCCTGCCATCTTCTTTCTTCGTCTTCTGGCTTCTGCCTATGTCACCCAATCTTGCACTGCACAGGCACCAGATTGGGTGACTTAGCAGCTGTAAATGGGAAAAACAGAGTGCTGATCCCACTGCGCATGCCATTTTTTCCCCATTAAAGAAAAAGCTCCTTCTGCACATGCCTGAGATCAGGCATGAGCAGAAGGATCAGCCAGAAGCCTCCTGTGTTGAGTGATGTGGGAATCTCAGGAGGTTCTGCGTTCCCATTCTGTCTTTATTGTTGCAGCAAAAAAAACAGAAGGGGAGGAGCTTAAAAAAACAAGGTATTTTTTACCTGGAATAAAAGGGTTGTCTACTCTTTTAAGTAAAGAAAAAATTCTGATGATAGGTCTGCTTGGTGCAACAACTAAAGTCGTGATCCTGTGGCTTGATTATATCAGCCTACAAGGTATTTATGCATGCATACTGTACTGACGTGTCCCATAGACAACTATAGGGCTGTGCTTCGCATGCATAACTACATTGCTTGCAACGTAAACAAAGACTGTGACCCTGTAGATATTAGAAAATTGGAATCTATAGAGGGAGGTGATGGTCAGAAAAAGGGAGATGAGTGGGATTTGAACAGGGGTGTTGGTATATTTTGTCCTTTAAACCAGCGGTCGCCAACTGGTGGTCTGCAAAACGATTTTGGTGGTCCACGAATCTGGCCAGTGCACCCCTAATGGGGTCAGGAGAAGGATCCCGCTGGGGGGACGCACTGGCCAGGGCTGCGGAACATGTCCCCTGTGAAGATCCCTGGCTCAGGGAAGTGGGCGAGCTGTGTTTCACGACACAACCCACCCACTCTCCCATCGCAGGCTCAGGGTTTTGGCGTTATGACATCACTATGAGGAGGTTCTTCCCCTTTGATTGACAACCGGCTGCCTGCGCATGCGCGGTCAGGAGCCAGTAGTTTTAGTGGTCTGCTGGACCAAAAAGGTTGGCGACTGCTGCTTTAAAATGCAAGGACAAAAAAAGCAGTAACCAGTGGACGCCAAACTTTTGGACCTCACAGACCACTAAATTCATAATTTTAAATCCTGTGGACCATTAATATGAGTTTTTTTAATAAATATAAATACATTTGTAAAATAATGATCTTCCTAATGGTGCTGATTAGGACTGTAGAGGCTCTGATTCATTGATCAGCTCACAATTAGGTGAAGTATTACTATTGTTACTTTCATCATTAGTTGCATTATCTTTGGTATTACTAAAGAAATGCAAAATGCTCTTTCTCACTCATTATGGGTTTATTTCATTCCAATCTAAGACCAAACAAGAAATGATAGTTATCAAAGTCATTTGGTATTTGATGCCAATAAATATAACAGTAAAGAAAATACACAGCTAAGGTCATACTTACCTAAAAGACCATCTGAGAAATAAACAAATAAAATAAAACAATCTGATAAGAATTGGTATTGGTGGAGCGGGGTAACTGTTGTAATGATGAAACAATACTGAAGTGTGCGGCTCGGGAACGGTTCCTCATACAACTTGAGACTACACTGACGTCACGCTGCGCCTCCCTTGTTTTTCCCTCTCTAGTACAGTTTGTGAAATTTAGTGAAATATAAAGGTGAAAATTGTCATTCAGAATATAGGAATTTATTATTATATTTTTTTTGTTTTATTATTACTATAACATAAAAATTGCAAATGTCCAAATTTTCCTGTTGACCACCAAATTTTTCTTGGCATGTAAGAAAATGACATAATTATATATATATATATAGATATAGATATATATATATATATAGATATAGATTGTAAGCTCTTCGGGGCAGGGTCCTCTCCTCCTGTATCACTGTCTGTATTAGTCTGTCATTTTCATATATATATATATATATATATATATATATATATATAAATATATACACAGGTATTTGCTGAGAATATATTTCAGTAAAAACATTCGCCCATTCTTTCCTCAGATGTTACTCTGCTCTGAACAATTCTATGAACAATGTGAGAGGGGGAAAGCCTAAAAGAGACTGGCCGAGCGTAAACACAGAGCGAGCTTCTTGATTGGAAGAAGCAGCGTCACATGACCATCAGCATCCCAGCCCGGAAGTGTGAGGATCCAGTGGACACAGGAGAGGGATTTCCAGGAGCTCTGGAACAATAAGGAGGGTTATGAAGATGGGGACACCGTGTAGTGGATGGGCTGTGCTGTGATTACACTACAAGGAGCTCTGGAGACATGAAGACTGAAAGGTATGCAATGAATTCAGTCTTTGTGTTATTCTTCTTTTCTGTTTGTTGTACAGCTTGACATACACTATGTAATGTTTTTAATTGATTGAACAAAAATGCAGAATTTAGCAAAAAATTATCATAAGATTTTTGGAAACAGCGTAGATCAGAAATTGATCTGGCATTGTGCTGATTGATTACTAATGTTATTATTACCTTGTATTATATATTGCCAACATATAACGCAGCGCTTTACAAAGTCCATAGTCATGTGACTGACCCCCTCGCTGGCACTGCCATAGTCATGTCAATAACACAAGTAAGACCAGTTTTTTAGGGGCAGCCAGTTTACTCATTGTTATGTTTTTGAAGCATCATATAGATCAACATTAGTTATTTCTCCACAATCAATCTTTCAATTAGATGCAATGGTAAAACGGATCGTAATACAGATCAATATCAATTAAATGGATGGTTCAGGTAGTCCCCAGGTTACATAAGAGATAGGGACTGTAGGTTTGTTCTTAAGTTGAATTTGTATGTAAGTCAGGACAGATACATTATTTTAATAAATGCAATTAGGAGAGATGTTTGTCTCCACATATTATTAGGCAGTGTGGTGTCAGTTACTGTCACTGTGAGCTAATCACAAACAAAGCAAAAAAAACAAAAAACTTTATGGAGTGTAGACATTTATTAACTTCTGGAGCAAGCTGTGCTTTGATGTGCAAAAAGAAACAACTGCAGAGTTTGTCCTGGTCATTAAAGAGTTACAAGAAGCTGCAGGAAGAGCTCAGTCTCAGCTGTGTTTAGCAAATCATGCAACCCCCACCCACCCCCATAAAACCTAATTTCTTTACACAATTGAGCAGAGAAGCCCGATCGTATCTAGGAAGTCGTCTGTATGTCAGATTCCTTAACTCAAGGACTACCTGTACAGTTGAATGCCAATTGGAAAGATCGATTATTGGTGATAGGAGTTATAATTGTACCTTTATTGAGAGAACATTGCATAGGGTATCCCTGGCGTTACTGTTCTCTTTCCCAGCTCCAATACTGATACTTACCTGTCCCTGATCCACTCAGATCCCTACCCCCCACCACCCGGTCCATGAAGTCTCTGTGCAGAATCTTCCCTGTGGCCTTACACATGACAGCATTGCTAAGTCTGTTATTGTAAAAAATTAAAGCTGAACTAAACCCCATGTTACTCCCCTGTCATCATCTCCTCAGAGGGCTCCACCATCTTCTTCTTACTTGCAATCTTTGGCCTTCTTGATTGGGTGGACCAGGTGATGTAACTCAGTGGTCTCCAACCTTTTTCGAACCTATGGACCACTAAGATTACGGGGTCCGCACCGCACATGCGCGGGGAGCCATGTATTATCGAACTTTCCCCATAGTGACGTCATGATGGCAGAACCCACCCACTCTCCCATCACAGGCTTGGACCCGTCCACCGCCCTGACCTTGCAATCTGTATAGGAGACATGGTCCGCAGCTCTGGTCCTTCTTCTGACTCCGCTGGGGGGTGCACCGGCCAGAGCCGCAGACCACCGGTTGGTGAGCTCTGATGTAACTGACACTGATGTCATTAATTCCCATCCAGCAGAGAGGAAGCATCTAATGCTGGGTATCCTGACAACCAAACTTGCGCTGCTCGCGTGGATTTTAGCCAGAAACCTGGAGTGATGAGGCCGGTAAAACAGATTATTGCAGGAGGGACATCGGCTGTACTTTTTTACAATAATAATCTGCTCGATCAAGGACTCCTAAAAGTTGAACTTTGTTTTTACATTTGGGAATGTAAAACAGATCTAAAAGGAACGCCGGCTTACAATCTTCACGACCTCTCCTCCTTTCCAAATCACGTGGTAGATTCAAGTAGACACAGATGATTCTTGCCCTAGATGAGCATGACCGCTTGCCTCAAGCAAGAATCTGACATGCGTACAGTGGCCCCTGGATTAATGAATGTTTGAATGACCACTCTGATAGAGGAAAGCACAGCTGCTCACTTGGCCTCCCCTCTCTATTGAATGGTGTTGTGTTTACAGCGCTCATTCATTCATTCACTGAAAACAATCACAAAAGATTATTTCCAGCGACCCTCATCTGATATCAGTATGAGCTTTAGGCAGTGTACACACGTGCAATAATTGTTTGGAAACGATTGATCCACTACAGATTGTTCTATAATCGTTAACAAAAAAAGTGCACAACGACTGGTCAACAATGCCGACGAATCTTGCTGGAAACAAAGGACCGTCCCAGCGGATCTGATTGGGCGACATTCGCTCATACTCTATTTTGTGTACAGTTCAGTGGTGTAAGATTGTTCTGTGATACACTTTCTCCTGTACATGTCACTTCCTGCATCGTTCAAACGATCCTATCTAGTATGTGGACATTTTTGGTGGGTTATATGTGAACAATCGTATCATTACAGCATGTACAGAATTGTGCACAATACAAACCTTCAAAATCGGGAATAATCGTTGATCATTCATTTTCACACGACAGTTATGTGTGTACGTGTGTACCTAGCCTTAGTTGGTGAAAAATAAACTTGAAAAGTATGATTTAGAATTTTTGTTATTATTATTGTTAATAATAAACATTATTTATATAGTGCAAACATATTACGCAGCGCTGTACATTAAATAGAGGTTGCAAATGACAGACCGTGAGACAGGAGGGACTTTAGTTCTCAGTAATAAATGAATAATAAATATTATATTGTTTGCAGTACTGTGACTGTCAAATTTCATTCCTGTGATCATAGTGATGTTGGTGCATAGAAGATCCTCAAATAAGTCCCATTTCAGATAATAAACATCATTTCTGTTAAAAGAAGCAATCATTGGAGATTTTATGTAGGGATTTGTCATCGGAGCAAAAAGTTGTGCATAATTTCTCCCAGTAGTGGGCATATTTGATCACTCAGTTTTATTTTTAAACAATACTATCAAAAGTAATCCTTGTAGCTTTAGCTAAAAAGTAAAATCGTCCAAATGAGATCTACTGACCACTGATGGAGCCTAATGAGTCCATTCAGTTTATATCCAATAAGATCAGGATTGCATTACCTATTTTATCTGTTTAGATTATGAGACCCACTGATTATAAAATTACATCTCGGTTTAAAGATCCCTCATTCTGCTAATTTAAGAAGCACTTACCATTACCATGTTCAATGTGCTGTGACAAAACTGCAACCAATCTTTTTTTTTTTAATGGCATGGCATGAAAACATAGGAAATAAAGCCATTTGCCAGCACTGCTTTGTAAACAAGTCCTTGACTGGAGGGTGGGGAAAAGTTTGTAGCAATATGAATACAATTAGCAGTTAAATGGCACATGTATTTTGCATATCAAAGCACCAGAGTTAAAGAAGGGACATTTAAGTAAAGCTCAGGGAAAAAAAGGTTTGGTCCTAAAAGAAGGTCAGTCCTTCCAGATGAGGAACAGTTTACAACTTTTTGTAATTATAGTCTCCTGGGGCAACCATTACGTACACTGCAAGTTTTAGGTGTCAGCAAGTTTCTGCCAGGTAGCTTAGAGACTGTACATAGAAACTGCCAACCAACTATTTACTCTGATTGTGCGAGTGAAGGGGGTAATTAAGTAGAAGCAAGCACCTTGTGTATTTACAGATCTATAGACCTTCAGCAGGATCTCACAACTGTCCGGATTGTAAGGTAAAATATTACGCTTTATTAAATGATTGCTCCTACTTTCTGCTCATTTAAAAGCTACCCATTGCTACCCATCTTCTGTCTTTTGAAACCCTCTCTACTTTCCACCACTACATATCTCCCCTCCTATTGTTTGTTACTTCCCCCACCTCCTAGATTGTAAGCTCTTCACGGCAGGGTCCTCTCCTCCTCCTGTGTCACTGTCTGTATCTGTCATTTGCAACCCCTATTAAATGTACAGCGCTGTGCAATATGTTGGCACTATATAAATCCTGTTTATTAATAATATTAATAAAATGATTACGCTGAGGAAGGCATGCTGAACTTTTGTAGGTTTATTTCTTGCAAGTTTTTTGCAGTGTGTATTATTATCTTGTATTTATAAGACCTGACATACTGTATATCACAGCTGTTTACGGAGTCCATAGCCAATGTTACTAACTGTGACTTGGGAGCTTACAATCTAATATGCTTCTGCCATAGTCAAATGTCTCTTATATATTAATAAGCCAGAATTGTCTTGTAGTTTGACCCATGATTACATTTTAGCCAGGACATATATATTAGTCTTAGACTGTCAAACTTACACAATAGATAACAATTAAAAGTCTAATTTTTTTCTAATATATTTTGTAAATTTGAATGTATATATATGGCATGCAGCATTGTGTGGAGGTAGCAAACAGCTACTAATTATTGGTCTTGGACGGTTTTAGGGACATTAGATTATGAACCCCTAAGTGACATAACCACTCTATATTGCGCTGCCCTATATGTTGGCATTATATAAATAAAAGATGATAACCTGGCAATGTAGTTCTCATTTGATGTAAATAATACACCCTGAAGAATCTAAATTCACAGGAATGACTATTGAAATTACACTTAAAGTTGAACGAAAGGGCGATGCCCCTTCTGTAGTAATCTCTCCTACCTGCTTAAATGCTTTGGGTAACTGGAAATACCAGGATACCTGGCAGCCCCGGCTTCCTCTGCGTGTGCTGGGATTGAATGAACTCCTATGTGCCTGCGCTGGAGATACGTCATCCTGGCCCAGCCAATCAAGATGGCTAAAATCGAAAGAAGGAAGAAGAGA
Source organism: Pyxicephalus adspersus (assembly GCF_032062135.1). Classification (NCBI taxonomy): domain Eukaryota; kingdom Metazoa; phylum Chordata; class Amphibia; order Anura; family Pyxicephalidae; genus Pyxicephalus; species Pyxicephalus adspersus. Next base: position 21,276,611 of record NC_092866.1, read on the forward strand.
AGAAAAATGGTAATGCCCTGCAATGGTATAGAGATAGGTGAATAGTGAGGGTTTAATTCCACTTTAAAAATGATGCAGAAAAGTGTGATTTTCTGACCCTAGCAGTTAAAAAAAAACATTTCACAAAAGAGAGTGTAGTGCAAATTTTAAATACCATTGTTGATAAAACAGCAGGAAGACTATATGGAAATTGCTGTTGGCAAGTTTTGGCAAGGCTGGAAAAATTCTTCAGGCATTTGTACTTTTTAGTTGCCTTGCAAACCCATAGCAATCAATCCAAGTAGAATTTGGTTTAGTAGTGACAATGACTACATCTGGTCTGGTATCAAAAGTAGCTATTTCCAATTTTAGGCTTTATGGACAAAATATTTTATATATTTTTGATACAAACAATCACATCATTACAACATGTATTACTGTATTTTAGCTAATTGTGCAACAAATCTTTGTGCAAACTGCTCTATGAATTCTGGTGTCATTACTAATAATATATATATTTTTTTTTTTGGGGGGAGGAGTAGGGGTCTTGGTAAAGCAGGAACATCCTGAGTTGAGATTGAAGTAAACAATATTATATCATCCTCAAAAAAAAAGCAGAGTGAACCTCTTGATCATAGGTTTGAATTTTATGTAGGGAGGGGGATAAAACAGCACCTAGCACCTCAAGCTGAATTTTATAGTAAAGGAGAAGGAGGGTGTCCTTCCCTGGTGCCATGATGTAAAGGCAGGCGGTAACTGAATCTGTATAAATGGTCCTCTTAAATCTCTTCTTTTTTTTTTTTTTTTAATTATAAATGCTTCTTAAGACCTTAAGAACTACCTAAACCATGAATATGGTGCATGTGTGCTGTGCTGAGATCCATTCTACCATTTTTGGGCTGCAGGGAGACCCCACTAGCCAGCATACTCACACGAAAATGGAAAATGCAATATAAACATTCTTCAATTTGCCCTAAAGAAACACAGACAGCATTCAAGATAAAAAAAAAATATTCATGCATGGCAGCAAGTAAATGTGGCTATAGGATGAATTGTACAACATCACATGGGTTACTATATTTCCCCATTCCAAAAAAAAAAAAAAAATGTTGTGCAGTTATCAGCCCTCCCTTGACATTAATCCATGGTCTGGGCGAGGCTTTCATAAAAGGAAAATCTGACTTCATAAATCCCTAAAATGTTTTCAATTTTCCACTTCTGGTTTAAAACAGCAAATAAAGGTGTGAGTACCAAGTTATTTTCTGGTTTATTTTAACCCCCTAATTTACCTAACACTGCACACGCATGAATGAAATCAATATTATTATCGTTATCGTTAAACAGGATTTATATAGCGCCAACATTTTACGCAGCGCTGTACAATAAATAGAGATTCTGTCTTTCTGATCACTTTTCTTATATAAATAGATACATTTTCTGTACATCGATTTTTACTGACATATCTGATGTATGCAAAAAGTCACTTATGATTGGTTAGCTGCTGATTTCTTATTCAGATTCACTTTAAATTGGTTTTTTTATTTATTTTTATTTAAATGGAAAGTAAACATCTGTCCATGTGTACTAACCTTTTAGAGGAACAAAAACTGTAAATTTACTTACAAAAACTTTAAACAAAAACTTACTTACATTTAACTAGGAAGCAAAAGCAAAAAATGCAAGTAGTGTTTTTTTTCCTAATGATTCCTACAGATAAACAGGGTGGTGAGGGAGAGCTCTGCCACATATCTTTGTAGGGCACTTTTTGGGGCATCAATTTCCTAGGAAAGTGTAAATAATTAAGCTGTTACTGAAAAGAAAATTGCTGCAAAAAAACATTATATGTATTTATTTTCATGTTTAACCTGTGGTGTGTTGGTGACTGGGTCTCTTTCATGCACTGACCAGTGTAAAAGTTGACATTTATGTGGTTTTCAGTGATGTTAGTAGCTATTTCAATATGGTAACATATAACACATATTTGTCAGCCAGTAAGCAGTGTCATCCTGCAGAATTCCACACTGATTGCTGTATTTTCATTTCTGTAGGTTTGGTCAGACTTCATGAGGATCCCATTTCAACAGCTGCAACCTGATGTAAGGGTTTGGGGAAACTCTGTCCTGGCCACACCAAGCAGATCTGGAGAATCCGACTTCTGAGTATGGATGTGTTTCCTTACTGAACTTTTTTCATTTGCAGTCACTTGACTGTGAAGGCAGCAACCACTCTCTGTCATGTGGATTATTAACCTCTTCACATTCAGTGTTGGGCAGAACACAACTATTTACTATCCGATTTATTCCTTGTGTATGTTTAGGCCCAGAAGAATCCTTGAATGAGCAGAAATAGCCAATTCTGGAAAAAATATCAACAAATCTAAAGATCCAGTGCTTCCAGCAGCTGGCCTGATTGGCCAATAATGTTCTGGTGAGTTTATCTAAGATTTGTGTTATGCTGTTCAGATTTACTTCAATGTATCTAATAAGAAATTAAAGAAAATTACCCTTCCCCTATCAGTAATTCCTAATTCCCTCAGCAGTAGGATTTTTAATAGCATAGGAGCCATAATCTTTTGCTTTACTTTCAGAGCAAACTGACGATATACCTGTGGTCAAGGCTTTTCAGACCTTAACCTGGTACAGAATCTCAATATTTGGTAATACCAATCATTAGTGCTCATTTTAGTGATAATTTCCTGACAAAGTAGGAATAAACGCACACTGCACTGACAGTACTGTTCTATGGAGGGTAGTAAAAGAGAGTGGTCAATGGCAGTCCTGGTACTGGTGTGCTGACACTAGATATTACCCAACCTTTCTTAACCTTTTTACATGGGGAACCCTTGAAATAACTTTTATGTCTTGGAACCCCTGACAATATCCACAGCTCACAGTACGTTAGTGGTGGTCATTGGGAGGAATGTAACCCTTAATGATAGGCAAAAAGATTATTAGTAGCTGACCCGAGAGGCACATAATGCTCTTTAGTCAAGGAGCACCCAGCAACCTCTGGAGGAATCCTGGTTCAGAACCACTGTTTTGAGTGTCTTGAGTGTCTGTTCAAGGCTATAAAGGCACTCTAAATGCAAGATCTCTGTGTGGATAAGGTAAAATATATTGAGAATTACAAAATAAATTACAATATACAAGAGTTATTAAACCCTTTGCTCAATCCTGTGAACCCTCGATGATATATGTGGGTTACCAAACGCTTTGTTGAACCCTATGAGCCCTCTATGATATATGGGGGTTACCAAAATCAAAAGTCTATTGGACAGTTTAACTCTTTGCCAAAAATAAATATGATCTTGTAACAATATTAAACAGTAAAATCACCTCAAATGGTTCACAGACATACCTCTCTATATAAGCATTATGGTATTTCCCTTTTTACAGATGACCATCTGCAGGAAGCCATCTGGGAAGACCGTGCCTGGAAAGGCGGGTGAAGATGCTGCAGTTGAGTCGTCCCAACATTCCCGAAAGAATGGCTGGAGTTGGCCTCCACATCCTTTACAGTTTGTGGCCTGGATCACATACCTTCTGTTTACAGTCGTTGGATTTGGTGTCCTTGTCCCCCTATTACCCCGACACTGGGTAGCTGCTGGCTATGTGGTATCCTTTTAATGTAGATGTACAGTCATTTTATTATCTTTGAAGCTGCAGTAATGCAGAAAGCTTAAATGCTGAAATTACACCAATTGGTGGCAAACTTCATAGATTGTAAATTACTTTGTTACAAATTACTGTTTTAAAATGCCACTTTAGTAGCAAAGTGCCAACACATTCTTTTAAAAATAGTGCTTGGCCTATGTGAAAAAACATGTTTGTTTGTTTCATAGTGAATACCTCACTTCAGGATCTGTCAAATAAATATATCCCGTGGCTGTAAAGCCCCTAGATAACTACTGCAATCTTGTATTTTACCTGTACCTGGTGTATTAGACTTACCTGTACCTCTGAGATCTGAGACCATCATGGTGATTAAGAGTGAGGAGCATTGGGATATACATTTTTTTTGGTTTGGTGATCTCCCCTTGATACTGTAACCCAAAAGATCTGATTTGTAAGCTATCATATACCAGCACCCAGGGCTTAGACCTTTTTAACAAGTGTTGTTGTCTGGAACCCCATTGGGGAGGTTCACTGCTCCACAGATTATAAAAGTATCCATAGGAGGTTCTTTACTACTAAAATGTATATACCAAAGATATTTGGATATAAAACATATAAATGCTTTATTGTAAAATCCCACAAGTCCCACAAACCCAAAGCATTTCTTACCACTCCCCTTAAGAAAAACAAAACAAAAAAACAAATCTCTCCCAAAATAGTGGAAAAATATATGAGAGGTTAACCACTATATGTCAGTGTTATAGAGTGCAAAAGATGGAGAACTTTAAAAAGGAGACATTAAAGATGCATGATGGTGCACAAAGTATAAAAAAACTTCAGTGCAGGAAAATATAAGTCAGATAAAACCCACCCTGTCTTGGAAGGAGGAAATCCATCATCTAGCCCTTTCCTTCCCTGGCTTACTGTCCATGGCCCACCATTGTCACCTAGGATGGTCTGCATGGCATACAAATGCCCACTTCTCCAAAATGATATCTGCCAATCAAAGTATTTTGATATTTGCCATCCTACTGCTTGCATCATCACTGAGGTCTCTTAAAAGGAGTAATAAAGAAGCCCGGTTTTGTGATATTCTTAAAAAAGACAGTTGATGAGGGGCAAGAGTGGAACATGATAAGGAAAATATATGTAAAAAAAATTTTAGCTGTCAAATGCACAGGTCAGTACAGGTACCAAAGTTCTGCATTTCACATAACTCAGTGGGAGAAAACACAACATGTCCATGTTGAGAATGATAACTGGTGAGATTGCTTGTGGTTTAGTTCAGAGATATGGACGGGATATCCAGAGTTTTCAGTTCTCTGTTTTTGTTATTGTTCTTTAACCCCTTTCATGCAGTGTATGGGCGCACTGTTTGCATTACACCTCGTTGTCCATTTTTTGGCGGTGACAGTCGATCCAGCAGATGGGAATGTACGTGCCAAGAACTCTCCTGGCCCACTGCCCGTGTTCGATAGGACCAAGCATGCTCATGTCATTGAAAACATGCATTGTTACATCTGTGAGGTGGATGTGTAAGTAGAGGTTTCTGTGTCTGCTTCATTGTCCGTTAGATGGAGCAACGCTGGTTCAGAGAAATGGGATGAAGAAACTGTTAAAATAAATATGCTATATTAATTAATAGTACATTTGCCTTAGTTTGTTTCAAGAGCCATTTAAATCAGATTTCCCGTGATTTTTTGATAGGTGGCAATGCACACTTGTTGCTTGAAATGATTCTTTAAGAGTAAAAAATTTCTTTGACAAGTAAAGTAATATGAGGACAGCACACATAAATAAGAAAACATTACTTAAGCTTTTACATTTCTTGGATCTTTGCCAAGCTGGGTGATGGACCAGCATCCAAGCTTTGATGTATTTAGTTTACATTGCATTGTCCTGCATACAGTGCAGTTCTATAATTACTGTGCTTTTCTGCTCAGATGCACATGCTGATTTCTGTAATTTAACAAACAGTTAGACCCTGCAGGGAGCTTGTAAAAGACCCATGAGGCTTTTGAATTAGAGTGGGCTACAGCTGTACACGGCACGGCTTCAGGGCAATTTGTAGAAGTCACCAGAGAGGATGACACATCTCTCCTCTGCACTTTGATGATTATTAAGACCTGTGTTCGGTGTACAAAAAGAATAATGGATAAAGAATCAAGAGAGAGGTGTTCCAGGAGTGTCTATAGTGGAAAGGGGTAGTCCAATGCGGACTGTAGTGATAGATGTATCAATATTTCATCTAATTAACAGTTTGATCATCATTTAATAATTTTAATTTAGAATTAAAACAAGAAAAAAAATCCTATATCGATCATAATACTTTTATTGACCAAAGTCAATCAGGAGCTGTTAACAATAATAGCATTTCAGTCTACCAGTGCATCTCTACCGAGTTTGTAGTTCATATGCAAAGACCTAAAGCAAAGGTGGACAGTAGCTCAGACTGAAATAAATCATCATAATGGCTTTAAAATTTTGGTGCAAGCCTTTGTTAAAAAAAAAAAGCACATGATTTTGTTATTGGTACACCTGTCATTGTTATGAAGTTAATATACTTAATAAAGGGAAATATTTTTATAAACCGACATGGCCATAAGAATCAGTTTGCAATTGCTATCAAGAAATCAGGTTGATTGCAAGAAGTCTGTTGCCGGAGGAATAGTGGAATCCAAAGAACTGCAATAGCTTTTGTTGCTTGAGTCATGCTAATCACCATTAGCTCCATCTTTAGAAACCTAAATTTATTTAAACTCCTAAAGTAGACATACCCAGAGGATGTTTTACACATTTTAATGATGCAAATGTGAGCACAATTAATGTTCTACATTTTGTCACTTTACTTTAGGGATTGGTTTAGATGGGCAAGGAAGTTGCAGCATGTTTACTACCACTTACTCACACCCATGAACTGTGCCCATGACTAAAATGCTACATTTAGCGTCTCACGCTAAAATGCAGATCTCACTGCGCATGCATGATCGTCATCTCCTTCCTCTATGTGACAGAAAGTGTCCTTGGGCATGCGCAGAAGGAGCAGCCAAGAGCCTTCCCAGATGCATGACTTGGGTATCTCAGGAGGCTCTGCGCTCCCATTCAGTCTTGACAGAAAGTGGAGGTGCTTCACGCTTGACTTGTGAGGTGCCAACCACTGGGAGCCATCCAGGAATGTCTGTTCCCAATACCCCTCTGAAAAAGTAACATATATAACAATATACATTACCATTTATTTATCATGATTAACCCAAATCTGAGTTTGTAAAATTTTTTCACATCTTGTCAAAAACATTCTGTGTATAGCCAATCATTGACAGGTTATCTAAGAACACTTGAAATTTTAAAAATATATTTGCTCCAAGAGTACTAGTTTACTCTTTTTGTTCTTTTCCTCAGTATGTGTTTATGTGACGACATTGTTAAGGTTTGTCCTGTTTTTGTAGTGCTGTTTCATTTTCATGTCCATGCATTAAATTTGTACCCAAATTCTTTCTGGCATTGCACTTTTACTTGTACTATTCAAACTTTAACACCAATTTTGTCTTCGCAGGGGTGCCAAATCCAAGCACTGCAGTTTATGCAATAAGTGTGTCAGTAATTTTGACCACCACTGCAAATGGCTAAATAACTGCGTGGGAGGCAAAAACTACTGGTAAGGAGCCTAATATATATGCTAAGTATTCTACCAACATCTAACCTGCTTGTGAGTTTAGTGACCTCTGTACATAAACAAAACCTTCAGCTTACATGGATATGATCACCAAATTTCCTATAGCTGGTGGAGTATAGATTTCCACTGAGAATGGAAAGTTGTACTACAATCCTGAATAAATATATATATATATATATATATATATATATATATATATATATATAATTACAGGTAGTCCCTGGGTTAAGGACATCTGACATACGGACGCCTCCTAGATACAAACAGGCTTCCCTGCTCGCTCCTGTGCAGGACGGAGGCTGTAGGGGGGAGGGGCGGTTTGCATGACTTGATGAAATCTTTTGCTAAACACTTTTTTATTTTTTGCTTTGTGATTAATAACTAATAATATGTTGAGACAAACATCTGTCCTAATTGCATTTATTAAAATAATGTACCTGTTCCGACTTACAAATTCGGAATACAAATTCAATTTAAGAACAAATCTACAGTCCCTATCTGGTATGTAACTTGGGGACTACCTGTATATATAACAATCCTTATCTTATGTTTTTTTATATTCTGGTAAATTCTAATCTCTATTCTACTATCTGTAGTCCCTGAGTTATTTTCAATTTTTGTGCACACCCTCTGAAATTGTAAAAAGGGAGATTACTGGAAAAGTATCAACTACTAAAGAATGAACCAGGATTTTGCAATAACAGATGAAGGCAGTGAAACTAAATAAAATCAGTTGTCTCTTTGTTTCTGACACTTTCAAGTTAATTGCATTGGAGTTTGTGGTAGAAGAGTTCAGGGATTTGTTTATAATTAAAACACAGACCATTTGGCGATGGGAAATTTGGCGTTAATCAAGGACTGACAGCACAGAAACATTTTAATCATTAAAACTGAATGAAAATTTGTACTTTTTTAACTAGAGCACCATATAATGTAATGTTCTTAATGATTTCAGTTTACAGTATTCACCTAAAAGATGTTTGTTTTTTTTTTCAACTCTTTTTAACTCTTTTTTAGGCTGTTTTTTAACTGTCTTGTATCTGCATTCCTGGGCACCATAGTGCTGAGTTCCATTTCATCTTACGTGTTTCTGGAATACTTTGTTGATCCATCAGTGTTGAAGAGTGACAAACATTTTGAAGGTACAGTTTTAGATTTTCATGTAAAGTCTTAATTTTATTATGTTTACGAGAATAAGGTAAATAATACTAAGTAAATCTGTAATGCGATAAATATGAATTGGGAAATTAAGAAGCTGTGGTTGCTGACTTGCTTTTAAAGTTGGATCTGACAGGGCTGTCATCTGGATCCTGACTTTAAACCTAGTGTGTGTGGAACAAGTATGTAGGTAGACCATTCAGTCATTAGGAATACAGTACAGTAAAAAAAAAAACGTGTGACTTTAAAAAAAAAAAACACTTCATTAACCATAGTATATGGGTTGTGATGTGCTGTGGTGCAATGCGCATTACTGTACAATGAATGGCACCACAACACCCAACATAGAAATCTTGCATTTCCATACTTTGTAGTAGTGCCCTACAATACACATGTGTGAGTGAAACCAATGTTTTCATGTACAGTTACTTTTGCTGTAACAATATAGAATTAATCTTTTCTTAAAACCTTTTGAATAGAAATGATTTAAACAGAGCAGAATAGAAAGGATTTGATTTTAAGTTGACTATATATGACAGAAATGATTGATCATAAAAGAGGAGAGGAGAAAATTAATTAATAGTATAGATTGTACATTTCTCTTGGTGCAGTTAGAGATTGCACATGAAAACATTTATTATTTAAACATTTGATGTTGCCCAAAGTACAGCTCCCCCTAAGCATTGAATAGGGTTGAAGCCCATGTGCAAAAAGAACCTGACATTTTCGGAAGAAATGTTGCATGGCTCCTAGGAAGGGTTAAGGATTAAAGCAAGTTTTCCCCTTGTGGGCAATGTAGGAGAGTTAAAATATTCTTTACAGTTGTTCTATATTTCCTATGATGTTTAGCAGTGAGAAATCTAAATTGAATAATCATTCCATATTGTTTCTGTGTACATGTGTTTTCCAGGTGTGAAGAACCTGTCAGATGTATGGTATGTGTTCCTTCCAGCTTGTCCAATAGAAACCCAAGCGTCTGTGATTTTGGGCCTGGCAGCTCTTGTTTCAGTAATGGGGCTTATTACCATTTTCCTGATAGGGCAGCTTCTCTGCTTTCACATCTACCTCTGTAAGTGACAGAATGTGATATTGGAATGTGTTTCATTTATATATGTTGTTAAATGTTTGCACATTATTTCATTTTTTTAAACAATTTTTCTATCCCTGAGATATTTCTCCCATTTAATTAGTACCACCACCACACTGGCGGTGATACCGATTGCCAACACGCGTTGGAGGTTAGAGCAAGATGCTATATAGTTAACAGAACTTTTTTTCTTGGTGCACCCGTAATGTTCTTGAGCTTCTTATTAGTTTATAATGTTGTGTTACATTTTACAGGGTACATAATCTAGTGGCATCCGCTTCTTATATGAAATATGACTGCCACAGTTTCCCAAACATACTCAATAGCATCAAATGTGGTTGGATGTTAATGATGTCTTTAAATTGTGGAACAAAATCAAAGTAGCGGAAGGAAACCTTTCCAACATGGAAAAACATAAAAACTCTTTTTAGATAATTCTCTGGTAGAGATTAAAAACCAAGATCCAGTCTTTTCAGTGCCATGGTGCTATACACAAAGCCACCTTGCTGCCCAATTCTTTCCCTGCAGGGGTGGAAGTTACTTTTTTTTTCTTTTTTTATAAAAAGCTTTTTTTTATAGCAATTGTAATTACAAATTGGAGTTTTTCTTGATCAGAATTTTGTGCACTAATATTCCTAAAGCAAACCTGCACTTTAGCAATATGCTGTAAGTTTTACCATTTTTGACATAAGATTGCACTAATTCCTACAAAGTTTCTATAAATCTGTTCTTGGTTCCCTTGGTGCGCGCTAAAACAACTCTGGTTTAAGGGTAAGAGGAAGAATTACATAAATGATCTATTGCCAGGGGGTAAGGCATGCCAAAATTCCCCTCCCAAGTGTGCACCTTAAATTATGCAGACAATATTAGCAGATGTTTTCTTTCTATATAAGTACAATTTATAATACTTTGTTTTAAACAATTATTATGCCAAGCTAAACAGTATCACCCTTTCTTTTGTAGTGTGGAATAAGCTTAGCACATATGAGTACATAATGCACCAACGGCAGAAGCAGGAAATGAAATCAAATAGCAAGTGTCTAGAAGAGGGGAAGATGCCACCTACAGCCAATGCCCAGGTAAAGGCAGAAAAGTGACTAAAGGCAGTTTATTGGATTTTAGAAGGCTTTTATGCTGCAGGTAATATGAAGTTTGCTATTGGGCAAAAACACAATTGCAGTGTAAACGGCCGCTTGAATTTTCATTAATGTGAACAGCAAAAGACCCAATACGTGCCCTGCCTATAGGAATGATGTGAGGCTGGGAATAAACTAGTTGGATAGTTTTTTTATCTTTTGGATCAGGTAAAATAACCATGTAGTAATAACTAATAACTATTTAATGTACTGCCAACCTAAGTTAAAAAAAAAAAACTTAGACATGTAGCCTGTTTTAGTACAGTGATGCTAAAGAATACGTAGACTTACAACTTACATTGAATAAAAGAATGAACCTGTTAAAATAATGTGTACACAGAATTGGCATGTTTCAGGGACCACGGGGGGCAGCTAAAGACTTTTTTCCTATTTGCAAATATGACATATGGGTTACACAATGTTTGACTACTTTAACTGCTTAGAAAGAGAAATAATTTGCTACATGAGTAGCTAAGCACTTTTACAGTTGTGCCTCTTTTTACTTTTTAACTAAAGTAGCCAACCTTGAGATTGTTACCTACAGGCCCATCAATGCTATACAAATAAAACACCTGTAAAAGTTAAGCTACGTACACACTTCCAATTATTATCGTTGGAAAACGAACGACGAACGATCCTGCACGATATATACGAACGATCGTATAGCACCGATCCTGCACATAGAGATAACGACACGATCGTTCGTAGATATTGTACACACAATAGATACGATCGTTTAAGCGATAGAGAAACTATGTGCACGACAGGAAAGTGAACGAACGTTCGTTCATTACGCATGCTCTGAACATGGACGATCAACGAACGACCGTACACACGAACGATGTTCAACGATCGTCGTCCAATCCGATCCGCCGGTCCGGTCGTTCGTTTCCAACGACTTTCCTCGTTCGTCGGCGTCATTGGTTACTTTTTTACGAACGATTTTTTGCCCAATCGATCGTCGTTCGATTGGAACGATAAAAATTGGAAGTGTGTACGCACCTTTAGAAACATAATTAACTTGCAACCAGCTTCTGTTTTTGGCACCTAGCGATGGTGACATTTATGTTATTTGTATGTATGTATTTATGATACATTTATTCATATTCTGGAAATGCAGAAGATCCCAAAAAATCCAAATTTTATTTAAAAATTTTCCAGCACAGTGTAAAAGTATCTTTGGGATGCATAGTGTTCCTAGGATCCTGCTGGATTGGTCATGATGTCATCCTCTCCGGTGTTTTTCTTCACAGTCGATCTGTTGCTAGGTATACTACAGCATCTTCCCATGATTGGGCTTCTATGATCAGGTTCACTTTAAATGCCCAGAGTAAGATACCACAGGGAAGCCAGTATATTAACAGAATGTAGACATTTGTAACGGTTAAGGGTATATTGTTTTTAGGGGTATAGTGGTCCTCTAAATTCACATTCTGCTTTGTTTCTCAGGAGGAAAGTTATGGAGGAAGCCTCATATACACTAACCCTGATGTACTGATTGAAGGTCCTTCATCAGGATCACTGAACACTGAGTAAGTGAAAATCTTAATCCTAAATATTTAAATAGTCTGAATTTTAGTAGTATTCTGTATGTATGTAAACATTATGTTTTTTTATTTAAACCATTCACACAGATAAAGATTCTTTGCTTGCATAAAAACACAGGGATTCTAATATTCAGTAATTTTGTAAACAAATATATACAATAGTGTTCTCTCAAAAAAACTAAGTACACCCTCAGCCTCAGAAGCTGGTCCTGCCCTCCTGCCTGCTAAAGAGGGATTTTGCATAACTGCTTATCAGTCTCTGACATCGACAAGTTTTTTGACAACTCAGCTAAGCAAAATGTGTTCATTTTCTATATGTTTGTGGTTTTCTTTATATGAATTGCCTGTTTGAAGTATCTACAACATTTTAATTGGATTTAATTTAGGGTTTTGACTAGGTCCATCCATAAGCCTTTATTTGCTCGGTGTGCTTTGGATTAGTATTGTGTAAAAGATCCATTTCTGCTTTAACTTCAACTTCTGGGCAGGTGGCCCCTATTTTATTTAGGCTCACTTTGATATGATGCAGAGTTGACTTGATGACTTCAAGCTGCCCAGGCTCTAAAACAGGAAAGGAACCCCAAAACCCTAAAATTACTGTCACCTTGCTTTAGAGTTTTTACGAGGTTCGTCCTCCAAAATGCTGTCTTTGGGTTGTGCCAAACATATCTACTGGTATTGTGGCCAAACAACTTTATTTTTATCAATCAAATTTTTCCAGAAGGTCTGGTCTTTGCATATTAAATGAAAAACTGTGATCTTGTTCTCATCCTTTTTCCTGGCACACCTCACATGCAGGTTAAATGAAGCAATCCTTCTCTTTATATACATGTACCCTAACACACATCCCAACAGATACAATACCAAATCCCAGCTCTTCAATCATAATGCAGGAGTTAAATGGTTGGGTGTTCTTGGACACTGAAGAATCGGATCATCAGCTATACAAATTCTGGGACAATATAACAGGCCTTTAAAATCTTTTGCACTAGATTATTTTTTAGTATAATTAATACATAATTATTGATTTCAAATCATTGGTAATCTTTTTTTAATCCATTGCCACAGTCATCAACTTTATTCTGAGGGCCTTAAAGAGCTTTTTCACTCTTGGTCATGATGAAACCACACACGTCACAAGCACTGACCAGACTCTGAGAAACAAGAACACACGTTTTGCAAGTTGTAATCATTGACATTTAATCTGGAAATGATGATTCTTATTTCATGAATTTAAAGTAGTGGTAAATGTACAGATGTACTTGTGACAATTCTGCATTTTCATTTATTTTAATAATATTATTTTTATACATTATTTTTATAGCGCCATCATATTACGCAGCACTGTACAAGGTCCATAGTTGTGTCACAGCTGAATGCCTGACCAGTATTAGTGTGGAAATATTATATTTTTCCACCCAAGACAGGTCCATTTGAGTTAACGTTTTGGGTATCTTACTTGGTGGAGGGCTTTTCGAAACCCTGTCCATAAGCCTAATAAGTTTGTGTTCCATGTTCCACCCACCAGCTGCTCTATGAAAGTTAGTTAATCCTTTCACTGAGAATTCAGTCTGGGAAGTATCAGACACTTGCTGCTAACAAATGTAGAAGTCAACATGGCCTTTAATTTAAGGTGAAGTCTTATTTCTGATTTCCTTAAAATATATAATAGGTATATAATTGCATGAGGACTATGGGCAGTCATATTGACATATCTGACCTTATTCTGTATACACTGTTTTAGTGATATCAGATTCTAATGATAGAATGTTTTTTTCCAAAATACTTGGAGATTTATTAGATCGTCTTTTACTATCCTCCACCTCAGAGTTTCTTAACATTTAGAGAAGAAAAATTACTTCTATACTGGAACCCAAGAGAATTCTTGCCAAAATGTCAGCAAAGCGAATCAATGACAAATAACAAAGGCGTTAAACACATTTCAGATGTTCTTCACAATTTTTGTAAGCTTTAGTAAAGCAAAGAGAAATACATTCTGTGTGATATTTACTTTCCACTTTCTCTCTTCTAATCACAACCTTGTCTGTGTAGTTCTCTCTCCTTACACACATTCACCATATGTCTGTGGTGTTGGGTTATAATGGTTTAATTGAGAGGGTTGGTGTTGTCGTGAGTGGTTAACATTATTATGTTTTCATCCCATATAAACAAACACTGGTGAATGAGGCACAATAATCACTTTTTTATGGAATATGTTATGTTGTAGGAGTATTTGTTTTATACCATAGATTAATATTAATGTGCAAAATTTGTCAGTTTCTTTATTACTTCCATCAGTATAAACTAGGTTTATTATACAGTCATTTGACCACCCGTCCCAGTCTTAGTCTGACCCATATTTAAAAAAACTCTACCTTGCTGTATATGGATTATTTTAGAGAATGTATTTTTTTTTACACGTGAACAGGTAATGAATACAGTGCAACCTTTGCACCTAGGACAATGTTACAATATTATAAGATTTTTTTTTACTTTTCTAGCTTTCCGATGTCCTTGAATCCTGACATTGCAGATGGCAACCCTGATTCTGACCATAAACTATCACCAGCTCTACAGCCAAAGCCAAGGAAGGTAATTATTCATTATCATGTGTCTTTTATGTCTCTGGTATTATTTTCAATGTACCTTTTAACAGGGATGATGGATAATGGACTTGGAGTCAACATATTAGATGCATGTAGATATATTATACATTTGGTGTTATTATTATTACTAATGATGTTGCATGATGTCTCATATACGTATATTTGCTAATACAAAAATAGACAACATAAATCATAGAGCTGAGCATTCTGTTACAACTCTCCAGCAGCAAAATCTCATGGGAAAAGGGGACCAAACTCCCTATTGGAATATTTCCTTGCTGGCCCAAAATGCTGCTAAATTTTACTTGCTAAAGAGAGATCGGCGAGTGTGCATTATCCTCACTAACCTAGAACAAGAATGGCAGTTACATAGTAAGAATGATATCAGAAATTCATTGCAACGTTGAGCATTGTTAAAGGAAAACATGCCCCCATTCAAGAGTCTCCAAAATTTTGTGTTTATAAAATTATTGTTGTATATTATTAAAAATAAAAAAATGATTTGTTGTATAAATTAAAGCAATTATTGCTGACCATATATATTTCAATTTATTTGCTTACAGCTAACTGGTCATGACTTATTAAACTCCAGATATGCAAGATATGCATTGCCTTGATGAGTACTATTGAAATAATTCTTCAAAAATGTTTGCACATAAAATGACCACTAAACAGACTTGTTCACTCTTATACAAAGGAAAGCCACATGGGGTATTTCCTTTTAATATAGTATGGTAAATTGAAATGAAAATATGGTCATCCAATTATGCATGTAGGGAAATAGGAAAAAAAGCATTTTTTTATCGACGGGGGTTCATACCTTAACTGCATGAAGAAATGTGATAATTTGTATTATGTTTCTATAGAAGAAAAAGAAAAAGAAGAAAAGTAACAAGATATCACCAGAAGATGCAAACAAGCATGCTGATCATGATGGGCCAGGACGTGGTGTCCTTCCTGTTCATGAGGAGAATGGTATGAGACATAAAGAGCTAAGGGTCTCGCCTCATATAAGACCTGTGCTTCCATGACAGCTATTTACACCCAAATTTGTACTGTGGAATGTGAGCTTATTTATGAAAGGGGTAATTTCGCTGATAGGTATTTTTATGTATGAGAAGTTGCTAAATTTGAGGTTGATACTTAGTGTAAGGACAGATAGGTACATTACCTTGGTCAATCATCTATCTAAATGATATTGATTGAGGTTGCATTTTACTTCTCTCTATTTGGCCTCTGGGTCACTGCTTCAAGCAGGTCCGCTAAACCTAACCCTTCCAAACTTGACTGACTATTTTGACTGGCCAGTCTATAGGGATGTTCTGTGCATTTCACGAGTGCACAAAAGTTTATTTGCCCCTGCAACAAGGAATGCCAAGAATGTACGTTGAGATGCTCATGTGCTGCTTAGTGTACATTTAGAAGAAATAGAAAATAATATTTTATTCCAAAACAAACACATACAAGTCTGCATTATAAGCTTACCTGCCAGTAATATACTATGCACATTTATCACTATTAATGGGAAATGTATTCAATCAGTTGCAATTCATGCTAAAATTTCACAGCAGAAGCACTGAAGTCAGTTAAGGCTTTCCTTCAGCAGCTCAGCCTTCTCTCCTTTTCTATGTACCTTCTTTGTATTTATATTAGCGATAGGAAAGCTGAAATGCCTCACGGCTGGGAGTGTGATGACTTGAACAACTCCATTACAGTGTACTTTCTGGTTAAATTGCTGATAACAGCAGTTACAGATTGTTAATAGCTCAGATACTGCTAGTCTGAAATACATAAATATTTGAGTGTCCATAGCCTAGGCGACTACAGATTCTGTTAAGACATTAAGGCACGTTTTATGATTTTTAAAAACCTGCTGTACAAATTGCTTTTATACAATCGGAAGCACGTATGTTGATGCTTACAGTTATTCTGCCAACATTGATTTTTGGGGCGATATTTTCATGATAGAAGAGTTTCAGCACACATTCCGGAAGTCAGTGAGCACCTTCATTGTATTGATGGCTGGAAAGCAGAGACATATTGCAGGCTTGATTCTGTAACTCATGCCTAAAATAAATGTCAAAAAGAAATAATATTGTTGTGTTCTAAAGGCAGTGAGAAGTTGCTTTCATTTTCTAACCTCCCCCTAAAAAACAGGCCATTTTGTTTACATTGCCAGCACCACTGTGTTTCCATTGCATTATTATCAGTATGCAGTAATTACCAGCCAGTGGCTGTAACCATTTTGCATACTGATGAAGGGGAAGAAGGGCATTGTTCCTGTAGTGTATGATTATTTATGCAGTTGTGTAATTGGTTCTCAATATAAACAAATCATTTTTCTTTTTTTCCAGAACTTTCAGTCTCACCAGCACCACCAAGTTTGGCCAGTAACTCCCCACATTTCCCTGCACGATCTTTACCAGTCTTGGCTCCCATCCATCCGATTCAGGCAGCAGGACCTCCTGCGGAATATCATTCTGATTCTGCTGAGTCTATGGAGGAAATACCAGTTGCCCAAACTCATCTTGGCAGCTCTTCTATGAGCGAAAACCTTTTTCTCACCCCGAGAAGTCCCAGAGACTTGGCAAATGAATGTGAGCACAAAGTAAAGCCGAACTGGCCTGTGACTGCACAGAAGTTTGAGCTCCTTCCGAAAGCTCCCTCTGTTTTTGTGAGTGAGAGCAGCGGAGAACTTTTATCCAGTGGAATCACGGTTGAACCCAAAGCACAGGACACTCACTGTATACGTTACAATAAGATGTGGGTGGCAAAGGGAAAAGGAGGAGAGCAGGTTCTTTCCATCTCTAATGCTGAAGTTTCACCCTCCATCAATACTAACCGGTAGTTTAATCTTCTTTTATATGAAGGCTTTTACTTGTGTATTAAAAAATCTTTTTGATATTTCATATTTAGTAGTTGTCATTTTTTTGTTAAATGTTCAAATGCCAATTTTTTAGAATCAGTATGTAAATAAATATATCACCATAGTATTTTATTATACAGCAACATGAGATGAATAGTTGCTAACTTTTCAGAGATATTTCAATCAGACCCTTCAGTAACTTTGCTGCACAACATTCCTTTTTCATTATAAAGACATCTTTGAGCTCTGCCTTGGTGCCTTGGCATAGATAACAAATCTGCTTCAGGGAGGAAGGAATACTACAATCTTGTAACTTTGTAGCAAGTCACAAGGTAAGTGGCAGTAGCATGGAGCTGATCTGAGTCAGATATACAGTTAGGTCCATAAATATTTGGACAGAGACATTTTTTTTCCAGTTTTGGTTCTGTACATTACCACATTTAATTTTAAATGAAACAACTCAGAAACAACAACAGATTGCATAAAAATGTGAGGAACTAAAGCCTTTTTTTAACACAATCACTTCACTTCAGGGTCTCAAAAGATATTGGACATTTTAAAAAGCTGAAAATAAAATGTTCATTTTTAATACTTGGTTGAAAACCTTTTGCTGGCAATGACAGCCTGTAGTCTTGGACTCATGGACATCACCAGATGCTGGGTTTCCTCTTAACCTCCTTGCAGTTAAGCCCGACCTTCGCTCGGGCAAAAAAAAATTGCAAGGATGGTTAAGCCCGAGATTTTTCACATCCTTACTTACCTGGTCCCCCTGTGCTCATCCAGCGTCGTCCTCCATCGGTCATCGTCCGCCGATCTCTCCAGCGTCGGGTGCCAGCGGGACCGGTAAGAAGCCGGCCGGCATCACAAGATGCCGGCCGGCGGAACACAAGATGCCGGCCGGCTTCTTACCTGGTCCCGCTGATTGTCCCACGTCCTTCTCGTTCCAGCGCCGGATGATCTCTGCAGAGAGAAGCCGTCCGGCGGAGAAAAAAAAAAACGGACGGCTTCTCCCTGCGTGCGTGATGACGTCGGCGCGTGTGCGGGAAATTCAAACTGAAACTCATTCAAACATTTTGTATTGGATTCAATACAAACTCCTGTATTCAATCCAATACAAAATAATTCAAATAATTACAAAGTATATACCTGGTAAATTCAAACTGTCATTTTGTATTGGATTGGATACAAACTCCAGCATCCAATCCAATACAAAAAAATTTAAAAAAATAAAATAAAAGTAAATAACTTGTAAATTCAAATTCTTATTTTGTATTGGATTGGATACAAACTCCCGTATCCAATCAAATACAAAATAATTCAAAACAAACTCCAATAAATACACAATCAAAGTTTTAAAAATTGCCACACTAGGGAGGTGTTTTAGAATAATATAGTACTTTACAATATACAGAGTTATTGCTTTTTCAGTATTTTCAGTATTTATGATTTTTTTACATTGCTGATTTTTGTGTTTTTCCTTTAATTTTATTAAAAGTAATTTTTTTTTTTACATGATTGTGTGTTTCAAACATTTTTTATATTCATATTATCTACTAGAACCCCTGTTCGGACATATTTCTGTAAGTTACAGGTCTACAATAAAAAAAAAAATGAAAAACAGTGGATCACTTTTGGTACAGAAATCTAGACCTCAGTGTAACGCTTAGGTGGTTAATGCTCTGCCAGGCCTTTACTGCAGCGGCTTTCAGTTGCTGTTTGTTTGTGGGCCTTTCTGTCCAAAGTTTAGTCTTCAACAAGTGAAATGCATGCTCAATTGGGTTCAGATCAGGTGACTGACTTGGCCATTCAAGAATATTCCACTTCTTTGCTATAATAAATTCCTGGGTTGCTTTGGCTTTATGCTTTGGGTCATTGTCCATCTGTATTATGAAACGCCTCCCAATCAATGTGACTGCATGTAGCTGGAGTTGAGCAGACAGTATGTCTCTGAACCCCTCAGAATTCATTCGGCTGCTTCTGTCCTGTGTGACATCATAGATAAACACTAGTGTCCCAGTGCCATGGCAGCCATGCACGCCCAAGCCATCAGAACAATGTACAGAACCAAAATTAGAAAAAAGTCTCTGTCCAAATACAGAACCAGAATTAGTCTGTAATACCTGTAAGTGTTACTCCTATATATTACTTATAATTGATACACTTAACATGCAAAACAATCTGATGCTAGATGATCTTTAATAGAAAAAAACTATTGAATTTAAAATAAGCTACATTAAATATTATATCTTTTCTCTCAGTAGCAAAGTAATTAATTCACAGCTCATTCCTTGGTCCCCCGTTTTGGATACATACTTATTCTTCTACATCATTATATTTGACAGCACAGCATAATACAGTAGAATGTAATGTTTATTGAATTCTTTATTTGAACAGCTTAAGGATGAAATAAAGGTAAAATAAAAAATCCCACTTACCTTTTACTTCCACAGATCTCTTCAGAGCTGTTCTTGATTCGGTCCCTTTTTAGTCCTTGTTTCTTCCTTGGTCGCGCCAGGCACCGCCATCTTCTTGCTTCTTCTGCCTTATCATATAAGCATGAGACCTGCACCTTTCTGAAAAGCCCCTTTGTGCATGCCCCATCTTGGGGGCATTTAAAGAAAAACACATTTTTACTTTATATAGAAGGGTTATGTATGGTTCTTTTGCTGAAGTGATAATGGTTTTACATTTGCAAAATAACATATTTTACAGACAATAAAAGATCTTTATATATTTTATGTTGATTTTAGGACCCACAATGGCTCCATAACAAAACAATATGCTTTGTATATTTTTTTTACAACTCTTGCTGTGACTTGCAATGTACAGTTACCCCTTAATGTAAGACATTGTCACCCTTTAACATACAACATTGTCAACCTCTTCATAAGACACTAAGCAATACAAACAATATTTTGGTGACTCTTGAACAGTAGGTTATTCATCATGGTCAGTGTTTTACAAATGTGTGATGTATAGTCGTGGTGTTATTTACCCACTGTAGGTTAGGTACTTCAGGGCTGAGTATATTACACATATATACTTCATGGGTGGTTATGTTTACTCAGCTACTCGTAGGACATATAATGGAGAGTCTTCTAAGACAACTTTTGTTAATGGATTGTGCAGTACTTCCACATGGGATAGAACCATCAGATTGTTGGATACTCCACTATGTGGTCTACACTTCAAATTCTGACATATAACGAGTACAAAATGTGAGGTAGCACATAGACCTTTGTGATCACCTTGCACAGGCTTAGAGTACAACATTTTTTGACCAGGAGGAGGCCACCCTGATTTAAATAAAATATTAAGACGCCCTTTAGATAAAAAATACTCAGTGAAACAGTGGAAAGGGTCAGGTGATGGCATTGATCATCCTTGCCAGGAGAAGGCAAAAGCAACTGAATTTCCCCCCCCTGAACTTTCTTTAGCTCCTGTCTCCTTGCAGGAGTTTTTTGTGCGACTAAGTTCAATCTATTTTTGAGGTTGACTTCCAGTCTGTGGATAAATAAGCAGAATCATTTCAGCAGTGAGCATTATGCCAATAACCTAAAAGGCTTAAAAAGCCTAATTTGAGATTCTAATGTTATATTTGGTTTCCCTGGTTTGCAACACGTCATCTGTTGTTGATTGGTCTGTTAGTGGGGAATTAGATGAGCATTTGAAACAAACGTTTGCTTTACCAATACGGATCAAAACAGTCAAATTAGGATGTACTCTATATACCCTAACTTCCCAGCTGCTCTATGGTTTTAAAGGGTTAGAGGTAGTACTCGACAGCTGAACACTCCTTCTGTCCCCAAGACTGTCTGGATCAATCACAGCACTTGTAACCCATACAAAAAGTACCTGAAAGGAGGGGAGGAAAAAGTGAACATACATTGCCTACGCAAACCTGTATAGGCAAAGCATTGGTTTCCTTCAAGAGGCCATTTGAGTCTTGTCTGTGCTTCTTAGTTTTGATGAATGTAGTAAAAAGCAATCCAATAAGAATAAAATAGCCAAGTACACATGCATTTAGTGGGACCCCCTACTTGTATACTTCAATGAACCCTATAAACAGCAGTAGGTGGGTTGAGGACTGACCACACTGAGCAACACTAGGCAGGCCAGGCCTAGGTGGCCTCATAAAGCTACACTTTAGAAAAAACACTTAATGAGCAGGGCTGATTTCATGTGCAATGTGTGTCTCAATTTGCATTAGAAGCTGAAATCAAATAGGGGCCTGCCTAATCCTGTCCCCCCAACGCACGCAGGCCGCCCGCACACACGTTGCATGCCCTCCTGGCATCTGCAACCTTGTGTCTCCAATGTTCACATGTCGGGATGCGAGGCCAGGGGACGCAGATGCCGGCCAGGCATCACCAAATGGACACAGATGCCGGGCCGGTATCACAGGAGGACCCGCTGGCTTGTGAGGACCAGGTAAGCCCTCAATTCCACCTCGTGTGTCGCTCGGGGTTACCACTATTTGTAATGTTTACACCGAGCCACACTCGGGATTACCGTCAGGGGGGTAAGTAAGTAATTTTGAATGTGGCATATTTGTTGGTGCCAGGCAAACTGGTATGAGTATTTCAGAACATGCTTATTCACTTGGATTTTCACACACAACCATTTGTAAGGTTTACAGAGAATGGGTAAAAAATTAAAAATATCCACTGAGTAGCAGTTCTTTGGATAAAAATGCCTTGTTGATGGTCAGGAATACATGATCAAATTAATTCAAACTGATAGCAAGACAGTAGTAGCTCAATGACCTGCTACAACCAAGGTATGCACAAGAGAACATCTGAATGCACAGCATGGTAAACCTTGAAGCAGATGGGCTACATCAGCAGGAGACCACACTGGGCACCACTCATGTCAGCTAGGAACTAGCCCCAGAGGCTACAGATTGCACGGACTCACCAAAATGGGACAAAAGAGGATTGGAGAAACTTTGCCTAGTCCGATGAATCACAATTTCACCTGCAATCTTTCACCTTTTGGATTGTAGGGTATGGATTTGGCAACACATGAAAGCAAGGATCCATGGATCCAGCAAGAATTCATCGATTCAAGTCAGGCTGCTGGTGGTACAATATGTGGAGGATATTTTCATGGCTTACTTTGGGTCTCTTAGTACCAAGTGAGCATAATTTACAAGATACAGCCTACGTTAGTATTGTTGCTGATCATGTCCATTCCTTTATGACCACAGTGCACCCATCTTCAATAGCTATACCCAGCAGAATAATGCTCTATGTCACAAAGCTTAAATCATCTCAAACTGGTTTATTGACCATGACAATGAGTTAGCTGTATTTAACCCCCTAAGCGGTAACCCCAAGTGTGACTCGGGGTTGAAAAAAGATGCTGAAAGCGGTAAACCCCAGTCACACTCGAGTTAGGTAAAAGTAGTAGCAAATCGTGTCTTACATGATCCGCTGGCGTCCTCCTTCGTCCTTCGCGTCTCCTCGCTTCCTCCGGCTGGCGTCTTCCGCATCTGTTGAGTCACTGGGGAGTTCCCAGTGACGTTGGTGCATGCGGACATTCCGTTTGAGGCGCGGCGGGAATTTCAAATCTATTTGTATTGCATTCAATACAAAAAAACTGTAATAAATGCAATACAATGGATTATTATGTCTAAAAGCAGTACATTGTCTTTCATGAAAATGTATTTTACAGTACAATATAATAGTATAAGTGTAATATTTATTTTTTTTTAATATTTTTTTTGTTTTAATTTATTTCATTTATTATTTTGACATGATTTTGTGTTTCAAACTTTATTATACTAGTATTATATTATACTGTAAAATAAATTTTCATGAAAAACAATGTACTGCTTTTAGACATATAAAAGAGGACAGAAATGAACCACTAGGGAGGTTTAATGGCCTCCGCAGTCAATCCAGTACAATACCTTTAGGATGTGCAGGAACAGGAGATTTACACCAAGGAAGTGCAACAGACAAATCTGCAGCAACTCTACAATGCTATCATGCCAATATGAAACAAAATTCCTGAGAAATGTTTCCAGAATCTTATTGAATTTATGCCACAAAGATTTACAGCAACTCTGACAGCAAAAGGACGTCCAGCCTGGTACAAGCAAAGTGAACGGTTATTGATGTGCTGATGTATAGAAAATGACAAAAGGCTGAATGCCCAGTGAAATTCAGGTACACTTGTTACATTTTAAAAGAAAGACATTTATTGTGTATTGATTTATTTATTATTATCTGGCTAGAGTTCAACAGTAACTGATCATCTTCACCCACCTTTCTAACTCACTTTTACTCTAACTTTCTTACTCTTTTTAATGAAACACATTTATACGTATTGGAGACCATCGTTCTAGGCCAATATTATCAGTAGAACAATCTAAATGAAGTTTGATGTACAAAAACACAGATGTGTTTTACTGTCAGCTCATTCGAATTTACCAATATGCCTTAAGAAAGAATTGGGTGGACAAGGAAGCAGCCCACTATTCAATAGTAGTAAATACACATTAGAGAATTCCTCCAAACTCCCTGTGATAAATGCCCCAGTCCATAGCGACACAACCATATTTATATATTCTACCCAGGTGACTACAGTAAAAGAAAATCTCTCATTTCACTTAGTGCTACTGTACAGAAAGGTGGAATGTCCACAGGGTGGCACCATATGACAAATGTTAACCAGGTGTTAACCAGGTGTTAACCAGGCAAGGTATGTACTAAAGTGGGAAAAATCCTATACTGAGATGCAATTGTTTTTCAGGTATTTACATACTATTTTAAGCAACAAATTTTTTTTCTATTTTTATTATATTATTGTATTTATATAGCATTAATATACGCAGAACTTTACAGATTTCATTAACAGTCCAAAGTCAGTTTTTTACTATTTCATTCACATAAATAGAATTGGTGGTAAAAGATCACAATACACTTCTTATTATACTTTCTTACTTGGTGGGGGCAAAAGCAATGCAGAGTCATTAGTGGCCTATGTAC
This sequence comes from Pyxicephalus adspersus, assembly GCF_032062135.1. Taxonomy (NCBI): domain Eukaryota; kingdom Metazoa; phylum Chordata; class Amphibia; order Anura; family Pyxicephalidae; genus Pyxicephalus; species Pyxicephalus adspersus. The sequence goes on from NC_092866.1 coordinate 21,301,272, forward strand.
ACATATTTGTGTGCATTTATGGATGTTTTTGGTAAATATGTGCACATTGTGTTGAGTGGGTTAATGCATTTCCTATGGGCCCCCTATGTGTGTTCTTGGACTGAAAATAATACCCAATGAATTCGTTCAATGTTTGTTTTGAGAAAGCATAGAGACATACTAAGTCTCTTCAAACAAAAAAACTCTTATCTGCTAGCAGTTTTTAATTATTTGTTTTTAAATGTATTTCAAGATATATACCGGTATATATTTAATTGTTTTAGGTTTTAGTTTAGTTCTGCTTTAAAGTCAAACTCTGTAAAAAGTGAAACCAGTTTTCTGGTTTATTTTATATTTCAGCACCAAAAACTGTCCAAAGTTAAATCATACCATTAGTGGACTGATTGGACAATGAAGGAGCTGCAGTGCACAGATGGGGTCAAAATCTAACTGTCTCTTAGTGCTTTGTCCCTCTTTTTCATCTGATTGCTATTAGGAGGTAAAAAATATGATTTTTTTTAAGGTTTAAATTAAAATATTTTTTTTACCTTAAAGAATATCTAATAAAAAATAAAGTATACTGCCAATTCGTAGATGTGGTTGTATTGTTGGCATTGCCACTATAGGATGCTCTCCTGATTAGGATTACCAACCTCTCCTCTTCCCAGTATCTTCATTATATAGATGGGATATATGAGTTCAGTGCACAGGAAGTGACCATGGAATCCTGGCAGCATTACCAGCTATTATTCTGTATCTACTTACCCTGGAAAACAGAAGACTAAAGCAGCCACCAACTCTAAGGATCAACAGGTTGCAGTAAATTAACATTTTTTTAGGGAGGGGGGGGGTTTAAATACACTTAAATCAACACATCAAATTGTTAGTACATATTTAAGGAATTCATGTTTAAATAGTATTTTGCTGCATGTGTGCTGTCAGACATAAGGAGACATTTGCTTAGTTCAGTTTTGTAAAATTAGAAACAGCAAACATCTGGTGGTCCTTGTGGATTTGTATAGTTATTCATTACAATATTTGCTTTGAATTAACACAAAAAAACCACAAGAAAGAGATACAGAGACTAGCAAATATCTCAAAATCTGCTCCCCAACTAATTACCTAATCTGCTACTTTTATCCATGTAAAACTCTTCTGAAAGTCACACAATTTGCTCAGAACACATGGCCCTTCGTTGTCCGTCAGTTGGTATCCATCGGCACCTGAATGATCACTATTATACTTTTATGATCAAGTCCATCAACAGTACAGGGCATTTGGGGTTAAGTCTGGAGAGTGGTCAGAAAGGTTTTCAAACAGAAGAAATCTCTTCTCTGAAATTATATATATTGTGGGTGGCTTTAAACTCACTTGCTACAAAGGCATATTGTAGACATCACTTTTTTCACAAAAATATCAACCAAAATAAGCAAAATCCAGTTCACATGATGCACAGCATGAAAAAAAACACAAACTTTGGCTCTTCTCTGTGGGTCCACAGACCTCAACTTTGGGAGCCTCCTTGGCTCCCCCAGCACACAGGCTACACTCAGCCTGTCCACCTGGGCCACCTGGCCTCAGGCTGCAACTCCCCTCAGTCTCAAGGACAGGTGTCTTTTTATTATCAAAGACCAGGTGCTCCAAAGATATTGCCAATCTCTGGTCTGGAAATCAGATCAAGTGCCTGCACACCCATTCCTTCCAGGCCGCTCTGGGCCTTGATCCCAAAAAAATTGCAAATCTGCAGCACCATAATTACATATGGCCCAATATAGGACTTTTAATCCCCTTTCCAAGAGATAAATCATGCCAAATACCATCTAAATATGGCATCACATGTTTCTGTCTACTACAATATATATATGTATAGTCCGGCTGGGTTGGTAATGCCAGGCTAGGAGAGCTGCAAACATGTAGCCCTCCATGCTATGAGAATACCAGTCATCATACCATTAAGCTTCAGGGCCTGGGTGCTTTAGGTGGTACCCCTGATTTCTCATATTATCTGGATGCTTAGGGGCATGTGGACTGGTATTCACATAGCAGGAGACTAAATGTTTTCAATCCATCTTACTAGTGAAATATCAGCCTATTTGTCTCATGTGACATGCTGCTATTATGTTGGCGAAGGTCGGCACACTATTTTGTGAACGGATTACAGATCTCTCATTACTCCCATGAAACCAAAGTTGTTTGGTGTAAGCCAAATATTTGGCAGATCTCTGTGGATCTGTGGAGTTAATGTACATTTCCTGGGTTGTACAAAGAATAAAAAAGTAATAGAAAAATACACACGTTGGGTAATTTCCGGAGTATGAAACTTGGATAAATCTGGTTTAAAGTGTTTCTTTGCTAGACGAACGTTGTTGGTATTTAAATGAACAGAATGTTGAAAAGTGGATTTGGGTTAGGAAATGGGCAAAAACATAGAAAAATGACAACTGAATCAGCCAGAGAAAGGTTCCCAACATTCAGAGCTCTGGACTACAGAGTTTATAATAATAATTTATAGTATTCATGGCCAAATTACAATTACAATAATTTAGGGCCAAAAGTAAGTAGTGGTAGAATGTGGAGTAGACCAAAAAGTACGGGCATCAGAATTTATCATTTTTTACAAAAAGGCCACAGACTTTCTATCTCATCTCAGTTTATGGAGCCAAAGGATGGTGTATATCTGCCCATCAACCTTTACATTTGCCCAGGGCAAACCGGTCATTATCTCCACTCAGTTTGGATAATTTGGAGTTGTAGAAATACCCCATGAAGCCAGATTTAGTATATTTTTTTTAGGGCCTTTGATTTTGTTTAGTGCAAATTTCTTTCATTTGATTCACCCTTTTAAGTATTGTTTTAAAATGCGTGTTCTTCCCTCTGATATCACATCTAATATCACCTAAAGAGCAAAATCAAGGCTTTGCATATATGTAGATGAAATTACAAATGTCAATAAGCATGATTTATGACAACTTCGGTAGAAGTGGAATTATGATGGCTAGCAGATGTGTGTGTATTACTTGACTCCTCAGAAATCAGTCCAAAAAAAAATTTTAAGGAAAATATTTATTAAACAAATATTAAAAACAGTGAACACACAATAATGCAGCATAAAAAAATTGATATCAGTCTACATGATTATATCAAAATAGTTTGACGCGTATACAAATATATACCACATCACCAGGAACGCAATTCATGAGACCTATAGTATAATAACTTAAATTGAAGAAAAAATCCATAAACTCAAACAAAAAATCATATTAACAAAAACAATAACAATAATTACTTACATCATAGTACTGTATACCCAGGAATGAATATTTTTTCAATGAAGATGTTAAGGGGGTACAGTAGAACGGCCCCCCAAAGCGGCTTTAGACATAACTAGGTACAACTTCATACAACCACCTATAAAATTCAGATTATGAGCAATTTTATTATATTATCCACAGTGACAGCTGCAGACTTTTTGGTTTCAAGCGTCACTGAGCATCAGTGTGATTGCTACCGGTAGTAATGTCTTGGAACTAGGAGGACACACCTGTATTTTGTATTTTGTGTAAATTGGTGGTAAATACCACAGTCTAACGTTTTTTTTCCTTGAAAACCTAAAGAATAAAGTCTTTTAGGATTATTGCTCCAATTCAGACTGAAGTTCTACAGGGTTTGGATTAGTTCGGTAACAGGTGGGGCTTCAGTCTGGCCTAAACCCTTTTCCTCTATCCATTGTGCCCAGAATTTTAAAAACAGTCTCAGAAAAGCAGGCATAGTGGTTATGATTGTATTTGGACCATTTGGTTACCTCTCTTAACCAAATGGCTTAAGGAGCATGCCAGTCATAGATACAAGTTTAATTTGCATTTATTTTACCTTCTTTTCTTCCTTTTTTGCTCGTTTCGAACACACTAATGATAATTTTTATTGAACCTTTAAAATTTTATTACAAGCATGTTTTTCCTTTTACCCACCAAAATCGCTGGGTTTATGTGCTATGCCAGGCAATGTAGGCAGATCGTATCACGGGTCAGGGTGCTTCCTGAAATCAACTCAAGAGGCCTCAGCCATAATGCAAGTTGGCTGGGGAAATAGGTATTCTTTATCAGGCTGCATGAAGACCACCCTAGATAACACTCACATTTGATACAGAGTTTCCATAATTAAAGGAACTAAAAATCCAGTGAATGAAAAAGGTGGGCCAGGAACAAAAAGGCTGAGAATGCACATTATAAGCATCTAATAATGCACTAAATTCCAGTAATCAATTTCAAATGTAGAGGAGCATGTATAACTATGCAAGACTGAAGGTAAGGCAAGAGTCCAAGTTTAAGTTTCCAACCATTAATGCTGCTCTATTGAATGGTCCATTACTGTGGGAAAAATAAAAAGGACGGTTAAGTACTTTCTTTACAGAATCCACACTGAAATGCCTTAAATGCTTGGATAACATATAAAAGCCCTTTGTATCTCTGTAATCTACTAAAAATGTTTGCCAGCAATAAATCTTATCATTGATGTCCATTTAACAGGAATGCAAAAGATCTTGACAAATTAAATTTGATGTGTATTTTATTATCTCCATATCAAAAATATCCCAAAGCAACTCAGCATCTTCTGTTTACTCCCCAGGCAGGATAAATTTCCACCAATATGGATAAAATCTTTAGGGCTGCATCTTGATTAGGCTACAGTTTAAACATAATGGACTGCAAATAGACTTGGACCTGTAGTGATTTTGGATGGTCATAAAGCTTTCAAGTAAAAATAACAGTGACTCTTGATCCAGGGAACATCCAATTGGCTCATGGAATCAGGAAGGATTTTTTTTCCTCTGTTGGAGAAAATTGAACCAGAGTTTTTTTTTTTTTTTTTGCTATCCTCTGGATCAACTATATCTATAGGGTTTTTATCTAGGATATATTTCCTAGTGGTCGAAATTGTAAAAAAATTGTAGACAATGGTCCAGTTTTTTTTTTATCAGGTACATCTAGTAGACGTGTGTCATGGAAAAAAATCATTTATTACTTACCTTACACTTAAAGACCCTGGGGAGGATATTTCTCTTTAGTATATTGGCAAGATTGGCAATGTTTCTGCCATTTGCGATTTACAGGAGCACAGGAGAATGTTTTTGGCATATGGTATATGCATCATCATTAGAAGGTATCCTTATCATGTCCCCGCTATATCTAATGGTTTCTTCAAAATTTACACACTTTTGTCAAGTGTCATGCAATGTATTGGAATAAGATATTTCTATACATCAAGTCCTGATGCAATTGGTTGCACAGTATTGAGATAACAAGTAATATATGGACATAATTAAAATAATGTATAGAAATCATTTGGAAGTGCATAACACTTGAATTAGAAAAAATCACTTTATAATATGGGTTTATACCATATGCAAATATTATACTTGGGTCCCCATACTATGTTTGGGGTTACCATATTTGGGGGTTTAAGAGAATTATTAAGTGGAATTCTTGTTAGCTTAGGTTTTTGGATAGGTAGAACCCAGAAACTTTCCATTGTGCTCTCAAAAAACAAAAACACATTGGTAATTGGTTGAGAAGCAATGTGTATAAGGTTCATTGAACTCGAAATTTAGGGGGGCTGAAGGTTGCTATGAAGCAGCATGATGCAGTTGGGGCTCAGGAGGTCTACCCAACAATATGGGTAGCTTAAATTTTGAAACACAAACATATTCCAAAATACATAAAAAAGTACAGTTCTAAATGAAAGTCATTTTCAGTTCTGCAATTTTGTGAAGGCCGCATTGTTTATATAATCTACACCAGTCATAGACCGGTAGCTTTTTGCAATCATTCATATGACACAATGTTCAGAGTCTGTGTATGATATTTCTGTGTGCAAAAACTGAAATATAATGCCCAATTATATACACATGGGAGCAGAAATATGCTTGTTAAAATGTCTAAACTCGGCTATATCTTGAGAAGCATTAGGCTGCTGGCTTACTCCTAATCCCACTTAGCAACCAGATACAAACATAGTGAAAATATACAGAACTGGGCATGATGACTGCATTGAAATATGATGATTGCTTGCCTTTAATCTTCACCTTAAAGTCCTAAATGACTGGAGGAAAACCACACGCGATTCAAAGGCGTCTTCTAAATATTGTACACACTCAGCAAAATAGAACCAGCCATTCAATAAAGACGACAGTTTTCAGAACTCAGATGGACAAAAAATATCCTTAGGGACCTACTGGGACAGATGTTATATTAGCATTGTTACAAAAATAGCACCAAGTAATATCCTTTACCTATTGTATATGTAAAACATCCTAATTAACGGGGTTGACACAGCTTAATGCTCAAGTCTTTACAACATGTGAGAATTTTCATATCCTGTTTCTATTCAACCTCTGTGTATAGGCGACCTCTAAAACTTGCTTGTTTATAAATTGTATATAACAAGGTAACTTTTTGAAAATTTCATGCACATAGCTGGAAATGGATATTTTGAAGGGATGGACAAAATGCTCTATAAAACTTTATTTTACATGGGACATGTTCCCATATGTCCTTATGACACCCCCAGCTCTTTTAGACTCTTTACTATGGTTAGCAACTTTGCAACTAACTTGAAAGTTGGACAGGGGCCTAAAAGCACTTTAACAAGTATATTTAATCTAATTTATGGAAAAAAGTACATGCTTTTTTGAAAAAATGATTTTTTTTTCAGTTGTGACATGCTTGCACTGTTCTGTCTTCCCCAGCAGTTTTGGTGACAATACCAAGTCCAGGAACTTTTAATAAACCTGTAGTGTAGGTACTATTATGGATTACATACATTTAAAAATGTGGATCAGTATGTTTAATTTTTTATATCTTTATAGAATTTACCTGACACTGTAATCTCCCGAAAAAGTGTACATCTGTCTACGAAACATGTAGACAATGGTATCTACCCATTACTTTTTATTCACCCTATCTATTCTGAATATTTACTGTAATATATTATGATCAATATTTTGTTGGATACTGTAAGAGAATTGTGTTTAGACAGGCAAAATTACCAGTAAATACTGTGCCTCTTACCTAGCTGTACTCCACGTGTATATGCAAATCTCTTGTGGAATGTATGGTTACTTTCTAATAGTACCCTTGTTAGGTCTGTTTTCACAATGTTTATAATAAAAGTTAACACATTTCCTTTGCTTTACTCTGTTTTAATATACTTTATACTAGTATAGTATATTAGTACTAATAGTATAAAATATTATACTAGTATATTATTGTACCTTAAAAGTCTCAATATGTTGTTTAGAGAATACATACTATTACACAGGGACCTGGAATGTAGTTTGCAGGTAAAATATTTAAAGGGATGTTATATAACCAATAGGCATATCATGACCTAGATTATGGTATTCTGTCCATTATTTATTAAATACATGTGCTGGGTATCACAGGCCTATGGTTTGTACGGACTTCACTTACTCCGAATCTCTGGACAATTATTACAAAGGCCTTAGAGCTTGGGTTCTAGCCAGCTTTAAGTTCTTTATCTGATAGGAGGCTCTGGAATGAGTAAAGTAGTCTGCCTGGAAGATGGGAAGGTGATTTGCAATGGAGTAGACAGATTCCCTTGAGAGTGCTCCAATGTCCTGGACTGTCAGCAAAGGGGCTGCTTTATGAGGATTGGTATCTCTGAGGGCGTATTGATGCTGAGAATTGAGCCTTTGCCAGAGAGAGAGAAGTGAGGATTCGTGGGAGATTTATCCTACATCCTGGTGTATAATATCCCCAACCCTTCAAATGGTGAATTGTTTAATCCTGGCATTCTGCAGCCTAACTCTCTCTCCTAATCCCTTTGAACTGTTTCATAAAACTCTTAGATTAAAGAGATGGACTGCGCCTGTGTGTCTGTACCCCACCAGAAGAGAGAACCAGCAGAATTCAGCCGCTCCTACGGGGTGATTGCTACAAAATTATATTGTTGTAGCAACTAAGAAAAACAAAAAAGCAAAGTATGCAGCAATGTAGATTGTTCTCACAAACCGCTTTCAGCAAAGAATCATCTTTATGTTGTTTCTTACTCATAACAAATAAAGTGTTCTCAGCTTCCTGCCTGATAATAAATCAGATCTACCATTCTAACTACAGACTTGCACAATGGAATCCAAGATCAGTGCATCCACACACAGTGCTGCCACAATTTCAATAGCATATCCGTTCTCAGGCTCCCTCTTTGATCACGGACTGAAAGTCCTCCAGCTAGAACTTTGAAAAATTATACAGACCAAAAGTGGGGAAAAGTTTTATTATAGTTATATTTGTATTATAATTAAAACAATTTGATCTATATCCTGGCCCAGATATTGCAAGAAAAGGCTTCTCATTGTTGTAGCCTTTATTGTTTTATAGTATGGAACTGTGGTTTAGTTGATATTTGGTACTAACTGTTGGATCTAAGGTGGGAAGTATGGTTTGCTTTGTGATATGTGTTTTATATAGTGAGTGATATATATATAGTGATATATATATAGTGATATATAGTGAGTTTTATATATAAGTGAGTTTGCCTGCATTTTACACTTGTTGGGCCTGATTTATTACTGAAGCTCACCAAGACGGGAAAACTAGACTACCATGGGTAATCCAGCAAACCTGGAATAGATTTCTTACAGTAACTTGCTATTATTTGACAAGTTTTCAATTCAGGTGGAAGGCCTAGCTCGGGGGTGTTAGGGTTAATAAAATGTAGTAGGGCACGAGGGGGCTATGCTAGTGTGGAGCATGGCGTAGGAGGGGATTAGGAAAAGGATGAGTTAAAAGGGGCTGGAAATCTCTGGACAATTATTACAAAGGCCTTAGAGCTTGGGTTCTAGCCAGCTTTAAGTTCTTTATCTGATAGGAGGCTCTGGAATGAGTAAAGTAGTCTGCCTGGAAGATGGGAAGGTGATTTGCAATGGAGTAGACAGATTCCCTTGAGAGTGCTCCAATGTCCTGGACTGTCAGCAAAGGGGCTGCTTTATGAGGATTGGTATCTCTGAGGGCGTGATGCTGAGAATTGAGCCTTTGCCAGAGAGAGAGAAGTGAGGATTCGTGGGAGATTTATCCTACATCCTGGTGTATAATATCCCCAACCCTTCAAATGGTGAATTGTTTAATCCTGGCATTCTGCAGCCTAACTCTCTCTCCTAATCCCTTTGAACTGTTTCATAAAACTCTTAGATTAAAGAGATGGACTGCGCCTGTGTGTCTGTACCCCACCAGAAGAGAGAACCAGCAGAATTCAGCCGCTCCTACGGGGTGATTGCTACAAAATTATATTGTTGTAGCAACTAAGAAAAACAAAAAAGCAAAGTATGCAGCAATGTAGATTGTTCTCACAAACCGCTTTCAGCAAAGAATCATCTTTATGTTGTTTCTTACTCATAACAAATAAAGTGTTCTCAGCTTCCTGCCTGATAATAAATCAGATCTACCATTCTAACTACAGACTTGCACAATGGAATCCAAGATCAGTGCATCCACACACAGTGCTGCCACAATTTCAATAGCATATCCGTTCTCAGGCTCCCTCTTTGATCACGGACTGAAAGTCCTCCAGCTAGAACTTTGAAAAATTATACAGACCAAAAGTGGGGAAAAGTTTTATTATAGTTATATTTGTATTATAATTAAAACAATTTGATCTATATCCTGGCCCAGATATTGCAAGAAAAGGCTTCTCATTGTTGTAGCCTTTATTGTTTTATAGTATGGAACTGTGGTTTAGTTGATATTTGGTACTAACTGTTGGATCTAAGGTGGGAAGTATGGTTTGCTTTGTGATATGTGTTTTATATAGTGAGTGATATATATATAGTGATATATATATAGTGATATATAGTGAGTTTTATATATAAGTGAGTTTGCCTGCATTTTACACTTGTTGGGCCTGATTTATTACTGAAGCTCACCAAGACGGGAAAACTAGACTACCATGGGTAATCCAGCAAACCTGGAATAGATTTCTTACAGTAACTTGCTATTATTTGACAAGTTTTCAATTCAGGTGGAAGGCCTAGCTCGGGGGTGTTAGGGTTAATAAAATGTAGTAGGGCACGAGGGGGCTATGCTAGTGTGGAGCATGGCGTAGGAGGGGATTAGGAAAAGGATGAGTTAAAAGGGGCTGGATGAAAGTGAGAGTCCCTCTTTTGAAAGAAAAAGTTTTACGCCCACCCACCCCTTTTATAGTTGTAATTAAAATTTGAAAGTGTGGTTAATTTTAGTGGTTGGAGTCTTTGAAGGCAAGGATCCAGTGCATTGGTAAAGTGGTGGAATTTGGCAGGGGGGGATCCCCTTTGGTTGGGTCTCCCCCTTTATGCCTTTATGGTGAGTGGATGATTATGGCTCCTGAGGTGGTGCTGGGCGGCTAGGGGCCATGGCGGAGATGTTGGAAGAAGTTGTTTTGGGTTCGGATTTTGGGTGTATAACTGGGAGTATGGAGTTTGATAACATTATGGATATTGTTGCTTTGGTTAGGTATTAATAAAAGGGAGGAAAAAGGTTGTTGGTTAAATAGGTTATATTCTATGTAATATGTTTGTGTTATATAATCCTGGTTAAGTAATAATAATAATAATAATAATGGAGTGTTATGTTATGGTAATGTATGCTTGCATATCAAAAGTGTAAATGTATTTATTTATTTGTCATTTATTTATTATTGGATATTTGTTAAATACTTGAATGGTTAATTTATTTAATGGTGTTTAAATAAACGGCTGCTTGCCAGCCAATATAAATCCAGGATTGGTGTCTGGGTATTTATTGGTGGGGGAGTGGTTGGTAAGCAGGTGGGGGTCGGGGGGAGGCGAAAGTATTGATGGTGGTGGTGAAGGATGGGTTAGAAAGTGTGAGCTACCCTCGTCGAGATTATTTTTATTATGTTCTCCTAATTACTGTTTTCCATTAAAAAGATGATTCCCACACAGGTACTGTAGATAATATATTTTGGCAGATGTTAAAATCTACTAAGGTAGCATATAATTGTTGACATGTAGTTTGCATGCCATGGATAAAAGGTGCATCTTTGATTCTAAAATAAAAAAATTCCAATGAACATCTCATTTTATGTCAAATAAACATTACAACATCACTTTGGAAACAACTGTCATAAACATAGTGACATTTTGAGATGAGGACATTCATGGACAAGCTTAATGTCAGCCTAGTTACATGTTCCACCAACTGTGATGAATGTATTTTGCAGTCTTTCTACAATGATCTAGTACAGTAGTCTTGCCAAAGAATAGTTTTCCTTTACCCTCCTACATCCCCCTATTCTTTGTCCATTGTTAATACTGGCTGCAGACTCTTAATGCAATGCAATGGCAGCCTTAAGAAGAAAAGCTCCTTTGATTTAAAGTATGCATGCTACAAGGCACAATATTTGATTATTCTCCCTGACGTATCTAGGAAGCAGTCCATGTTTATACATCAAAGCCCCGGGAAACATACCACTAATTGGTGATGTTAAAACAGCTGCCTCTGTTGAACTCAAGGAAGTTTTTTTAAGGAAAGAGCTTGTTAACACTTTTAAGTCTGCCTTTATAAAACCTTTCTACAAGTGCCTCATGTCCTCTTATTCCCTTTTAACACACATTGATATAGAAAAGTAGCATGTGTAGTAGATGAAAGAGGCTTTTTCATTTTGAAACATGGCAGGTTATATTATGGTATAGTAAATACTGCAGCATTTGGGTATGTAGATGAAGCTAATATTATGGGCAATGGGCTGTGCCAAACCAGGCTGCAGCCATCCTTGTCAGCCGTAGTGTTTGCTGCATTTGGGCCAGTCCTTGCTGAATGTTTCATGCATGAAAAATTCCATCCACAAACACTCCATCCTAACCCCCCCAATCTATGGAAAAAGTTTCTTCCATGAAATCGGTCCATGGTGCAAGAAAAAGCTGCCATAAGTGACATTTTGCATCAGAGGCCAAATAATTGCATAGCATTCACATATTTGGAATGTGCACAATATCCAGTCAAAATATTATTTAGTTTGCAAAGGGTGATGGGAATTTAAAGAAGAGTTCTAAGAAAATCTAAACTGAAAATGTATTGTTTAAATGACATGAACATGTTAAAGCCTGAATGAGATGTAAGAAGGAGTTTGCTTTAATTATGAAAAGTATCAAAGAAAGGCTTTCCCAAGTTTTAGATTATTTCTCTGCAATCTCAATATATTATACAAACTAATCTCTGGTGGAAGCAAAGGTATTACAAGCAATGTTGGGGGTTATTTGTCTTGGGACACCTGTCAAAAATAAAAAAATTAAGGAAAAAGCTGCAAATAGAAAGGAGAGGGAGGAAATAATGGTAATACTGAAAACAACAACCAACTTCATCTACTTTTTATAATAGTTTGCTACAAACTTCTGTGTCTAGGTGCCAAAGAGCTGCAAGTATTACAAATCTACCAAGTACCAAACAAAATTATTATGTGATGTCATGTGATCTCAGAATGTCCCTTGACATAAGTCCCTTAATAAGTCCCATGTCCCTTGACATAAGTGTAAGGCCAATTGGCATAGGCCCTCACACAGCTGTGTACTGTTCTGTTCTCTATTTTATTTTTGCAGATACAATTTATGGGCCAGTGCACATTGGAGCTTTGTCTGAACGCACACACATACAATGTGCATAGTTTTATGTGTGTTGGGTTAAGCCACATACACACCTACAATTATTGTCGTTGGAAAGGATCTTTCATGATCCTTTCCAATGACCGAAGACTGCACAATGCATGAATGATGCAGAGGGGAAGGGGAGAGTGACTGAGCGGCACCCTGCTGGGCGATCTCCCTCTTTCCTTTGCATTACGATCGTTCGTAGTCCATCGCCTGTGGATCCGCCAGGACGGTCGTTCGAACGATGGATGACGGGCGCTGTACACATACCCGATTCTCGCCCGATTACGGCCCTGAGACGATTATCGGGTGAGAACCATTGGACGTGTGTACGTAGCTTAATCAAGCCAAAGCCACTAAAATGGATTACATACTAGGCACATATTTTACGAAGTGCATTGTACTAGTAAATGGGGGTGATATTCAAAGATGAATGGTAATGCAACAACACTGTGGTTTATATGTTTCATTGTGTTTGCTGTAACGTAAGGCCAAGCAGCCATTTTACCTCTCATCGTACCAGTGTTCACTGACACTAAACTTTTAACATGTATCTATTTGGAATATGTATCATCTAACAAGATATCTGATCTGCTTGCTGGATCATTTGTCAATTTCCAAAGAAAAGACATTTAGATCTATATATTTATTTTATATAGAAATTGCCCGTCATTATATGTGTATTTAGATGTTAAATCCCAACTGGTTTGTGCTCCAAAACCTCAGAGTAATACCAATCATTTGTCATTTGTTAGCAGATAATGTGTAATCAATTATTCACTTCTGTTTCAAGCCAAGATAAAGTCCGTCTCTATGACAATCTCCTAGTAAATACAAACAATAAATAGAAAACCTGTTCATCCTCTTGTATGGGAGTGCTGAGATTTACTTGAAATTGTTGAAAAGCACACATGGTTTAGAAATCTTCACACAAAGAACAATCTGTATTTAATTGAAGTCAGTGTTTTGTAATCCACTAACTAGTTCACATATAGGAGGCTCTGGGTTAAGTATACCACTTCAACTGAACACAGGGTTTGTGTGCTTAGCTGTATCATAGTTACAAGGCCAAGCTGTAATATTTGTTGTCACCCAACATTAGATGCGATTAACTAAGAGCATGTACATCAAGTGACCTTGCAATGTTATGATGCATTTCATTTTTCCCCCGGGCCCTTGTTCTGTTCCAACATATTAATACAAATCCCCTGATATATAGTATTCTGTCAATCAATTCATTTTCATTGAAACTGGTTAAATAGACAGCTTTAAAACTGATTCACATACAACTACTGTCCTGTGTTATAATCCCTGTTAAACTCGGCTTGGAACTTTTTAATGTAATGAATACCTATAGTAGTTGTTTGGAGGGAAGTATACTATAAAGATCTATAGCTATGGTCTACAACTAATAAAAGTCAACTTGGGTCACACATAACAATGTTGCATTGGCTTATGGGGGGGGTAGTCTTCTTGCTAGCTCTTATTTTCATTCACTTGTCCATACTGAACACCGAATTGACCATTACGCACATTTCCACAAAGGTCAATATACTTGTAAATTATCCTTACATTTTAAGCATAGTTTTTCTATTAAGCCTCCTTAGTTTTGCAGGCCATTGTTTCTTGCACCAGGATGTTGATGGTATGTGGTCAGCGGGTCACAGACATACTTTCCTGGCAGAAAGACCTCTAGCTCCTTTATAGCTGAGAAGGTAAAATAGGGGTTAGAGTTTACTTTATTGGTCAGGTTAGTGTTAGATTTAGAATTTGGAGGTTACTTTTTTTTAAATATATATATATGGGAAAATGTTAAATTGGCCCTTGCACTGAGTAGCTAGCATTCTTTACAATGAGGTCAACAGTGGCTGATATCGCTAGTTTTGGCATATCTATAAAGTAGTAATCAGATCTGATCACAAATCTATAAGGGCATATGAAGATTGTCACTTTGATGGTGGTGATCGCCAAAGGAAATAGTGGAAATCATTGTTTTGCCTCATTTTTTGCCTATTCAAATTTAGTGTACAACGTGGCAGGGGGGGACGGAGTAAATAGACCACCTATGCTACTTAAAAATATGCCAATCAGTAATTTTGTTTAGGTGAGCTAAGCTTCTAATTTTTCAGTTTAGTGTAAATATGGTATGGGGGTTGAAACACTGTTCAAAATCTGTACTGTATGGTCTAATTTATTAAAGCACTCCAAGGATGGAGAAGATACACTTTCATAAGTGAACTTGGGTGATCCAGCAAACCTGGAATGGATTTTGTAAAAGTCATTTGCTATTTGTTAGCAAATGTTTCCAGTCCTTGACCAGACTCTTTCCAATTTTGCTGAATCACCCAGGTTCACTTATGAAAACATATTTTCTCCAGCCTTGGAGAGCTTTAATAAATCAGGCCCTATATCTCAGGATAAACTGATATAACAAAATTTTCATTAGTATATTTAACAGAGTGGAAATTACTAGGGTATTTTATCGCCAAGATACTCTAACCTTCATACATACATGCTTCCATTATTTTCTATGTGCGATTTGGTAGTTTCTCTACTTTATTGTCCTAAAGCTGTATATAAAAAGTCAAATGCTCTACATACATGATGACAACCCACTTTTTACATTTCGATAAAATACTCTGGTATGAAAGGTAAAATAGAACTACAAAAACAAGCTTATACTTGATATGAAGCAAAGCATTAAAAAAAAAAACTTTTTTTGTAAACAATTTCCTATTCTTCCTCCAAAATATCTTCTGCTCCTGCTAGATCGGTGAATACTATGTCACTTCTGTTTAAGATTATAATAAAGTTTGTTATAATGTAACCTTTTTATTACCTTTAGCTAACCACAATCAGCCCTATTAACTCACTGGTCCTTCTTTAGCTACTATCGTTCTGCATTTTTTTCTCTACTTTTTATTTTCTTTTTTAATTGTAACTTTTTTAAAAGTCAAAAAATAAAAACAAATACTAATAATAAGTCTACTTTAGTTATAAATATCTTTGCAATGCTTTGTACAAAATATAATCTTGCTGTCATTATAGACAAATTATATTTAAAAGTCAAAAACTCAGGTACAGGTAGTCCCTGGGTTACATATGAGATAGGGACTGTAGGTTTGCTCCTAAATTTAATTTGTATGTAGGTCAGAACAGGTACATTATTTTGAAAAAATGCAATTAGGACAGATGCTTGTCTCAACATATTATATATTTTTACCTTTCTGTGCATGTACAGTGTGGTGTCAGTTACTATATAAAATCCTGACTGTGAGTTAATCACAAACAAGGCAAAAAAGAAGAGCCAAGACATTTATTAATTTCTGGAGCAAGCTGTGCTTTAATATGCAAAAAGAAACAACTGCAGAGTTTGTCTTGGTCATTAAAGAGTTACAAGAAGTTGCTGAATATCTCAGCACTTAAGATCACCCACAACCTCAGCTGTGTTTAGCAAAATATTTCTTCTGCCAGTCAAATGCCCCCATCCCTTTTGTATGAACCTTGATGTTTTTTCACAACAAAAATTATTTGGAAAAAAAGCCCCCTCCCCCCATCAAGCCCCCGCCCTGCACACGAGCGAGCAGGGAAGCCCCGTTTGTATCTAGGAGTCCTCCATATGTTGGATGCTCCAAACTCTAGACTACCTGTATTACTTTTTTAGATGTTTTTTCTATGGACTGCATAGGAAATAATATAATTTTAACAAGACATAAAAATTACTCAAAAAAATCTTTTCTGTGCTGAAAAATATCAATCTATGGATTGCTTTGTAAATGTAAGTAAAAAAGTTATCACCAAATTATGGTCAAAAGGAAAATCAAAAGGAAAATTCCAACAGCACAGTCATAAGAAAGAACAATATGAAAATAGAGCAATTGTACATCCAATAAAAAGTTGTAAGTAATAATAAGTGTCCAAAACTAATTCTGACTGCTATGCTATTTTGCTGACCAATGTCTGTCAGACCTGGCCATGTATATGTATAGTGTGCCTTTGCAGCACAAAGTAATTTTCCATTAGCAGCCTTTGTCAGCATAGGGACATAATCCACATCTGGCAGGACTACAAAATCCTCTGTGGTCATCATAAATCTTGCATGCCTGGGTGACTCCTTAGTTAAAACCATTTGATTTGACTTAAAAACATTTAGCTTAGTAAGTCTGAGTATACATAGCCCTTATTATTACTGCAATCATTTAACATCTATCTTTCAGGCAGTATGAGATTAATTATCTGTACTTACTTGGGCTGCAGTGTTATGGGTCTCTATGGCAATCTCTCTATAAACAAACACAACAAAAAAGACATTCATCTTTTAGGACTGAATTTTAGAGTTGACACTAATGAGGCTGTTGATCTTCATTGTAAATCAGTTCATGGGAACCTGCCAGTTTCTTGTAGGAATATTAAAGTTTAAAGTGGCATTACTCAACACTTTCATCTACGGATATATAAATACAATACGTTACCTAAACACTGCTTGCAATTGTGTATTATCCCAATATACATTTTCACATAGATTCAAAGATTGGAATTGCTTCATTAACTTCTTTCCCTCTCTACTGTCTTTATTGGCTTGGCCTCTTCCATAATGACTGACCCACCTATAATGATACTTTATGAGTTCTGTATTACTAGGCCACCCTCCATGTATTGTATTATGGGAAAAGTCGTTACAGGGTGTTGGGTAAAGATGGTGGGTTAAAGACGAGTTTATTTTATTTATTGCAGGTATGTTAACATCAGGTAAATGACTTCACATGAGCAGAGAATGTTGTTAAAGTGTACCTAAACCCAAAATTTAAAATTGCATATACAGAGTATATATATATATATATATTAAATGTTCTTTTCAATTTTTTGTTTGTTTTAGAAAACAATGGTCCTCCCAGTTCTGTGGTTTCCTATGGGATTCTGACTATGCCAGGCAAGGATGTTGATCTGTGCTGGGGTGGTCACTTTATGCTCCAGGGCATAGGCTTACAGATACAGAATGCCATGTCAATAGTTTGAGTAAAAGCAACTGGAACATATGTTATTATGAGAGTACAGACATGCCAATATGTCCTCACTACTGCTGTCAATGCCCCCCGCCTAGTGCTGCACAATTTAAATGTCAACGTTGGGATATATGATGTCAAAAGTAGCTTCCTATGGTCAAAATGAATCTCCACCCCACCTCTTGGAGCTTGGGAATACATCTCTAAATAGTGGTTACATTACATGACTGTAAACTGTGACATACCCAATTAAAGTTTTTTAAATCTTTATAAAAAAATTTTCAACTTGTTTATTTTTTTTATTACTAGGGTCTGTTTTCTTTAAACTATTCTCAGCTTTCATCTTTTAAAGTTAAATAAAACTGCTAGAAATGTTGGAGCCCGAAGGAGGTTTTTGACATAATCTGGTAGGAAGATCAAATCCTATGTTAGTCATTATAAGCATTTAGAACATTTTATTGTTGACCTTTTAAAGCACACCTAAGCTACAATTTTTGTAAGGAGAAAACTATTTTATGTCTTTATCACGGCAACAAAAAAAAGGAGATTTCTGGCTGCTCCTTCAACGTGTGCCAGCATGCGCAGAAGGAGCTTTTTCTTTAATAGAGAAAAAAATACCGATCTTACAGATGTGCAGTGAGATCAGCACTCTTTTCCCATTTACCGCAGGCCACATCACCTAATCTTGCCTGCGCAGTGCGAGAATGGGTGATGTAGGCATAAAGCGGAAGAAAAGAAAATAACATGGCAGCACATGGCACTTTCTCTGGGTCAAACATGGATAATTGGATGGCTTGGGACCCAATCCAGGCAACTGCTGGGATTGGGAGATCTGCAAGAGTAAAGGTGTTTTTAGTTTAGTTCAACTTTATTTAGGAAAGAGGTATTTCAAATACAGGTTCTTTTCCTGCAGGTAATTTTTCCCACTGCTTTTCCCACAGCCTAGGGTGAAGGTCCCTACATGGGTCTCTCCCTTTAGCATACTTTTTCACTTTTACAACATATGTATATTTTCAAGTTTTTTCCCTACTCCTTTTGCACCAGTTCCATGGCAGGAAGGACACCAGCAGAAAATAAAAGCCTTCCCAGTGCTTCCAGTCACATATTATACACCTCCGGAAAAAGTCCTTGTACCCCTTTCATTTTCATGTCTCAGAAAGGCTGACAGAATTCTAGCACAACCTAAAAGAAATGTTGTAAAATGTACCTACAAAGTTGAAGCATGATAATGACTGCTCAAGCCAGCTTACCAACACCTTTATAAGCACTATAGATTGCAAAAAGAATTAATGCCAATCTAGTTTTCTGATAATTTTTCTCTACTATGAATCAGCTCTTTTTGCCATTCGTTCCATTGTAGCCCAGAAGAGGAAGAAGAACCAGTACTGTTTTTCCTTCCTGCTGAAGAAGAATATTTGCAGATATAGGTGTAAAATAATTGCCCTCAAATGTAATAAAGTAAAGGGATAATTAAAATCAGCTGGTGTAATATAGTGAGACCTGATTTAGATCGGTCCTGGACAATTTACCTTTTAACTATTTAAACTTGCATCACAAAAAGCAACATTATCATCTGGATTTGGTTACAGTCTATTACTATAGCTCTGAACCTAAACTGAACTTAAGTCTGAGCCATTGCCATTAAAGAGAATAAGGTAAGATGCACACTCATCAAATTATATCAAGCCAGATGTCAGTATCAAAAGTCAAGATTGTGAGCTAGAGATGAACTTAGAATAAGGACTTTCTTTAAATTAAGCCAACTTTTTAACTAAATCATTATGACTAAATATAATAAGATTACATTGAAATATAGTTTATAATATAAGCAATGGGAACCTAGAAACCAACTAAACAAGAACTGATGTAATTATACGGGCTGCTGAATTAAGTGTATAAACATATCACACCTACATACCACTTCTGTCATCTGTCATCAGAGACATGTGGGCTACCATTGCTGACCTTCTTCTGAAAATGCTAGTTGCCAGGTCATTGTGATCGTGAGAAGGGAGGTAAGGTAGTTAGAAATAAGAAGTTCTTGCTTGCAATTTTGATCAAGGGCCTGAAGTATCAGAGTCAGAAGCTCACCATGGCAGTCAGCCAAACATGAAGGAGAGGTCACCAAAAGCAGTCTCCATGCCTCTTCAATACAGGTTCTCTTTACAGGTTTCAATGGTTTATATGGTTCCATCACTAAATGCACAGGGATTTGGAGGACATAAATAAATAAATAAAATACAGTTAATAGAAACTTCTGGACTTCACAATAAAGCATCATTACTATGGTGGTAAGGACTCTGTCATGTTTATAAATCGGGCTTCTAATTATTAAAGTGTCAGATTAAACATACATGATATTTTGTTTCTTTCTGTTCCTTGGAGACTTCCACTGAATTCTGTGTTAAGTTTTCACTTTGAGCACCGGCAGGCCCATATGAAAACAGACTTAGATTATCATTATTAGACAGGTCAACTAAATTGTCTAATCCTTTATGCACAGAATGTAGCTGCCACCATGTTTTTTTTAATGGAAATGACAACTACTGCAGGTACTAGAAAATAGGGGAGAAAAAATAGCAATATATTATATTTTTACTCTTCAGTTTAGTGATACCAATTCTGACTCACAAAGAATGACCCACTCAGCAAGATTGACCAACAATTGCAAGATTTCTAATGGTAACAGTTTGCACACCTGCCATCTTGGAGGAGCTGTCTAATATCTCTACACCAAATCAAAGGGTCCAATGATGTGTAATTGGTGGAACAATAAAGTGTTTTATGGACAGAAACTCCACCCTAATAAGTCATATTTTTTCCAAGAATGCAATTGTGGTTAACAGATAAAGTTGTGGTTAACAGTTATATTGTGGTTAACAGATAAAGAAAAAGAAAGAAGTTTGAGACTCAAAGTGCTCGAGCTTTAAACCTCTTCTTTTTCTTTACCTATTATCCACAATTTATTCAACAAACAAACAGTAATATCCATCCTGTTAAATTTTAAACTGGCCACATCCCAAACAGACATAGAAAGTTCTGGGGTGAAAGAGCACGGGATAATGGGACTTTAAAGGCCACTCACTATACATATAATAAAATCAACTTTATTATAAGCAATTAAAATTGTACACCTTTCACAGTATTACCTTACATATTATATCACAAGGGTGTCACAAACTGGGTACAGATGATCAAAGCTTTTAAGGATTTCAACCAAATTCCTATTAATGTATTACAGTTTTTCTGATGTAATAAAATCCTCTAGGTACTTGCTGTTCATAGTGTCTTGGCATCCCATGTGCTGCTCTCCTGGCTGTGAAAGATGTACTAGCTTTATACCAGATACCTACCTCAAGTTTTTTTAGGCTTTTGTTCAAGGTTGCTACATACCAAAACCAGATCTCCACTCTCCTGAAGAAGCGGAGACATTTGAGTGGGTGCAACCTCTTGTAGGACACCCCAATAGGAGATACGCTGTTATGTCCTGTGTTTTACTGGATTTTATGACTTTTGTACAATTTTATTTGTTTATAATAAAGTGGATTTTATTATATGTATAGTGAGTTGCATCTAAAGTCCCGTTTTTAATTGGTGCTCTTTCACCCCAGAACTTTCTATTCACAATATATTGCTAATTTACTAGAGGTGGCTCAACCTATAAGTCAAGGTAAGAATAGAACCAATACCGAATATACTGTATACTTATATGCAATTCAGAATAACAATACATCAATTGTACTGGGAATTTTATGATGCAAAGGCTTCCCTTCTCAAAGTAGCACAAAAAAACGCAATGTATATCTTCTTCAGAAAATAAATCTTTGCTTTCTTTGTTACATTGGTTTGTATGGAACTTCAAGACCCATTTGGACTGGAAGCAGGGGTGTGGACATTTGTTGTCTGCCATTTTTTCACAATGTCACCATTGTCATGCATTTTATATTCTGGGTTTATGGGGAGTTGGGGAGGACTTTTTTGTATTTCTAGTTTGCATTGCTTCCCTGGTTCCACCTAGATAGATTTCTTCATTCCTCATGATGCTCACTGTCATCAAAGCAGAAGGTGATGGAACATCCAAATATTAAGAGTAGAGTATGCTACATATATAGACACCTGTGTTATACGTACAACACCCCTGAAGAAGCCCATACCGGGCGAAACGCGTCGGGTATTTTGATTCACATATAAGATACAAGTATCAAGTATTTGTTGATTCCGGTCAGAAGTTGAATGTCTAGTGCCCCTTCAGGGCTAAATTGGTATCGACCAAAACTCAAGTTTGAGGTCATACCAAACTGTATGAATCCACTGTACTGTGTTACTTCACTTTATTATAAATACAATTGTAATTATTTGCCGTAAGAAACCCTACTTTCTTTGGTATTTTTTCACTTTGATTAATTTTAGGGTTGGCAATTAGGCTAGAATCTAAGCCTAAAATTTACTGAATTTTCACCAGATAAAGTCACATATGTTTGTTCTATTTAGAGTTTTCTCCAGAACAAGAGTCAGGTAGACTCTTTCAATGGGAAACCAGTTCCAAAACCAGCAACCTAAGTAGGGAAATTATATTACTTTCTGTTTCTGCATCTCACTTATAGGAATTTTATAGTTTTCATACATTTTATAATAGGAAGAATGCACAGGTATAGTGAAGGACAATCTGAGGACAGGGACGCCCAAATGATGAGACAGAAAATACCTGGAGAGATCTCACTCTTGAAGTCACAAAGAGATATATAAAGCTTTCAGCTTACCCATCACATCAATCTCCACCTATTACTGAAATATTGTTTTTTTAGTGGACCAACGCTTTCTTGTGACATGTTTTCATAGTAAATGAACACAGCTATAATGCATGACTGGAATAAATCAAGACAGAAAAACTAAGTTTATATAATTCTCCACCAGAGCATGTTATTAGTAGTAAGGCTAGAGTGCCGTTTTCACTTTCCAGTGTAGGTTTAGCAGTAAAATGCAGCTGTAAAAACACATTTTTCAGAATATGTTGGGCATGCATATGTTTTGAACTATGCAAATCAGGCAGCGAGAGATTCATTTCATTCATAGCTCTGAGAAATCCTTCACCTGTTAACAATTAAGACTGTGAATTCCAGCTCCGAGTGTTTCATGCAGCAACTGTTCCCTAGGAAACCACACACTCCACACCATTCCAGGCATCAGGCCTACATAATGTAACAGCTGATGAATATGTGATATGTCTTTAAAGGGGAAGAAGCCACTCAGAATTAATAGCAGTGACATATTCATCATGTTAAGTGTAAAGCAATTACACTAGGCAAGGCAGGCTGTGGAAACCCCACTGGAAATAATACATTGAGACATTAGCCAAAGATGTCCACACAAGATTTAATTTTTTGGAGCACTTTCATAAATGGAAAAAATTGAAATATTTATAGTGAGTAGCTAAGTAATAACTAGATAGATAGATAGGTTCAGGTTTAGATAAGAAGCCCCAGCTTCCTAAGCCAACCTGCATTGCAATGCTTATATCCCTAATTCTATAATGTTCTAGCTCCTGCCTGTGCAGTAACTTTTGATGGCCTTATGCCAACTGTATGGGTATGGCCTATTTAGGTTCATAGAAAGTTACTGCGCAGGCAATAGCAGCAAATTGAAGATTTCAGAATGATAAATTTAGGTAAGTTTGCACCTATGTAGGGAGAACTTAGCTTAGAGTGAGTAAGTGGGGATAGAGAGTGGAAACTAAGGAGTTTTTATCTAGAAAATGGTGTTTATTGTCCAAATAAAATTTTAGGAACATGGAAAATTGCTCATAAATACAAATAATTTGGCTACATTTAATATGCACGTGTAATGCCATATGTTTTTGCCTGTCCTTTGGTTGGAACATACCAATAACAAATTAAGCCAGGTAAAGTATTTTAAGGATCGGTGAAATAAGAGTGAACGGCAGTTGTACCCCAGAGAATGGGTAGGGATAAATCTACCTGTCTTACCAGAAGTCTACTGAATGAGAAGACAGGCAGGGTCCCTCATTGATGTAATTGGTATTGTATATGTGGTACTTAAAACTAATTCAAGGAAATACAAAAAATGGCCCTTGCAGTGAGGCTCCATATTTACTGCAATACTTAAATGCATGTTTTGTTTATAGGAAAAGCTCCAGCAGGCTTAATTTCAGCTCCATAATAAGTCTCCATAGCTACTTCTCTTCCCAATTGTGACACCATGACATATAGACCAAGACCTGAAGTCCTGCATTGTAAGGTGTATGATGGGGACCTCCACTGGCTGTTGGAGAGAGATTAAAAAGCTACAAATTGATATTAATCGTTTGCTTTACTGGTTTGTACTAGCAGCTACAAAACTGCCCATCACATGTCTTCTTTAACTACAGAACACAATTTCCTACCAGAGAAAGGTTAACCAATATGTTTTAAATAAATATTTTTTAATGGTTCCTCCAGACTTACATCTACTTGCTTTATACCGGGAAAACCATTTCAACAGAAAACACTTTAGTTGTTTGATAGTTTAGTACAATTCTAACCACAAGCAAGTAGAGAACACATAAAATGGATAAAATGGAAAACTATTCACAGAACCATTAAAAGAAAGAGATCCTCCAACACAGAAGCACTTACACTAATGGAATTTTGGAAATAGACATTTCAAGGTCGGAAATGGGGGAAGATGCTTCATACAGGTAATAAAACCAGGCTGCAGGGATCCTGACTCAGTCTTTTCAGTTGTATGTTTTATTGTCTATAAAGGTTTTTAGGCAATTATTTAGGGATTTGTTAGACCACGTTGCATGGATCTCGTTTATGCCAGATAAAATATAATATAATGAAAATAACAGGGATTAAAGCAGAGCTCCAGACATATTCTAATCCAGAACTGTCTCTTGCAGTCTTTTTATTCTTCATCTAGATTTTTTTAGTCTTCCATGTTAATGCTTACTAGCATCATTCAACCCACTTCTCAACATCCTAGTGGTTTGAAATGAACATTCTTTAGAGCAACGGTCGCCAACCAAATTTTGGTGGTCTGTGGTTCTGGCCGGTGCGCCCCCCCAGTGTGGTCAGGAGGAGGCCCCCCTGGGGGAGGGGTGCAACAGCCAGAGCCACGGACCTTGTCCCCTGTATAGACACAACTCACCCACTCTCCCATTCTAGGCTCAGGGCGGTGGCCGGGTTGTGTTTCAGGACTGGCCCAGATATGTGATGGGTTATGCCATCATGACGTCACTCTGGGCGAACTTTATTGCCCTTTGACTGAAACACAGCTCCCCGCATGCTCCAGTGTCTGTGAATTTAGTGCTCCGTGAGGTCCAAAAGATTTTCAACCACTGCTTTAGAGTGTTCTTCTGGTATTTATTTGATGTTTTTTGTTGTGATGGAGGTGATTACGTTCTTTGAGGTTTGGAGTGAGAATCTACGTTGTTGCAACTGTGCTGCTCACTGTTCTTGCTGCGGTAAAAACTGTCCCTACAGCTGAACTCAAGGTACAACAAAAAACTTTTAGTTGTGCTACTCCTGCACTATGAGGATTAAATGCTTGTTTGTGTTTAGTGAACCACACTAAAGACACCAATTACCTACTTTATATACCTCATCCCTTACTGTCCTGGTGGTTCCAACACTGCAGGTTGTAGGAAAGCATTTGGTACTCCCTAGACATAAAGAGAACCTAATCCTTGCTTTCTGTTTCTCTTGCAGTTCTGCTGTAAAGTGTACCTGAACTCTAAATGTTTTTTTTAAGTAAAAGGCATTTCTATGTTCCACAAGTATGATTGGTTAAATAACTTTTTTGTTCTGCAATGTCCCATTCTTGAGATAATCACACTTCCTTCTTGTAGACCTGGTGCCAATCTACAGGCAGGACAGTTTTGGAGACAAATTAAAGGTATGTAGCGAGTCATTTGACATCACCGTAATAAAATGTAAATAATAATTTATTTTTGGGGTTTGGATATACTATATCTGACAGCTGGCTGTGCTGGCAGTATGATTCCACTTACTTTACATCTAAAAGATCAGTAGGGTTACGGTTTATGGTTTCATTTTTACAATTAAGTCTCCTAATCTTTGAATTACTGAAGGAAACAGCTCCTGATGTCGGCTATGTGTTTCATTACTCAGCTAATGCTTTTTGATGAGCAGTTACCCTGGTTTTTCCTATTACTTGATGTCAATGAAAGCTTATATGGGCAATATACTTGCCCAGATCTCTGCCAGGCTCTACGCCTTACTCTACAATGTGCCATGCCAGACTTACACTGACTGCCAAGTGGTTTAGAGTCTAGACTGAATTAAAGGCTTTTTATTGTGTTTTATGGTATATAAATAAATATATACCGGTATATAATATATATATATATATATATATATATGGTAAATAATGTGCTTGATATAAAGGCAGCTTCTTTTTTATTGGGCTGCCAACACATCAGAGAAGATAAAAACATGCACCTGAACTATTGTTTCCTGATACATCACACCGAAACACATGGAAATGCATTATCATGTTTTGGACCCCAACATAGGTGCATCTTGAGCGTATGTTGAGGATGCCATTCAAAGTGTATAGCACCACAACACACATAGTAAGTGTTCTTGCATATGAGGTAACATGCAATTTTGTAGTGTAATGGTGTAAAGGAGCCTTAAGTATACAGGTAGCTAAAACATGATAAAATAAAGTATATTCTTTAAACAGTGTGATATTATAATAAATGAAGTTTACCAACAGACCAGGAAGCCAATAAATCCACTTTAAAAGATTGTGTTAACTTTAATCCTAAAATTCATGATTAGCTACCTTCTGGTGTACTCTGATGTTTGTGCACACCCTACTGTTTAAAATGACCCTATAACTTCAATTGACAACAACAAAGCTTCTTCTTTCTGTATTGCTATTTGTTGTTTTGAGTTTTTAGTGACACTTTAAAGTCCATAGTCCAACTTCAGCCCCCTCAACTCTTCCTCTACCACTTTTTACATTTTTTTATACATTTATTCCTGCTGTTTTCTACATGAACATGAGGCCCCAGGGTTCTTCTCTCCTTGTGGTGAAGGTTGGAATTAAGTCCCCTCAACTGCTATAATGACTGAAGTATTCCTGTGTGAGGCCAGGGCAATACGAAAACATCCCTTCACTAGTAGGGTCCATGATAACTCTCCAGGGTCACAGGTGGTCGTTTGGGTGACACTAGTCCAACCATTCTCAACCAGCATTCCATGGAAGCCTTGGGTTCCTTCAAAGTTTGCCAAAGGTTCCTTGAACTGTGGCTGATTGACATCCCATAAAATGGTGCCTGTAAAGTTCTGGGGCCTCCATTTCTTGACAAAGCCAACTAAATGAAATCAAGGATCTTTTTAGCTGTTTGTAAAAGTAGCATTCTGGTCAATAATGTATAGGCAACCAAAGCAAATAGCATTTTTTTCTATGGACTGATACTAAATGAAGATTATTTTCTTAGGAGTAAAAAACTTGAGAATGGACTAGATGTTATTTATCCAGGTAGAGACCAACTGTGAAGCATGGAAGTGCAGCGCTGGGAAATGGAGAAAGTGACTAGAGGTTACCCATTTTTTTACAGAATGTGGGAGAACTTCTTTTTGTCTAATTTTCACTGTTTTCAGACTTTAAATAAATGATAGAAGCCTTGTCTGGACGGTTGCAACGGATTCACCCTTAAAAGCACCCATTTATGCAGATTTAATCTCTTGTGTAATCATTTACATAAGGCAACATAATCAATGCGGAATACATCAAATCACTTTAGTGGTTGACACATATACGAATTAAAGAATAAATGACAGGTCCAGGGCTCACTTTATGAAAAGTGGTACAGATTGTATGACAACCTTTGCAACCAGAATTGTTTGTTGTGTTTCTATTGTCCTTGCATCAGCACCAAGTCACTCAATCCCCTGAGGAAGCCCAGTAGGGCGAAATCCGTCAGAAACAGAGATAATGTTGACATTTCGAGACACTTGTTTTTAAACCTATTATGCATATCATTGCATAGTGAAACTGTGTTAGAAAGACTTAGCACAATTGAACTCTGTTAAATTTAGGATTATCTAAAATTAATAAAGCTCAAAACTTTCAATATACTCGCTCTGCCTATGAAAACCTGTCTGTTCTATCCCTCTCTTCACCATAAGACTTTAAAGAAAACTTGTGCAATATGCATACATAAGTTCCTAAACCTAATCTAAAAACACTAATAGACTTTGAGACATTGGGCCTGATTTATTAAAGCTCTCCAAGGCTGGAGAAGATAGACTTTCATCAGTGAACCCGGGAAATCCAGCAAACCTGGAATAGATTCCTTAAAAGGAATGTGCTATTTTTTAGCAAATGTTTTCAATCCTGGACCAGATCCATTACAGGTTTGTTAAAAGCAAATCAGGGCCCATTATTCTAGAAAAAGCATTTAAATCAGAAATGATGGATGAAAGCTAAATTTATTTGATCTGCATAATGTTCTATGTCAATAAAACTATTGGATCACCATTAAGCCAGAAGCAATGTTAACTTCTATTCTTAATAAAAGTTATGTTAACCTAAGAAATTTTGATTACAACCTACCTGGTACGTCACTTCTTGTGTATAGTTGTCACAAGGCCGAGAATGGCTTGTACAACATGTGCCTCTAATAAAATGTGTGAAAAGAGAAATAGTTTTGAGGATAGGAGGACATGTAATGTGCACATGCATGAAAAAGTAACAGCTGATTGCTATGGCATAGTAAAGCTTTGTACACACATCAGGTGATTATCCCACAACCATTTGTTTCAGGCGAGATCCTGACATGTACAGTGGTTGCATCATGCCTTCATGAATCTGTTAGGACCCAACCTCTCCCATTTTTTGAAGGCAGCTACAGCAGAACATGATGGGGGTTATAAAAACAAAATGTCACTTTTGGCCAAGCTATTGTTGTTTGGAAATTTTTGGCACAACTGTGTACAATTCTAGTTTGGGGCCGCATGGCGGCTCAGAGGTTAGCGCTCCATTCCAGATTTGCATCTCGACTAGGGCAAGTTTGTGGGTTTCCTCTGGGTACTCAGGTTTCCTCTCACACTTCAAAATATGAATGTGGTAATAATACCTAACATAGGAACATTAGATTGCCTCTTTTGAAGGACAGCTAGTGCCATGACTATGGACTTGAAGAGCTGTGTACCATAATTTGTTGGCACTATATAAATACTAGTTAATATTAATATTACCCGCAATGGGGATTGCTTCTCCCCCGTCACACCAGAACACCCTGAAGCTGTTAAGCATGTGGTTTCACACTGTGGATGTAAAAGAGCCTTAACTTGAATTAATTACATTGGACTCAATTGGAAATAGCTAATACTATTTGATAAGCATGCTTATCTTGTTTTAGTTTTGTGAATTGAGTCTTGATGCATGGATGCCTGGCATTTATAATGCATTTATAATGGAATTTCTGTTCTGTGACTCTGACAACTATAGCTATACAGACAAGCCAAATCACATGCACTTACAGTAGCATTTGGAGAAGTGTGATTCAGCTGCAGCAATATGAACTTCCTTAGTAGCAATATCCTAACTACTATTCTCAATGAAAATTAACACTTCTGGGAATGTTCGGACACCAACAACTGTCCCTCCCTCTTGGTCTCCAGGTTTCTCCAGCAAGTACAAAATCTCCCAAAAAGATATTTCTCCATGAAAGTTGCTTTTTACTATGCAATAGCTTTCGTTATTGATCTTAGAAGTTTTTTGTACTTGATAGTGTAAGTGTGTGTAGGGATAGGATGGGGGCAGGGTTGTTTGATCACTTGTGTATGTAAGCCACTGTACAATTCCTCCTCATTTGTCCTGTTAAGTAATTATTGGCATTCTTTTCTTATTCAGTATATATAGACCCTGCAACCAAAAGTGTCCCTCTGTGTCTCCTGCTGCCTTTGCTGATTTTTTAGCTCAGCACAGGAGAAGTAGATTGATTAACCTCATTCACCATAAGAAACAAGCCAGAAAAAAGATGTCAAAGAACGAGATGCTAAGGGAACGGGAGAACGAAGATGATTTAGGCCAGCTTTGTAGTCAGTGGGCCTATAACAAGACTAAAAATATATATAATATATTTTAATATATTATATATTAAAAATATATATAATATATATAATATATTATTAAATATATATAAGACTATAAAAATAAGGCCCTTACTAGCATCATTTTCATATTTATATCTCACCGACCACCATATTAGTCTCCAGTGCCATCACATCAAAGCTGCTGGCAGCTCTTGCAGACTCGAACTACTGTTCGATTGCAGAAACTTTGTAGAGACGCAGATGAGATTACAGTTTAGCCTATACAGGAAGGTGTAGCACTAGTAAGTACTACTCTTTCCTCTGTGCTCAACTCTGGGGTCATGGGAGTAATAGTTAGGGTTGTATACATACTAACAAGTATACAGGTAGTCCCCGGGTTACATATGGGATGGGGTTGTAGATTTGTTCTTAAGTTGAGTTTGTATGCAAGTCCGAACAGGTACATTATTTTAATAAATGCAATTATGACAGATGTTTGTCTCAACATGTTATTAGGTAGCATGGTGTCAGTTATTGTAAAAAATCCTCACTGTGACAAAACAAAAACAAAAAAAAAATTATGGAGCCCAGACATTCATTAACTTCTGGATCAAGTTGTGCTTTGATGCTGTGCAAAAAGAAACAACTGCAGAGTTTGTTTTGGTCATTAAAGAATTACCCACAAGCTCAGCTGTGTTTAGCAAAAGATTTCTTCTGCAAGTCATGCAAAAAGCCCCCTCCCCCCATCAAGCCTCCGTCCTGCACACGAGTGAGCAGGGAAGCCCCGTTCGTATCTAGGAGTCGTCTGTATGTCCCTAATTAGGGGACTACCTGTACATATACATTTAACACATATAAACATACCTAAACACATATCCATACACACATTTATTAACATATATTGAAACACATACACAAAAACACACACACTAACCTGGTCCCCTACCTAATGATATTCATCACCTAACTCAAAGTTAAGCGGGCTCTGAGGCAGTTGTTAATATTAGTGAGCAGTGGCTGTGTAAAGTTAACAGACTTACAGTTGTTGCTTAACTTGACAACTAAACAATCAGCGTGTTGACTTTGAAAATAGATTTAGTATTCCAAATCCATTTTTTTTTAGCTTGGCTTGAATAGACCTTAGAATAGAAATAAACTAAGGCAAAATTTAGCAACACTACTACTAAGGAGAGAGGAGAGAAAGTGCAGTTCTTTGTAGGGCAGAAAAGCACCACCTGTGGGTAGAGATGTGATTCTTAACATCAAGGACCTTAAGTGATTTGAAAATGCTATTTTCTTCCAAGACACTTATGACGTATCTTTTAGGATTTAAAGTAAGTAAAAAGCACTGATATATTTGGCCATTTCCATTTTTGAAAACTAAACCCTGTTGAGAATCAGGAACAGAGGTGTTCTCTTTATCTGTGTTACATGCTAACAACCTCTGAACCCTGCATTACATTTCATTGACACCTACACTCTGCATAACATATTACTTACATGCTTTAGTTGCTGAGTACTGACCCCTGAACTCAGTAAATGCTTGAACTCAATGTTGCATACTGCTTACATTATATAATAACAACTACTGACCCCTGAACCCTGCATTATATAATATTGACCCCTGCTCTCTGTCTCTATTATGTATAAAAAAAACACATATGTGATACAAAATATTCAGTTTTCAAAAACACAGTCCATGAAACATTCACTTGTGACATAGTAATAAAAGCAATTTTGTGGGCACTGAGACTATTGCATATGTGTGCTATGAATATATTGAGTAGGCTTGTGTTTTATGTAACCACTTTAAGCCACAGCCACCATTTGTCCACAGTTACAAGTTCAAAAGATCTGAAACCAAATGTCTGAACCCAAGGCTGTTTGCATTTGCTTGCAGAGAAGCCTGAACAGTGGAAACCTTAAGAAAACGACACTGGGACATCTCCATACTGGCCGTTGTGAAGAAAAAAGGGGTGACATTCTTAGGAAGTGTTTCTTTACCAGGGTTCCTCCAGAGGTTGGTAAGGGTTCCCTGAGCAATGTGTGCCTTTCAGGTCAGGGTAAGTGACAACAGTGATCTTTTTGGCTATCTGTAAGGGTGACATTCTTCTGAATGACCAGCTATGTCTGAGCCAGGCATTCCACTGCCACCCACACTAATGTATTATGAGCTGTGGTTATAGTAATTATAGAAGGAGTTCCACGAAGCCTTGAAAGTTTTTTCAAGGGTTCCCCCAATGTTAAAAGGTTGAGAAACACTGTACTTTTATTTTTTAGTATGTGCCTGGAAAAAATAGAAACTGACAAACATGAAATTTGGAGTGATGTGACTATACTGAGCTGTCCTTTTAATGGCAAACATGCTTTCTTTTACTAAATATGACTCATGTAAAAAAATCAAGTAACAAGGAATAAATATGACCTATTTCCATAGCAACTAAAAAATGTACAGCTAACATGTACCAAAGACATTTGGGACTAAGGATGAATGGAACCAAGAGTCCTACATTAGTCAATATTTTGCATCCTGCAATGTAATTTGGGATAATTTGTTGCAGCAAAGGCTATAATACCATGTGCTAGCAACTCGATAGAGAGTCAGACAGCTGCTTAACACAATGCAGTGGTCCCGGTCTCAAGAGGTCTGACACCTGCCCACCCAATGCTCCAGGCATCAGCACTTTGAATTCCTGTTGACTGAAGCACAGAATAAGGGTTAATATACTTCTAAAGATCTTGTCCAAATCTCTAATACTCTGTTAGCACAGGATATTTTATCCCGTGCTGCAGCAATAGAAATGGTAAAAATGTTAATATGTCAAATGTTAATTCTGCTTAATAATATTAATTCACAAAGCTTCAGTTAAAATTTATGGTAGTTTCCATCCATAAGGGTTCAATGAGCATTAAATGATTTCCTAGGGTTGATCAAATACACAAAAAACTAAAATATAAATCACGCATACAAATACATACACATACAATAAACTACCCCAATGCTGCCCCCACTCTCCCTAGAATTTCTTTTTTAGCAGATTTGCCTAGGTCACCTAATGAGAAAAAATCAATTAAGAGATAGTTTTATTACATTCCATGTCTTATATTAAGTATAAATACCCACAATTACTTCACCAGCCTCCCACCCCTGAACATAATGGGGTATTTATGTAAAGGAATTTAGGCTGTTTAATGAGCCTGGGCACGCCTGCTCTTCCAAGTTTTATCAGAATTGCCCATCCCTCCAGCCAATTAGTAAGTAGCCTTTTAATCACCCCTAGCTATATAACTAACTCAAACACAGCCCCCTAGCGCTGCTGAGCATTTCCTTTACACCTGTTTATTAATTCAGTGCTTTCCCTGTCCAGCTCCTAAGTTAACCCCTTATTACCCAGTCTGGCGTTTCCCTGCCTGTTCCCTTGTGCTGTTCCAGTGTTCCTTTGTGTCTGCAGTGATCGCTGTGTATCCAGTGTTACCCTGTGTCTGCAGTGGCGATTGTGTCACCAGTGTCTATTTCCTGGATCTCGGGTTCTTGACCCCTGGCTTGTTCCTGACCATCCCCGGCCATCCTTGACTATTTTCCCACCTGGTGATTTGGTACCTTGCAACATCCTGCCCACCCTGGTGTTCCCAAGGACTGCAACCTGGGGGTAACCAGCAGTGCAACATCCTCACCACTAGAGGCTCTGGAGAAGACCTGGTTACTGCTTAGATTCTGCACCTTGGCCCTTCTCAAGGCTCACACCACTTCTGTGCCCGCTGTAGTGCCCTCTAGAGACTCGGTCTCCCCAAGGGTTATACCTTGCAAGGGGATAATTCACTTAGCTATATGAACAGCCTATATTGCTTTGGTAAATCAACCCACTTCTCACTTCAAATCACTTCTTCATCATTAAATATTCATACAATATCCAAAAAACAACAGGTATTACAGTATTTAACATTTTACAAGAGATCATATGTCCATGAGACACTGTTCATATGGATGGCACCTATAGATATAAACTGTGTCTGTTGACAATAAGGGATGGTACTCAGAG
This sequence comes from Pyxicephalus adspersus, assembly GCF_032062135.1. Classification (NCBI taxonomy): domain Eukaryota; kingdom Metazoa; phylum Chordata; class Amphibia; order Anura; family Pyxicephalidae; genus Pyxicephalus; species Pyxicephalus adspersus. The sequence continues at coordinate 21,335,023 of NC_092866.1, forward strand.
TTTATTAAACGACGTCATGAAGTTTTTGTTTCTCCAGGGAAAGTCAGCAAAGGACATTCATACTGAGATGTCACAAACACTGGGGGAGAAGTGTCCTTACTTCCCCTGGAGAAACAAAAACTTCATGACGGCCCGTAACTCCAACAACGTGAAACTTGCTTGTGCCTCTGCCATCACAGCTTCTCACTAAAAGAAAAAACAGTTTTAGGAATTGCAAAGACTTGGTATTTGCACAGTTACATGCTAAGATATTAGGCTGTCAAATGCCCCCACACTCATTTTTCTATTTCATCTAGAAGGGGGCAAAGCCAGGAACTTCTCAGCACCCCCTTGTATATGGAAGACACCTCTGCTCCTTGGGTGTTATAGCAATTTGACAGGATAGAAAACTGCCCCCTCTTCCACCCAATAGGATGGTTGTGGAGGTTCTCAGCTTTTGCATTGGAGCTATATTCTTCCATGTCTGTGATATTTCCTTAAGTATGTGGAAATGATTTTTTGTGGCTGCTCTCATCAAGTGGTGCCTGTAAGTTTACACAGACTCTTCTCCCACCCTTTTTATCTTTATTAGTTCTAGCGGCAGCACAACGTTTAAGCGAACATAAACAGGCCTACTATAGAAAATCTTTAATTTTCATGGCAACCAGGACACGCAAACACTGTTTTTTCTATGTAAATGATTTAAACTCATTAAAAATTAATGTTTTGTCTTTTGTATTTAAAAATTCCAGACAGATTTATAATGTTAGTCGATGCCTAATTTACAAAGTGTTCAGCACAGATTTAAAGATGTATTTTCCTATCTCTGCTAAAGGTGTGACAAATGTGGAACTGTCCAAACTCTTCTGTAAATTCTCTGCCCCGACTGAGGCAATGGGAAGAGCTGACATAGATTTTCCATACACAATTAATGCCATTTTCACCCAGTGAAATGTTTTACTTGCTAGCAGCAGATGACAGATGTTTAAAAACATTCTAATTGAGGAATTATAAATAACAACTGGTATAAACTGTGCAAACCCACCCTAGCTTGGCCTATTTACTGAATCAGGCAACTTTGCATCAGTGTTCCCGTCACTAACGGGGAAAAGGGAGCAGCAATTCAAAAACTGAAGCAAGATAAAGAAGGGTTCTTGAAAGCTTTTGCTGTAAATATATTCTATTTGCCCATTGAAATGTTTACTTTAATTTTTTTTTTTTATAAACCTGTACAATGTTTGTGTCCTTTAACCTTCTGACAATAGAAAAAATAGATTGTTCTTGTCATGCCAGAACTTCAACTTGTAGAGCCCAAGTGAATCCTATTGTATTTATTACTGCCAAGAGTATTTTCGAGAGACAGACCACTGCTCTCACACACAAGCCACGGTGCGGGTCTCCACCCTTTAAAGTGTTCCAATCAGCATTGCTGCTACCAGAGCTAGATAGCTGTTGATTGGAGCAGTATGTGGGTGAGTATGGTTGTCAGACCAATAGAGACCGAGGCCACTGCTTGTATGTGAAATCAGAAGTTAAAATCTTGGGTATTTAAAAGAAAAACTACTAAGTAAAAAAACATGGTAAAAAATAACGTCAAGGCTGTTGCTGTAGGCCAATAGGTTCCATCAAAAACTTTTTTTTTCTTTTGTATCCCTCTATTATATCTTGGTGATGTTGATTCCCTCTAGCCTCTCAGCCACTTTCCGTCTAGATGCACACACTCCACAGGTATTTTTGTGCTAGGCTGCCGCATTGTAAAGCGGTTGATAAAAAGTTTGCCACCCCTTAACAGTAGTTCTTGAAGCAGGACCTTTGTGGCAGAATCACTAGGTATTATTTTCACAAAAGCTGCATATTTAAGAAGATAAAATGCAATGTTTACAATGACATTATGTTAAAGCTTAAAAAATGTTTTTAGTGAGTGGGTATGGATCTACTTTAACATAATAAATGCTAATCCTATGTATCTGAGAACAGTAAATTTTATTTATTCACTTGGGCTCCAGATTACTCAATTAGATTCTTGTTGTAGGCAAAAATAAACCAACTCATGAAAATGATGGGCTGCAGATTTAAACCACATGGCTTTTACTGTAGTTAAGTATACCAGCACAGTAACAGACAGAACATTCATCCTCATCTAATATAATCCAACACTAAACATGACAAGCTTTCGAGGGATGCCTGGCATGCTTACGGGCCACTAGAGCCATTTCTTTTTTTTTTTTTAATATTCGTTCATGTTCTTCTGTAGCAATCCACTTCCAACTGATAAGCTGTGATCCAGTGTAACAACTTTGTATGCACTGCGTAAGAGGGCAAGTTATGAATTGTCTCTTTATTTAATAACACACTCAGAAGCATCCTAGCAACCCATGCCGGCTTGTTATTCTGCCGGGCTCCTGAAAAGCTGTTAAGGTGGTTTTGGTCTGATGGTATTTGCTCTTACAGATATTTCCCAGATAAGAGATGCTTGGGATATTTTACCTAGCAGTTATTCTGCCCTTTCTGAAACAAAATCAGATTACCTTGTGGTTATACAGACATATGTTTAGGGCAACAGCTGACATAGCTACAAGTATAATAAAGATAAGACTGGTATGACTTGGTGCTTTTAAAAGGAAAAGCATAAACATAAAAAAAACATTGTTTCTTAACCAGCGGCTTGCAGTAATGTGTGTTGTTTAAAGTTCTGTTTACAGCAATTTGTGTGTGTTGACCTACATTTTGACATTCAACTTAACTAAAAGAACTTTTTAAAGCCTATCTCTGGCTTCTTAAATATATTCTTCTTAACCCAACCTATTGTCCATATTTTCTTTACCTTGTACTTACCTAAAGGTGTGTACACATGTCCAATGGTTCTCTCCCAATAATCGGCTCAGGGTCAATATTGGACAAAAATCTGGCGCTTGTACAGCGCCCGTTGTCCATCGTCTGAACGACTGTCGTAGTGGATCCACAGAAGATGGACGACGACCGATCCTAATGCAAGGGAAGGGGGAGAGCTTGCAGCAGGGTGCCGCTCCATCGTTCTCCCCCTCCCCTCTCTTTAGAGCACAACAGTGCTGTATGTACAGCACTCGTTCATGCATTTTGCGGTCATTAGTTGTTGGAAAGGATCATGAAAATCCTTTCCAATAACAATAATTGCACGTGTGTATGCAGCTTAATTCTACTGTCCAGGCTCTTTGACTGTACCATTCCTATTGACTGTCCAGTGGTGGGGTCCTGTAGCAATTCAGGTAAGGAATGACATTAATGGAGGGGAAAAAGAGAGTCCCTCTAGTCAAGCACCATCTAGCACCATCAGCATCTAGGACTCGTGGTCCCCTCTTGTTCCCCTGAACTGATGCCAATTTTTAAATTGCTACAGGACCCTATCTCTGTCCCATCAAGAAATAAACAAAAAAGAGAAAGTCTTATGTGACTGCTGATTTAGGTAAGAAAAATGTGTTTTAGAAAGACTTTTTTTGTAAATTAGAGAGAAAGTGGTAAGGCAGTGTGGGGCCTTTGACATCAAGGAGATATGGTTTAATGCAGTACAAGACATATTGACACATAACAATGTGTCATGGATCCTTTAACAACTCCCTTTCCTGCCATACATTATGACTCTTGAGCTTATGACTCTTATATACTCTTGAGCATTATGACTCTTATATATATGTATGTATATATATAAGATTCAACATGTTTGCAGACCCAGAAATAAAGATATCTCAATCCTTAAACTGTGTGGTTTAACACTTCTTGTCACTGTCACATTTGGAGCTCAGTGGACATAAACAATTTCCAGCACATACATTATAAACATCTGAAAGTAAAATAAGAACACCCTGTCAACTGTTATCTTATATGTTATTATTATCAAATTTCCTGGATTCTATGCATAAATATGTATTTCCAATTTCCTTTGGAGAAGGTCACAATAAGTGCATATTTAGAAAATTCATTGACTAAAAATGTCAAATGACTAAAATGACTCACATATGTGTTTATGACCTATAGTCTAACAATCTATAGGGGTCATTATAATGAAGCTGCAATCAACAACTTCATATTCACTGATAACGTTCAGAAGATTGTAAATGGGAGTTTTTGGCAAGTTTTTATTTGAGGATGTCAAAGTAGCTTTACAATGAATAAATAAAGAATATACAATACAAATAACAAATTAGATAAAAAATAGATTTATGTATACATTGATTATGAAATAAATCAATGAGAATGGAGAAAAAATACATAAGAGAATATATATTTTTTAGTATACAAAATCAGAGCTATAAATACAGGAAAATCTTTAGAAAGTAATCAAATAAACATATAATGCTTTATAGATTTGGGTAGAATATCAATGAATGAATCCCATATCTCTAAAAAGCAACCAACTGAAAAATATTTTTCTAAATAGGAGGTTTAAAGTATGATACAGGGGTTAGCGCATTGTCACTCTATAACAGGTGGTGCCTACACAATTAGTTTATTGAATGCTTCAGTTTACCTTATAGCTAAAGGGATTGTATAGTGAAATTTATCATAATTTACTGAATGAGGTGAAGCTAAATGAAGTTCAAAATCTATCTTGATTTTTATGTAATTCATTTTTACATAAGAGTAAAAGGGGTATTGTAAGTAAAACTTTTCTACCAAATAGAGAATAAAGCATGTTCACTTAGCAAAATTAATTTTTACTAAGTTTTGGGAATATAGTACTGAAATCTTGAAATAAATGTTTTTTTATGATCAATAAAAAACTAAGTACATACATATTAGATAAAATTGATACTTGTGAAATAAGTAAGACATACTTGTCAACTCTTTTCATTATTATCAACCTCAAACAATAAATAAAGTACTCTTATAACAAGGAGTGGTTTCATCAAACCAGGCAAACATTTACTTTTATTTACTGTCCTGTACCTGTGATAAAGTTGCCATGGGTATGTTTGCTACCCTAACAGCATGGTAAGCAAATGCAACCCAACAGTCGCCAATTGAGCAAGCCATTGATTTCAATAAAACTATTTTACAGTTGAAACAGTTGCATACAAAACATTATACTGGATTGGTCAGTTATCACGTAGCTGCTAACTGAAAGTCCTTGTGTGGCCACTTGATAAATCTTTGCTAGAAAACTTTTGATAGAATAAAACAGGAACAGGTAGAGCTATAAATGAATACAGTCCATCCAGGCAAAAAGTGAGGACCAATCCAAAAAATTACATTCACTAGAAGTGAGAGAAAATCCTCCATGTAATTTATTGTGTATGCAGTTCAGCACAATGGGACTAATGTATGAGATGATGATGTTATTAACTCAAATACAAACACAATTCACAAAATTCCCATCCAAATGGTGTGGTGTTAGTATGGATCTAAATGGATTAAACATATCAGATGTGTAGCCTGTAGCTGCCTTCCGTTATTTCTAAGTCATTGAGGTTAAAGCATAGATTCCTAAACTGGTGTGGGTCACTGTTCCTGTCCGCACACATTGCATCCTTGGATTATTTTTCATTTTTGCTGTCCATCTGCCCTACTGATAGACTGTGAAGCATCATGGAGGCATGGAGGTACCTTTACTGCCTCCTGCTCTGGTAAACGCCAATCTGTTTAAGAAGAATCATTGGCAGAAGTCCTTGAAAATTTGACTTTTCTGGTAGTGTTTATCTCCTGTGCCTCACACAGCAGTCGCTGTATCTTCTGCCAACTTCCATGGCAGAAACTTACTGGGAGACTAGCTGAGGATGTAATTAATTTGTTGATCTTGTGTGTCCTCTGCAGGAGTTCAGATGTTGAGGCAACAGTAGGAGAGGTATTTACATTCTTCTTCATTTTGACAACTTTTGAGTTTTCATCATAGGGAAAGGAAACCTTTCCCAATGGAGCCATAGGGATTGCAACTGTAACATCCAATTCTGCAAATGTTTGTTATTGGCTTCAATATTTGAGTTCCTTAACTGGAACAAGCATGCAGTAAGAATGCATACAGATATGTATATTTGGTCAAGTTAGTCAGTGTACTAGCCAGAACATTAGTATCTTTACATAGTATATATATAGTATCCCCTATTTAATGTACAGCGCTATGTAATATGTTGGTGCTATATAAATCCTGTTTATTAATATTATTAGTAATAATAATAATCTTTAGGAGCAGGTTATCAATGGTAGCCCACTTTGTGTATTTCAGAAATATTTTGTTTTAAGCAAACCTGCTGCTAGCGTCTCTTATACATAATGGTCAGAAAAAAAACTGGACTATTGTTTACCACATTGTCCTTAAAAATATGCATTGCCTTGATTTACAAAGTCTTAGAGACCAACTAAACATATTTAGATATGCAGAGGCACATTAACATCAGTATTGTATTTGCTCAGAAAGAATTCAAGAAACAAAGGTGTATTGTATATTGTAAGGCATCGGAACAGTTAGCATCTCTAGGTGTTCCAGATTCCATATCAGATTTTACCTTTTAAAATTCAGGTTCATTTAAAATATAAATCTATCTAAGGCCAGGGTTGCCATCAGAAATTTCTGAGCCCCATACTAGGTAAACTTTCTGGGCCTCTCTACCCTATGTTTAAAATTTCAAAATCCTGGTGCAGAGGTGCCCTTTGTCCCCCATTCCAATGGTGACCCTGTTGAAGACTACTCTTCTGAGAGCATGACAACATTGCAATGCAATTCTACTACCAAACAGCATTGTATCCCTGCTGCAAGAAATGGAAAAATAATGGATCTATTGACAAGATTAACAGGTAGAAAAACTACGTTACCAGGATTCAAAACATTATATGCTACGTGAAAGCTAGTGACCGATCACATTATATATGTCATTTTTGTTTTTGTACATAGTAACACTTTAACAAGACTCTGTTCTTTCATAGCACAAGCTAAATTTAACAAAAAATTATTTCTTGCAAAGTTTAGGCAAAACATCCTGACAAGCGCTTATTGAACTGGCACCGGCAGTAAAGCACCAAATACACTATACTGTGTTACACAAAATCTAATAATAACAATTCTGTCCTCATTATATATTCTCCCAAAAGCACTACCAATCATACAAGGAAAGAGTTTCTACCAATGTTGTGATATGTTTTGGTTTCTAGGTGGGTGTGACCCTGCTTGATGTACTTGGCTGCAGTGCTAATGTTGGTGGAAAGAGTCTTTCCTCTCTGGAGAGAGAGGCAGGGAAGGGGAAAAACAGGGAGCACACTTCAAACGGATCAAGTGAAAGTAAAAAAAAAATTAGATTTCATAATAAATAGTGTGTCAAAAGTCCTCTGCATTGGCCGTCCTTAAGATGTTCCTTTAACTTCCTAGAGTAAGTTTACGAGAACGAAGCAGTGAATAAAATACCATATGGAAAACATATATTTTTCATACAGCCTTTAAAATATTAAATCTTTTTATGTTTTAGGGTTTCTATTCCTTTATTACATGGGGAAAACTCAATGTATGCCAGGCTCTTGGATTCTGTTTAGGTCACTCTGTGCTCTTGTTAAATACTTTCCTTACACTAATTCTAAAGGAAATCTTTACTTTTAATCACATTTTCCCTAATCTTTCTTCTACTTCCTCCAAAAGAATTTTAATGGTAGATTCTGGGTTCTTCAAACTACCCATCACATTTTAGCTTTAAATTCTCTATAAAGGATGAGTGATATCACATGCCTAACCATTGTCCAAAAGAACAGAAAAAGTGAGGTGGCCTGCCATGAAGACACAACAGGGTAAGGGAGATTGTAGTGTCTATTAAGGCCAGTTACATTGACTTTGAGTAAGTGATTTTATGATAGAGAACAAATGCCGATAGCTGATGATTCACTGGATTGAAAGTGATTGAATGGTATTCACTGTGGGGTTTGAAATAATCAGTGCCTGTTTTAATGGACAATAGGGAGCTACAAGAGAGGCAGAGACTGGCCACTGCTAGTTTCTGAGCATGTGATATGCATGTGTAATGCATGTGACAAAACTGATTATAGATAATGCTGAACCAAAGTTGGACCACATTGGGGCCATTATACTTTTATCACAGGAACAAGTGCAGAAACATATCAAAGGTGCTCTGTCTGGTCTTAACATAGAACTAAAACCTTTTATTTCTCATAGTTAGGATGGGACCATTGTAGCCTCTATATAAATCTACAGCTGCTATTGTGCTGCAAATGTGATTAGCTATGACACCAACTACTTAGGGATTAAAGGAACAGCTGGGGGCTCTCTTGGTTACCAAATCAATATATAACATAAGAAGTTATTTACTGGTTCATTGTTTATCTTAAAAAAAGCTAATTGGTATTTCTGATGTATTGTTTTGCTTTATTTAAACACCTTAGAGGTTTGATGACATATTTCACAAACTCTTGCATTGCACCTTCAGGATGGCTGTGGAACAAAGGGTAGGCATCAGGATCACTCAACACAACCCTGTCAACACAATGTCATGTTTCAGCATGTACCTTAATAACTCATTGGTTGCCATTAGCAAAACTTCTCAAGGATACCAAAACAGGTCATGGGTGAAACACGGGCACTTAAGTTGATATTTCTTTCTTTTTCGTTCTGTAGATCTGAAAATACATGGATGCCGTAGACTGCATGCTGTGCTGATACTGTCACCTAAAAAAAAATTGCTGCATCCAAAATCATTTCTACTTGCTCAAGATCAGAAGGTTTGTGATTCCCATATATTGCCTTAATATTAGTTTAAACCAGTCAGCTCATTTTAACAAGTACTAACGTAGGTCAAAAAAGTACTCACAAGTCCATGGAGTATTTATTTTGTTCCTTAATTTTACTTCTCATATAACTCTACTATTGGGAACTGCATTGGAACCAGGCAAAAACATGAGATCAGGGATAATGGGAGCTTCTGCACCCATTGAGGGAAGGCTAAATGTAATGGCTTCAATTTCACTGCATGTATAATGCATATTGTCCTGTTATACAGAATTGGAAGAACTTTATCTTGAAGAATGTTAACTTTAAATGCCATATTTATCTGGGTTTAAATACATAGTTTGTCTATTGTTATTAAAGTGTTATATATTTTAAAACCAGGCTTTGAATACATAAAGTTGTCTCAACTACACACATATATATATATATATATATATATATATATATATATATACTTATATATCAGAGATTTCTCAGGAAAAACTGATCTTCATCCTGATGGTGCCTATATAATTCCAGATGTACTTAACTGACCATGAGGCCAAATGTTTTTTTAAAGTCTGTTCTGGCATCTTAGCAGCCCAATTTTTTTTAAAGTGCTGTCTTAACACAACAGAAGATCGTTTCCAATGACAAACGTTTGAAAGATGAATGAATGAGCGCTGTACATTTAGCACCATTCTGTTTTAGGGTGATGGGAGGGAGGAGAACGAGTGAGTGGCACCCCCCTGCGTTCTCATCCCATAACTCCTCTCATTCCTCTTCTGTCCTTCGTGGATCCGCCAGGACGGATCCATGAACGGCGTCGAACAGCCTATGTACACGTCAGATTCTCATCCAAGAAGAGCCCTGCGGCTCATATTGGTTGAGAATCATCAGACGTGTGTACACAGCTTTAGAATATGTTGCACCCAGTACAGCCTAAAGTCAACAGGGAAATCCATACAATAACATACATAATAGATAATGTATGCTAATCACATAAGGTTTGAAAACGTTGGAACAAACTTTATTTGGCAAATTAATGTTACATTTGCACTGTGTAAGACGCCATTTTATTTGCCAAGTTTTTTTAATTTGGGACATCTGATAATTTATTTTCTGTCATTGTGATTTTAGAGGCCCCAATTCAACGGACTTTCATTTTGGTACGTGCAAATAATGAGGTACACTGTGGTAATACAAAACACTTGTAAAGTATTACAGTACAATAAGAAGTAAATACATTAGGTAAATATTAAAGTACAATCTAACTGTCAGAGTTTATTTGGCAAGGGCACCCAGAAAAGGTTATACTATGATGGAAGGACTAGACTCATTATTGTCTTCCAGCATCTAAACCGTTTACATGTTTTGGATGGGGAATAGGCTGGGGAGCCAGGCTGCAATGATGTGGGCACATTACCTATCCAGACATAATATAGATACTCTAATGGAAATTTGTAAAACTGGAATAAAAAGGGTTTACAAAGTTTTAGTAACCCATAGTATTTTTTTTCTTTCATTTTATCATCAGTAATGTTCTAAATTGGTTACCACAGTTACCACAGGCACAATGAATAATATTTTGATGAGAATATATTAACTATTGTGGTGAGTATTTTTCTGACTAAACCAATTACTAAGTGATTGTACAATCAACAAAGCCTAATAGTTATAGTCAAAAATTACAACATTTAATTTCCACATAAAAAGGAAGAAAAGCTGAAAAGTCATGGGGTACATGACAAGCCTTACGTGAAACACCGGGGGAAACAAAAGTTAACCCTTGTATTGATTTCCCATCCACACTGCAGGGGTTACATACTTGCCTTGTCTAAGGTGGAGAAAGAAGCAGAAATACTTAAGTTTTTTCTTTGTACCTGCAGGCTTCCCTTTTCACAGCCTCAATGACACCACTATGAGAAACCATACCTAAGAACTTTTGATCATAACTCATCCTAATGTTATACTTTGGAAGGGGACACTACACCAACAGATATCAATGGCATGCTGATAAAACCATTATAATTACCATTAATATCAACAAAAGGCATTTATGACATACACAAAATGCCATAAGCCAACAAACAGATATTAATGACAGACAAATATCAGCTACATGCCCTTAATATTAAAAACAGAACAATATCAATGACATTCAGATAATAACTAGGGAAACATTAGGCAGATACTCCAGTGACAGTCAAATTTACCAGTAATAGGTACCCAAGTGACAGGAAGGTTCTAGTAATGCTAGACCTGATGGGTTTCCGGATATTCCTCTGCTCATTGACAATAGCTGACAACAGTTATGCATTTAAACCTTTCAGTTCTGGATGAACTAACTGGAAAGGGTAACTTTTGTTCAGTTATAAATAAATTACATAGAAAGTCCCATGCCAGCAGGTAACTGAAGTCTCCCTAGTCTGCCCAGAATACTCTAGAAACAGTTATGTAGGTATTTGCCCTCTCTAGTGATCCTGTCACTGGAAAATGGCTGCCAATGACACAATCGTGAGGCCTACCAACCAGGTAACTAGCTTTTCAGAAGGGACCAGAAATGATCTACTTTATTTATTTTGGGGGTGTTTTACTTAGGCTAAGTACACACGTGCTCAGGCCTGATATCGGACTTGGAATTTTGCATGTGTAAAGGGCTCGTCGCCCATCGTCCAAACGACCGTCCTGGCGGATCCATGGACGATGGACAATGAACAATCGTAATGGAAGTGAAGGGGGAGAGCGCAGTGGGGTGCCGCTCTGTCGTTCTTCCCCGCCCCTCTCCATAGAGTAGAATGGTGCTGTATGTACAGCACTCGTTTATGCATTGTGCAGTCACAATTTTTGCACGTGTGTACATAGCCTTTGTAATGTAAAATGTAAAACAGACTGAAGACGGACACCACTACAGAGCTACCTGCAATATTGCTGGATTACAAAATCATTGGCAAAATCCCTAGATCATTCGGGGGACTAACTGCCTGCCTAAAATGTTACAGTGGTAATTCAGCTATGCTGTTTGAATACAAAGATGTGGAAATTTATTTAAACAGATGGTAAAGTCTGAATTTATCTTCTCCTCCTTCGCCCAGTCTACAGCTGTGTTCCCAAGCTGAAAGCCTCATAATCTATTAGTCTTAAATTTCCTCTAGTTACTTCATGTAATGGCCCTTGAGTATCAATTTAATTAATACATCAGGCATATTCCATTGCTGTTGAACATCCTTGGATGTCAGAAGATAACTTCCTGATGAATCTTTTCAATCTGAATTCACTGTTTAGCAGTCAGCCAAATATTGCAATTGTTTGACTTTAATGTGCATAATCTGGGGAATTTTATTATGTACAAGAGAGATCTGGTAAGATAGACACTAGGAATACAATATTACATTACCCATGAGATCACCCAATTACATTTCAAAATAATATCAACATTTTTGGCTTATGATTTTATTGGACAGATGTTAGTTTATTGACTGAAATATGTAATATTTCACAAAAAGATGTTCCTCATTTCACAAAGATGTCTACTCAATAAATATAAATGAAACCATGTACAATTTATATATTACCATGCATAATAAAATTTAACCCTATTACACTTATTGTATATATAATTATAGATATTTAATTACCTTGACCCACAATATGGACCTAGCTAGTAGATGTGGAAATGGCACCCACTTTACAGTTTTAGTACCAGTCTCTGCAGCATTGTACTATGAGCCTAAGCTGATGTAATGATGCATATATGGCGGATTGTCCATGATGGCCCCAGGTCACAGTAAGAAGGTTTCACTTAACTAAACCTAAACTTTAGGGAGGGAGGGTGGGAATTTTCTTCTTGTAAAACTGTGACGACTTCCCACACAGCCCCCTTATATCCCTATAATTTCTCCACCCATTATTAATGTACCTCCTCTCATTTTCCTATTCCTCCCCCCGAATCTTTCAAATTCCCCCAATCATAACCTTCGCTGTCAACTTCTGCCCCCCCTTGCTCTTTTCCCTGGGCAGCCCCTTACACCCCTGTCATGAGGCCCTGCTCTTAATGCTGTGGGCCTCTCTTTACTGTCCTTCATTGAGATTTACTATCACTCTTCATTTGTACAGTTTGCATACTTTCATCATGGGAAAGTTTGACAGAATAATCAAGCCAAATCTCTGTAGAGTTTTATAATAATTCCACTCTGGACATTTTGTATTATACTACAGTCACTGAACTGGAATAGTTTAAGCTAAGATGATGTATTGTTGTAAGAGCAGTTGCCAACAGTTGCAGTTAGATTTGTTAGCCAAGCAAACATTATAAAGAGTAAAGATACTAGAATCCTGTATTTTAATTAAGACATTTAGACCAAAATTTGACACAGATATAATTTATAGATAAAAATAGTACAGTCCATAATGGATTGGGTGAAAGATAAAATTATAGTCTTCAACATCTTTATAAAGTATAACTAGCTACTATTTTATTTTTAGAATTTTTGTTTTTGTTTTATAGTAATAATTAAAGATATGCCCTTTTGCATCTTTCAAACACCCATACTGCCAGTAACCCTTAAACAGTCATGTTGGCCAAAGCCAGCTACCAATGTGTCACTGTGTAAGGAAAGACATTAAGGCCCATTTCAGACATGCAGCGTACCACATTGTTGTGCTTAACCTTTCTCCTACATCAACCAAATAGGAGCAGTTAGGAACCAATTTGTGCACGAGTTTGCAGTTGGGTTACAGAAAGCCTCCTGGAAACAGCATTTTGCTTCTGGCTTCCTTGGAAAAATCACACTTCAAATGGAAGGGTAACACATGTAAATGTGTGTGGTTTACCAAACTTGGGCACACAGCACAAGTTTTTTCTTATCCGGGAGCGGCTTACCATATGGTTTGCAACCGCAAGGGTGAAAAAGACCAAAACCACCTACCTAGCATTATGTAGGCTTCTGTTGTGCCAGGGAAGCATCTTTGGCCCATTCAGGAAATATTGTCCTAAAGCAGAACTAAACCCACTATACTCACCTGTACCTGTTTTGTCGCAGGGCACTGCCATTTTCTTCCTTTTTCCTTTCCTCCTCGCAATCTTTTGCCCTCTTGGTTGGACGGCCTGGGATGACTGTGCAGGGGTTCATTTGGTCCCAACAAGCGCAGGGGAAGTATTCTGGTCACTGTGCATGCACAGCTCAGCGTTTTTTTAGTTTCCCTGATTGATCAGGCAGGAAGGAGGGATTATTGCAGAAGGGACATCACCTTTCCCTTTCTGCAATAACAGACTGTCTGATCTAGCATTTTCAAAAGTGGAACTTTATTTTTCTATGGGGTATCCTGCGTTATCTGGCACAAAGACAATATTAGAATGGTGTTTACATAACAAGGATGGGCGCTCGCCATGGATAGCCTTCACCCTACACATTCTTGATTTCTTTCACCAGACAGGATCACACCAGAGAAAATCTAAAATGTGTAGAGGCATTTCCTGACATCGTTGAGGAGGCTGTTTGTGATCAAGTGTGTTGGATTACTAATAAACCGTTCTGTAACAATTGCGTATGCCAAACTATTGCATAACAACCTAGTCAGCTGCTCCAGCTTCCTTTCTTCATACAACAGAACTGTTTGGCCATCATTTATAAGCTGTCAAGTGATCTTTTCAGGCGCCAATATTTGTAAGTGTGTACTTTGCATTAGGCTATGACCCAGTACTACAATGTACCTGGATGTATAACCTAAGCAACAAAGAGATGTTACCTAATTCTCCATGGTAAATAATTCTAAACACAGCCTATGAGCACAGATTCTTATAGCTTGAAGCAAGTGCATAAAAAAAGCTCACCTACTTCAGATCCTTGCCTAGAGGGTACAGCAAACACATCAATTGTATTTTTTACTTGTATTGCAAAAGGAATGAACTTTAACATGTGCTATTACACAGCTGTCACACAGACCTGTCATTTGCTCATTGTGACACTTTATATAAAGGGAAAGTTTTTTTTTATGCTTACTCTCTTAGTTAAATAAGTGGTCTAATGAATGCACCCTTTCCAAATACAGAGCAAAGACCAAGCTGCATAATACATGAATAAATCCTATTCAGTAGGTCCTGTCTCTTCTGGGTCAACGGCTGAAGCTCTATGACCTTGTCCTCATACAAGTTTTTCCATGCATTGATGCATCCCAGTGGCTATGGGCTGACATGACTATGGACTAAGGTATTGCAAAAATGTACATGCATAAATAAAATTTATTAGAGACTAATTTAGGAAGCACAGCAATATATATCCTAATATCCCTGTACACCTGCACCTGTTTTAATTTGTGATAGAATGCCTGAAAAAGCCTAAATTTCTTATTTCTCTCATTACAAAATGTAGCCTCCATTCCTCACTCACGCTGAATGAGCTGAGCCTCAGTCCTTATCGCATGTAACCTCACACAGCATAAATAGTTCTGTATACAAACTGGTATAAAGAAAGACACATGAGAATTTACCTAAACATAATCATTCCTTTCATCTCTCAATATTTTCAATAAATGATATGTTGTGATCTATAAATGATATGTTACCTGTCAACTTCTATCATATATAATATAGGTTTCGGTTGAAAAGAATGATAGGCGTGTACAAAATGCCTTTTTTAATGTGGGAACATCGGGTTATTTTTCTTCTTTGCCCTACATAACAGTTTCTTTTGTTACATTCAGATCAGATGCTGTATTGTTAAAAATGATTATAAAATCACTGTAATCATAAAATACTTTAAACATTTTTATATTTTTCCTTTGTGCAGCAAATCAATCTCCTACTTGTAGACCTGCGGTTACGATGCAGAATGCAAACAGACTAAAAGTAAGCGTTTATAATGTTTACATGGAAACGATCTGAACCTATGGTAACAGTTTTATAGCCAAAGTTTATGTTTTATTTTCAAATTTGATTAATATCCTGGATTATCCTAAATGGTGTCTTAACATACTGTTTTATGTACAGTGCAGTTAACTTTTATAATATCCAGTAAAGCCTTGTGTGATAACAATGGTCCTAAACTGGTCATATAGTGACAAAAATCTAAATAATTATGAAGGGGACTAAGAAAAATATCCACTTTAATGTTGATCACTAATTGGTCATAGGGATTATCAAAAACATGGAATATTTCTGTGTGTTAAATAAAAAAAAGCATTTAGAAATTTATAATAATGAGTTGTTTCTCATTAGGTAAAAGATTTGCGATGAAAGACATTAATTTTAAGCTGGACTTTTAAAGCCTGTACCAATAATATATTACAGAAATAACAAAATTGTATTATTAATAAACATTAAAAACAAACATCATTTCAAATACATAAAACACAATAAAATCGTTGGTGTATATAATGACCTCTAGGGTTTATATAAATACCCCCAGGGTTTAAATTCTGAATTACTTCTCGACGCGCTTCGCGGAAAAAATTTGCTTCTTCAGGAGGAAGGAGAGGAGAAGTCTGATGTTTGTACTTCCAGTAGCCCTCCTATTTAAAATTGTTGCAAGGAAGGAGGTGGTTATGGCGGCAATGATATATTCAAATCCTGTTTAGCTAATTAGTTAGTAATCTGTTTCAATTTTCAATATAAATTATAGTGATCCTAAGTTTCATGTCCTTCAGTCCTCAAACAGATATAAGAACATACAGCCCAACATCACAACCATGTTCCTATTCCAAAAGGCTTCCCTTGCAAGTGAGTCAGTCAATTTAAGGTCACCTAGTTGCAAACTGCAACAATGACCATTTCTTTTTAACCCTTGTTGATACTGCCACTCCTTTATCAGTAACTTTATATCATGGGATCTCTGGGGACTACAGAACACTACACCATATGTTATAGAGGGAGAGCTGTTCTTTGTCCAAACACATTTTCTGTACCAACAACACTGCTCTGCATTTATATTAGGTATTTCTCAGGATCAGGGGGTGAAAAATAATATTAATATTAATAATAAACAACATTTATATAGCGCCAACATATTACACAGCGCTGTATATTAAATAGGGGTTGCAAATGACAGACAGATACATACAGTGACACAGGAGGAGACGATCCTGCCCTGAAGAACTTAGGCTACGTACGCACGTGCAATAATTGTCATAAAAACGAATGACTGACGACCGATCAAAGATTATGCATGATTATTTTGAATGATGGTATAATGCCCAATTGTGTACATGCTGTAATGATACAATTGTTCAAAGATAATTTACACATGCTAGATGCAATCGTTTGAACGATGCAGGAAGTGACGTATACCGGAGGAAGTGACGTACAGGAAATAACGGTTCTTATTATTTCAAAAAGAACATGTGCACGAACGATCAGTCTTTTTACTGATCGGACAGACTGATCGGACAGATCGGTTCATCAGACAGACTGCTCACTTATATATAATACTAACATACATAAATACATATTCACACAGTGAAGTGCAGTGCAATGAACATCGTGCATGCCCAGAACCATCCGTGATCACTGATTATCCATACACGCCAAGTTCCAGTGATTTTCTTCAATCATCCGCTTTGTTGGCCAGGCATTGTGCACTTTTTTAAATAAAAATTAACGAAAATTATTGCACGTGTGTACATAGCCTTACAATCTGAGAGGTGGGGCAAATAGCACACAATAGGAGGGGGAATATGGGAAGATGGGAAGTGGTGAGGGTTTTATAAGACAGAAGAAGACGGGTAGGCAAATGGGTTTTCAGGGATCTTTCATATGAGCAAAAAGTAGGAGAAAGCCGATCCAGAGAGTTGGGGCAGCTCTAGAAAAGTCTTGTAGACGTGACGAAAATAAAACATATAAAAACCTGAAGAAATTAAATCAAATGCAGTAACTGAAGAACTGGTAAAATGCTTTAGGATTTTTGAAGAAAATGTCTTTTATGGAGTTTCTTATACCATGATAGTATTCAGCTGCTTCCTGCAATATAGAAATGACTTCATGGATGGAGGTCAATATCTCTCTTCTTCTATCTCTTCCACTTGCGTATACTATAAGGACAATGAAGAACATTAACATTTATTGGTGCAGAAAGAAGATGTGATGTGAAGCTGTGATGAAAAGGCAGCAACGGGAAATATTATATCTCTATTATTTATTTCAGAGTTTATTTTCGAATGAAGTAAACTTTGCCAAAGCTGTCTATTCAATCAAATACAGGCTTGCAAGAGGAACAATGGGTAAATGACCCCAAGGCTATTATTATATATACAAATTTAGACTGGCAGTTGACAACCCCATGCTCAATTGTTAAGGCTGAATCTACCTCTTGGATTTCTGCCATGCATTACAAAAGGATTACCATTATCAGGTAAATACCAGCATATGCTTTCTCTAAAGCTACGTACACATGTCCAACGTTTCTCGCCCGATAATCAGCTCAGGGACGATATTGGATGAGAATCTGGCGTGTGTACAGCGCCAGTCGTCCATCGTCCGAATGACCGTCCTGGCGGATCCACGGACGATGTACGGCGAATGATCCTAATGCAAGGTAAGGGGGAGAGCGCGCAGCAGGGTGCCGCTTTGTCATTTTCCCCCTCTCCTCTCCATAGAGCAGAACAGTGCTGTATGTACAGCACTCGTTCATGCATCGTGCAGTCCTTAGTCATTGGAAAGGATCGTGAAAGATCCTTTCCAATGACTATATTGCACGTGTGTATGCAGCTTTGTATAAATGTATGTATATATGTATAAATGTCCTTCTGCCATAGTTATAACATTTAGATGTACTTGGTATTGGTAAAATGCTTCACATTCAGTATTAATAGGAAAGAAAGAAAGTTTCTGACATTTCTGGGAAACCGTTG
Source organism: Pyxicephalus adspersus (assembly GCF_032062135.1). Classification (NCBI taxonomy): domain Eukaryota; kingdom Metazoa; phylum Chordata; class Amphibia; order Anura; family Pyxicephalidae; genus Pyxicephalus; species Pyxicephalus adspersus. The sequence continues at coordinate 21,353,519 of NC_092866.1, forward strand.
TGAAATACTTTTAAGTTGCTATCAATATGAAAAGGTTGTTTTGGCAACTTGTTAGCTTCAATATCATGCATTCGTATAAATAATGAGCCCATATAAGGTTTTCATCAGTGATATCCCCCCACCTATTGTGATGGGTAAGGCCATTCTTTCAAATGTTTTCTCATTGTTTCAACATCTGTTTCTCAAAAGTTGCTGTTCCCTTTCTTCCTGTAGATGCCTGGTTGTTCGCTTTTTTGTGAAAATGGTGGAACATAAATTATTCACAATGGATTACCACTGGAGAATACTATAGATGTTTCTTCTTTGCACACATCAAATGCTCGGAAGCTGGTTCCCTAGACACCAAGGGCTTAGCACTGCTTATACAGATACTGTAGCAAATATGGAGTTAAGTGATTACTTAAGCCCTGTGTTGTGTTTAGATTTTATCAGCAACTGCTCTGTCATTCAGCTCAGTGTTCATAAAACTCCAATGCATTTCCCTGTAGCAGGATGGGCGCCTTAGTGACAAAGTTTGCTTTCACAACTAGCACAAAACATATTCACTTGTTATGCATTGTTCAGAATGTTTGTGTTCTTCTTGGCATCTGTCTTCACCAAAGGAAAAAAAAAGTTAGACTAAGTGTGCACAAGCTGTAATTTAACTTTATTTACTGTGTTCATAAAAAGTCTATTGCAAAAAAAAAAAAGTGTATCATGCTTTATAGGCTATAAAATAAAATCTCTTTTAAAGCAAACACTATTATTTGCAGATGGCTATATGTTATTTAATCGAACAATAAAAAAGGCAGAAAAGCCTTTCATATGTTAGAATACCAAAATGAAAATTATTCATTGGAAACATACGGTTTGAAGTTCAGAGCAAAGAAAGCCAATAAGGTATAAATATAGGTTTTTATGTCATAGCAGTATATCAACTGTTTTTTGATATTGTGTGTTTCATAAAGTTGACAACCCCATGCTCAATTGATAAGGCTGAAATACAGACATGAACTTTTATTGAAATATATTTTTTTAATAGCCACAAAGGATATAAATTCAGTTTGTGTGCTTTGAAAACCCAGATATTACCATGTAAAAGAAGTAGTGACGTGGACAGTGACATGCTATGAGATGCTATGCAGAAACTACAAGGGGGCACATGAAAGACACAGGCAGAAATACATACCACACAGAATTTAAAGTGGATCTAAACCAAAATTTTACTTTACATAAAAGTGTAGACAACCCTTTTATGTAGAGTAAAAATGCTATTCTTTTTTTTTTTGTTCTGCCGCGGGAGACTTTTTGATTGGGAGTGTGATTTTTTTTTTTTCAGTTTAGTTCTGCATTAAGTAAGTTTGTGCATGCCTTTGATAATTAGACAAGACTTACTAATTCTAGAGTTGAGCTTCAAAAGCATTGCTGGAACTGATAAAAAAGAGTATAAGAATGTTTTTAGGAAAGAAGACACTACATCAGACTTTCATCAATACTTGCCATTGCAGACTAGGTACTTGATCACATGATCTTGAGTTAAAGAAAGGATCAGATAAAATAAAATTGTTCTCTTCTGCACATATTATACAAACAAATGCATGGTCCTTTTTAAATTAATATTATGCTATTATTATAAAATTTTGTTTTATATTATTGTTAATATTTCTGATCCACATTTATACTGAATGTGTTAGGGGTCCAATGACCAAAAAAGCCCAAATCTTCTCCCTTCACTACACTGTCACATTGGAACTCACTGGAGGTGCCAAAGGGCTCAGTGGCCATTAGCATCAGGTACTTCGTTTGGGAGAGAAAACCTCATTCAAAACACCTCCTTACCTTAATACTAAGATGTATAGAGGCTGGTATCAGGGGAATGCACATTTGCTGACAGGGCACTGATGTACTGTAAGTTTTTAGATACACCTGCCAATAAAGAAAGGTGAGAACTTCATTCCAGGCAGACCCCTGTCAGTGAAAAAATGAAGGAACCTTATACGCATACAAATGGAAAGGAATGATTCAGTTAAGAGAGTTCAAACTGTTTACAAATGACAGTTGTTATGACTTTATTTACTTCCTAGGCATCTTAAGATGACATCTGAAGGCAATGTGGGCAACTACAAAAAGAAAGAATTAACAGTGACCGAAGAAGCAAAAACAAAAGAACTTGTGGATGGAGTCCACCCATTGAGATTTTTTTCTTAGCTCACATCTATGAAGGACTAGGACTAAACAGATGAATAATTAGTCTGTTTAATTAGGTCTGTTTAATTAACAGGTAAAATGTGCACCTTGGGATGGAGGCCTTATCCTACCCAAAGCTCTACAAAGGCTAAAGGCCCCAGGGCCAATACCATACCCTACAAACTTACAGAAGTCTGAGAAAACAAAAGGTTTACTCCAGGCATGTCCAAAGTCCGGGGGCCAATTGTGGCTCGTGTTCAGATTTAAACCGGCCCACAGCCACTGTCATAAAATCAATAATATGAGGCCCGCCAGCACTGTTGACCACAGTAAAAATTACATGCGTTGCAGTTATCGTCCCGCTACTCGGTGGGCATAATTGGCAGGACAGGAGTCCCCATGTGTGCACAGGGAATCCCCTACGTCATTATAGTGGGCTTGTGCTGTGCAGAACCCACATGGACCACGCCTATTCTGATTCCAAGAACGTGCTCTGCACAGAGCCCGCACTGACACCGCACTCTATGAACAGGGAATCAATCAAGTCATCCTTGTGGGCATGTGCTATGTGGGACCTACGCAGACCACGCCCACACTACCCTGAGTACGTGTTGAATGGTTGGCCCCCATCCATTTTCATCTCACCAAATCTTGCCCTCTTTGCAAAAAGTTTGGACACCCCTGGTTTACTCTAAATACTTTCCACTAGCACCCTATTAGTAGGCACAGCCATGTATTTTCTACATTAGTGCCTCCCCAGATGAAGACTGCCAGCAACCAACCAACCCCTGTCTTTGGGCCTAATGAAGGAGAAGGGACTAATGTATCCAAACAAAGAAAATAACCAAATTGTCTTTTTAGCTATTACTCTCTCTGCTATGTAGGAGTGTGTTGCTGGGTGAAAGAATGACTACTACTAGTACTGCTAAAAAAAAGGAAAATGTGCTGTTTGTTTTGGGGTGTTCCAGATGTGCTGTTCCAGTGTTCCCCTGTGTCTCCAGTGACCCCTTTGTCAATAATGCCTCCTGTGTCTCCTACCTTCCCTGTGTCTTTGGTGACCCCTGTGTCACCTGTGCTTCCTGTGTCTCCTGGGTCTCTGGATTCCTGGTACTTGACCCCTGGCTTTGTTCCTGACTATGCTTGTCTGCTGCCTGCCTCAACCCCTTTGACTTTTCTCTTGCCTAGTGATTCAGTACCACAAACTGTTCTACCCACAGTGGTGTGCCCAAGGACCACAACTTGGCAGCAGCCTGCAGCGCAACATCCTCACCTCTAGAGGCTCTGCAGAACACCTGGCTGCTGCTTAAATTCTGCACCTTGGCCCTTCTCAGGGACCACACTACTATTGTGCACACCATAGTGCTCCCTAGAGGCTCTGTCTCTCCAAGCTTGACAGCAGATATTGGTATACATTCTGATACTAGGCCCTGGAGATTCCATATCATATGGCATCAACTGAGATCTATAGTAAACTCCAAGCAGTGCTTATTAAAATGATGCTTTAAATGCCAAAGATTTTCAGTTGATCCTTTCTTTTGTCCATGCAGGTGATAGAAAAGAGGCTACTTAACTCCCATTATTGGCATATGCTCAACCAATTAATTTGACTACCAGGATGTGAAAAAGCCCTGTGTAAGCTCCAGCTGACTTTGAACACCTTGTCCATGTCTGCAAAATCAGTCACAAGGTACGTTGGATGGACAGTGCTGTCACATGGAAGAGTGAATCACATGCTCACCCCTACCCATATGTGCCACGTATTTCACTTGGCAGCTAACCAGGGGGGTGGCTAAGTGATCCTTTTACTTTGCCCACCATGGATTTTAAAAAAGCTAATTTATGGATGCACTTGTTTCATTTATAAATTCCTAATAAAATCATAAAACCATAACAAATATGTTAACCAGATGACTTTTGGTCTTTCATTGTGCGCAGTAGGAATCGTGCTTTATCCATCTATAACAGTCAGCATCTGAGAAGTACCATATATCATGGAAATGAAACAGCTAAATCTGCTTCCAGCACAACACATGCAGGCAGAGTTCAACTCATCTCATAAAAGGTTTATTTTGGCCCTTGAATGAGATATCCAATCTAGCTGAGTGATATTATATTAGAGATGATTTATGCCTTCTATCCTGTAGGTTCTTCCAGTAAGTTTAATGACATTATCCAGCCAATACTTACATTTAGCCATCATGCAGAAAAAAGGTCAATGATAATGCGAGTTTCTTGGCATTCGATCAATAAAATCGCTGTTTCCCTAAATATCTCTTTACGGTTTATGTCTCCATATCAGTAACCACAAAGTATGTTTGCTCTTTCATGTTCTAGCAAGGTCTCTGTATGACCAGTCATCTATGTATACTCCAAAAATACTTTATAAACTGTTCTTGACGCATACAATTTGTTGGGACGCCTCCTAAATTCAAATAAAGGCAAACTAGTAATGAAATCCTAAGTAGTCACTAATACTTGGTGAACACAGACCTTTTTGATTGCCCTAAAAATGTAGACAATTTATCATCATACTGTCTCTGTAACAGCGGTCGCCAACTGGTGAAAATTTTGGTGGTCCACGGCTCTGGTCGGTGCATCCCCCAGCGGGGTAAGGAGAAGCACAGCTTATTAAAGAATCACTTGTATTCTGTTATTTGTTCTACATTATGGTTCTAGTATACAGAATGATGAAGCTACTTACCATTTAAATAAAGAATGTTCATTTTGTGTACTTTTTAAAGATTGCTTAACTCACTACACTATCTAATATGGGCTGTTGCCATCACAAAATCCTTTGCAAATGGTGACATCCTGAGTCAATATTTTCACAGATTTGTATACAACATAAAGTCACCTTGGAGCTTTTTGCGGGATTGTGCCTACCCATACCATATCCCAGAGGTAAGCACAATTCTGGATGTTCTTTTAGGACTTGATAATCATAGAAGGTATATACAGAACCATAGCATGCCTACTGTATAGCAAACTTTTTAGTTCTTGTATAGGTTTGCATTAAATAAAGGCTTACTACCCCACAACTGGCAGACAGCAGATGTGGCACCAGTATTTATTACTAAATCTGAGCATGGAAAGTACAGACTCATAAATCTGACATCATCTGTTTGTTAAATATTTGGAGGTAATTGCTGTGAACATAAACCAGCATATTTAACACTTTGCTTCACAAATTAATGTTTGATTGACCCTTATTCACATATTATAATTTTTACTTATACTTCTTTGTGGATTTTTTCGACAAAAATAAAGGTTATGTTTGTATATGAAAGTAATGTTGCATTTAAACTTATTACACATTGCATACGGATTAAATCCAATTCAGTTATATTAAGCAAAGATGATATTTTTATGAAATAGTCAGTTTGGCATTATAGCACATCAATAATATTTTTATGATATACAAGTCCACATTTGCAGAAAGGTAATGGCCAAACACAGCTCAATTTCCCATGTAAAAGGCTGTTACATGTACCTATATACTTATATAAGCATAAAATTAAGAATATTATCAGTTTGTTATGCCCTATGTATACTTTACGCCCATATAAAAAACTATAAGTACTACTTTATAGTTTGTACAAATACCTTTCAAAGTCTTACCCAAGTACACGTGATATGAACCAATGCCTAATAGGGTTATCTTTGGAACAAAATGTCATACAAAGAAATAGAAGCTCCATTAGGTTTTTTTGGAGAGCCTAAACTTATTTATCAAAACGAAGGGAGGATGGGGTAATGGATCTCCCCGAAACAGGGGCAAAGTGGAAATATTCCAGTAGGGATGTCTGATCTTGTGATAGTTTACAAAGGTAAGATTTTCCCATATTTTGTAAAGATTTCCACTTATGCCAATCAGCCACTACATTAAAACTACTGACCGGTAGCATTATTATCTCCTTAGAATGACACCTGATATGAGGTAAGACATCAGTCACTTATTGAGGGTTTTGTGCTAGAAGCAGGAAAATAGGCAAGTGGAAGGACCTGAAAGACTGACAAAGGCCAACTTGTGATATGATGTGACTGGGACAAAGAGTCTCCAAATCAGCAGATTGTGTAGGATGTATAGGATGTATCAATATGTCGTGGTTCGGCCTAATAAAAGTGGTTCAAGAAAAGACAACTAGTGAACTGGTGAAATGGTTATGGGCTTCCAGGGTTCCTTGATGTATGTGGGGAAGGGGGGCTAGTCTGTCTGGTCCGATCCTACAGAAGACCTACTATAAATGCTAAAATAAAATAAATGCTAAAAACTTAATGTTAGCAATGGTAGAAACCTAACAGAACACACTGTGTATCGCAGCATATGGGGCTGCATAGTTCAAGAATGTCCATGTGAAGTTATGTTAAAGTTATATTTTACACCAAATATTTAAAAAATTATTGAAAATTATTTAGCTATATTCTGGATATTAAAAGGCTAGTTGCATTTCCGTTCAGTCTGTTTAGTAGCTAGTTTTCTCTGTTGATATACAGATTAACTGGTTATTTAGGTTTAATTAAGATCATAAGACCATAGTTGAAATTATTTTTTGTTTTGTAAAAAGCAATACATCATAAATTCTGTATGGTGTGAAGGTGAAATAACTGGACTGTACAAAGAAATAATATAATGCAGTGGTATGTTTATTTTTTTTTTAATAAAGTATAAATATTACATTATTTATTTCATTTTTAGTATTTTGTACAATACTTGAACTTGTGTTTTATTAGTATTTATACCCAACAACAATTTATTATATTGCAGTTTAACAAGCCCTATATGCCTGGCTACGTTTGTTTACTTTTTTCAGGTTTCTTTCTATTCTAATTTTACATGGTGACCCCAATATTACGCATTGCTTTTTATAGTATCAACTCTATACTATGCTGTACCTGTACAATTTCAATAGTAAATTCAACAGACCAAAATGGAGCAAATAATAAGAAAGAAAATGTCATTAATAGGGTTTACATAGACTTTAGTTTTCAATTTTTTGTATTTGTCCTTATCTGCCGTGTTCAATTTTTATCAGAATTGTTAACAAAATGTTTTCTTTGGCATGATGAGTAGATAGAGTTTAAACATTTGGTTTGAGATAATAGTAGATCTTATTTTGCCTTATAATCTTTGTGGCTGTGATAAAGGTAAGTATAAAAGATAATTAGACAATGCTTAGTTTAAGAACGCATGGCATGTCATATAAACATTTGCCATGTATTTTTCAGTGCATTTTTCTTTTATCACCGTGTTTATCCTTTTTTTGCAGCTCAGTGCTACTAATTTCCTCCAGCCTCCTTGTGCCCTCAGCCTCTTGATTCCTTCTCAAACTTTTTCAGTTTAGTTACCTACAATCTGTCCCAGAGCACAACTAGCAGACAGTAACCCCATAACTGGGATTACCTAAACAAGAACCTATGGCCAGATCATCAGTTATTTTTGTAATGAAAGTTGCAGATTTTAAATAAACAGTGAAGCTATAAAAAACAAAGCCACATTCACTTAGCTATGTACCTGCAGTCATTGTGGACACGTGTGTATAAACAATCCTTTCTGAACCAGGGTTCCCCCAGAGGTTTATAGGGGGTTTCTTGAGAAGTCAACAGAAGGGGATTAATGTTCTGCCTGACAATGCTTGTGTAGATCTGACACCAGCATCACCCAGCAGAACCAAAGATCTGGAACTAAGGATTTTTAACATAAAGGGACCCTACATTTAACTACAGGGACTTCAGAGAGTGAAAGGAAAAGAAGCACAGGGATCTAAACAGCTGATACGCAAGGAGCTTACTGATATTAAAGCTACGTACACACGTGCAATATTTGTTATTGGAAAGGATTGTGAAAGGACAAATTACTGCACGATGCATGAACGAGCGCTGTACATACAGCACCATTCTGCTCTATGGAGAGGGCAGGGGGGAGAACGATGGAGCAGCACCCCGCTGTGCTCTCACCCCTTCACTTTCATTACAATCGTATGTCATTCATCATTCGTAGATCCGCCAGGACGGTCGTTCGGACGAGGGACAACAAGCACTGTACACACACCAGATTCTCATCCGATATCAGCCCTGAGCCCATTATCAGATGAGAATCATTTGACGTGTGAGAAAACATAATGACAAAGGGATGTTATCGTGTGCAGCTTCACCTTTTACTGTCCAGCCACAGGGTGAGAAACTCCTGGAAGGGGGCACAGGATGGTGATCATGTCAACAGTGAGATGGTCTCATAGACAACCCTCCTACCCATCAGAAAGGTTCCTGGAACTTTTGTTTGATCTGAACACAGACTAGGAAGGGTGTTCACAAAAACAATACAGAAGAAAGCAATCAATTTTCATCAGGTAAATTAACTGACTTATCTCTAGAAAGAAATGTTTGATTAGCATCCATGTCTGTCATGTATCCATGGCCAAAGATTTTTAACACTGCCGTATGGGTTATATTTTAAAGTAAATGGGCTGTACCAAAATTTAGCCTAACCGTGTCCAGCACTTTTTAATTTTGTTTGGACAGAGTCTGAAAATTTTTCACTGCTGATAGGTTTTAAAGTTGATTTCTGGTCATAGGTGAAGATAAATACATTACCTCTCTGTTCTTTTCATCTCTACCCAAGCTATAGTTTTTATTTTTTTGAAAATGTAAGAGACTACAGTGACATGAGGGTGGAAGGGTCTTTCTTGAACCCTCCGACCACCTTCCCTATCTTTTTCTTGATGATTTGGATAATGTCCATTGGCAGTCACAGGACTTCATGAAAGGTTCCTCACAGTCTACACAAGGTCTACACGTCTTTTAGGAGCAGCATGAAGTCAGAAGGCTGAACTCTACTGGAGGGGCTAAAAAGTGCCATGTGTTCTCTCATATTTAGAAGTACCAGGTCATGGGTTTTAATGACTACCTTTTGCAAAACAAAGTTATTTTACACAGGACAGACAAAGTACTTGTATGGATCAACATGTGAAGGCAAAAAGCAAAACAGTCTAGCATAGACATCTGGATCACTGAAGCAGCTGAACAGAACTACACATCTTTTGTCAGGTAAACAGTTTGCATGATTGTATTTCATCTGTATATATATTTTTAAATGGGCGCTCTATGACTGTGGTGGCAATCAATAGAATTAAAAGAATAAGAGCATAAATAGGAAATGTCTGGAGACAGCACCATTCACATACAATGCAATGATGCTTTTGTTGTATAAGACAATGCCTAGGAACAATAATCAGTTGTGTCTGTTTATCCATTCCCTTCTTATGACATACAGCCTGGCTGCTGTGATACTGCTGTCATGAATGTGCAAGTCAAAGAAGCCTTTTATTTTGTTAGCGCATGTCAGGCCAGATATCAATCTATTCAGCCAGATAACTGTCAGATTATTTGAACATATTGTATTCAAGTAAATATATATTTACTACAGTGTGTGTGCATATATATTTATTTATATGTCATAAGTCATGTATAGGCTACCTTTTATTTTTATTACCTTCATTTCTTAGGTGGCTGTGCTCTTCGGCATGTCCCCAGTCTCCAACAACTTCTTTATTTGCAGACTCAGGCCATCTCTTGTAGCATGCTTGTAGTCTGTGACCATCTCCTGTTATAGTTCTGCAGTCTTTATCAGCTTTTTTAGCATTACATATACTAAATAACATGTGTGTTGTTGATATCAGGGGGATGCACAATGTCATGAATGAAGGCTACCACCAGTTTAGTCTGATCCTAGAATAAAATCTGCTCTTGAAATCACTCACATTCCCTGCTAGCCCATGTATATTTAGTGTAACGGATTGGCTCTGCCTCCTGCATTACAGCATAACCAAGAAACAAATACCATGTCAAATTTAGGTACTAAACCAGAAATATTTAAAAATAGGTGTCATTTAAAATGTGTATATTTTGTTATGGTGCTTTAATTTCTAAATATAATTTAGCTTTGAAAACACAGTAATGGTAGAGGAATCAGGACATCCTAAGTGGTTTAGCACTAAAAACTTCCTTCTTGTGATAATCCATGATTGATTACATTTTCTTCAAGTACTGGAAATGAGGGAAATCCATAGGCATTATTAAGATAAATTGTTCTACTTGGCCTTTGCTTTGTTTGCAAATTACACACAAATGAGGTTTCCCTGCAACTGTTTTTCACAGCGACCATTTAAGTGTGACAACCACACTATTAGTGTTATATGGTGGGACTAAGCTGACTTTAGTAGGACTTCCATGATCACAAGTGAAGGTGATAGTAAAAGATGATTTATTGATATACGGGAAAATACAAGGACTCCACCATACATCAAGTTCATCATACATGTTCCAATCTGACCATAAATTCTTTGTATAATCTCCATTACAATGACCCAAACGATTTGAGGACTTTGATAAACTATCCATTCTAATACTGCCCAATTAGACAGGCCCTTTTGGTAGACCTAATTGAGATTGCCCAGTCAGATTGTAATGTGAATGGTAGAATTACCAGATTTCAATATAAAGGATAAAATGGTTTATTTAGAAAACAAATTATTTGTTGATTACATGGCAACAGTAAGAACTTTTTTCAGACCGGTGGTCGCAATTCACAATGTTAGCTGCTCCCAGGCACCCCTAGTCAACTTCAGCATTGACATTTGGCTGAGTACAGTTGCAGTGTGCTTTAATGTGTTTATTATTATCCAGTATTTATATAGCACCGGCATTATATGTAAAGCTTTACAAAGTCCATAGTCATGTCACTAGCTGTCTCTCAAAAGGGCTCACAATCTAACATCCTTACCATAGTCATATGTCATTAACACAGTCCAAGGTAAAGCCAATTACCTAACTGCATGTTTTTGGAATGTGGAAGGAAACCCACACAAACATGGAGAGAACCTGCAAACTCCATGCAGATAGTGCCCTGACTGAGATTCGAACCTGGGACCTAGCACTGCAAAGGCCGGAGTGCTAACCTCTGAGCAACAGTGATAGTGTTTATACAATGCAAAGGACTCAGGGGCATCTCTTTTCCTCCAGTGGCAACCATGTTCAGCTGTGTTTAACCATAAGTGCTGTAGTTGGAACATGTCATCATTCAAGCCAATGGAAGTGGCTTCAGTCAGGGGCAGCCAGATTCTGTATATCACATTCATGAACCTTGCCACAAACACTGCAACATGAATGCAACCATGTGCAAATGTTTGCACAAAGTAGTTCTCAACCCATTCAGTTGAATAGGAGCATTTGGAATCACAGTCGACTGTAGTAAAGCACTGACATCTGAAGTCTGAAAGATGTCTTTATGGGAGAAAATTGCAACAAAGTGAGGGCAATTCACTTTTTGAGACAGTTGTCATTGGGGATTAAACAGGGGTGTTGATTAGAGCATTATGCAGGGCATATGTCAAGGCGTGGAGCCTCAGAATGAGTTGATCAGCATTCTGCTGTCTAATGAGCTGTCAGCACAGGGTATTTTAAACTTTGCTACAACAAGTAGTATTGTTTAAAAAGTAAAGAAGATGCTCTCACATATTACTGTTCATTGCATCACAACTGCATCATCAAACCGCTAATATTCCTTTGTCCTGGATGAACACAATCTGCAACTAAGGGGTTGTGATAAATTTGGGTTCACTGCAGCACAGTATGCAAGACAAATCTATATAGCTATATCATTCAAAAATAAATTAACAACTAAATTGGCATCACATATTCCCAACAGATATTTTGTGGTACATACCAATATGAGTAAATCCTAGAACAGACCCAGACTGGACTGGATGGGACATCATACACAAAGCTGTTGTTCATAATAATCAGATGTTTACTCTTTTTTTATGATTTTCATGATACATATAATAGAATAGGTGACTGTGGTAATGATCAGCAATTGTTCTTTTATCCTCTAAATCCTTAGATTCTCATATTTCTAATTTCCTCCAGGGGCAGTCTGGAATTCTGCAGAAAGAGTTTGGGTTGGTTACCAAACAAACAGAAGTTTGGACTGGAGAGCTCAACCCATATATCCCAATTGTCCTCATTTTGGTGGGAAATGTCTGACTTTTGGACCTTTAATGTGGCAGAACAGCAAAGAAGTCGAGAAGTTGGATGCAACTTTTGCTGATTTGGCAATAAATGGATCAAGGCTGTGCCTAAGATTTTGGATTGAAAGATTTTTAGAAGTATTAAATTCTGCACCTTTTGTTAGCCAGAAGCATAAGAATACAGAAGGTTAGATAAACAAACAAATATCTGTGCTCAGTAACTGGGAAAGTTTTCACCTTTTATATATTGTTTTATATCCTAGTGGCCGAATGGCCTCCTATGATATGGTACATGAATATTTCCACTTGGCAAAGCTAACAACATAACCCTAAATATCTTATTAGCTGTCTGTAAGGGTGGCATTCTGACCCTCACTGTAATAAAGACATTTCTCCCACTGACCACCATTGTAAGGGGTATTCTTTATACTGAGCTCCAAATAATTGATTTTAGCAGGGGTTCCCTGAGACTTTACATTTATTTTAAAGGTTTTCCTTGCATGTGATTGGGCATCACATGCAAGGAAAACTAAAAACACATAATATGTGCTTGCACATGATTGGAGTCTATGGAGCTTCACCTCATTTACTAAGCTAAGCAAAGTATTCTATGTAAGGGGATAATTCACTTTACTAGGTGAACAGTCATTTTCCTCACTAAGTATCAATACCAGTTGCCTTAAAAATAAAATACTCCTTCCAACATTATTTCATTCTTGTTGCATTTCCTGTAGCAATACCAGCCACTTAAAGCCTGTACGTTCTCCAAGGAGGGCTGCATGGCATTTCATCGGTGGGTTATAGTGATGACAGCTGATCATGAAAGCAAATTGTGATGAAAAAGGACAATTGTGGAAGACTTTTTCCAAAGGGTGACAAGACCTAGCCCCAAGTTGTCAATCACCAAACCCAAGCACTGCTGTTATGGGGGACTGCATGACATTAATCTTCATCTAAGCTATCTGTTGGTGGCTGCATTTTTATCTGTATATGTTTTTTTGCAACCTTAACCCTTTCATTTCTGTTGATCCTGCCAGTAACAGAAGTTGTAGTGAAGTGACAACACTCACTATGTTGTATCTGTAGAACAGTGTTGTAACCCTACCTGCTCACTCCTGATTTAAACCATAGATCATCACCCCCTCTCCATATCTTTCTGTAGTAAACTGAATAGGGCTCATAACACTGCTTAAAATTTAGGTGCACCATAGACAGAAAACACAAAGTTAGGGTCTCCCTGGTTTTTAAGTAGGATCTACAGATATTTTTCTTCACTTTCAGCACTTATCGGACATACACTTTAATCTTTAATAAGTTTTGGGTGCCATTTATTGTCTGTTACTTCCCCCACCTCCTAGATCAGGGGTGTCAAACTCTGGCCCGCGGGCAAATCTGGCCCTCAAGGTCCTTTTTTTTGGCCCCCCAATGAATCCCAAAAATTAACTACAACTGGCCTGCCCGCCCGCGTTACAACCTCACATCATCATTTTTAATACATACAATACATAGACATTATTACTGTACACCCATCATGTGACACAAAGCCTAGCCAATGATCACATAGTGCCCGACTACCAGGGGCATTGTGTTTGTTTCAATCCATTAGAGACTGCAAACTTGTGATGTGAGAGGATGAACAACACACAGCCTGCATAGATAGATAGAAATTAGTTTTTTCAATCCTGCGTGTAGAGTGGGTTGTCTTTGTTAGTTATGGATGAAGTAGTAAACCTCAATTTTTTCAATAAATTTCAAGTTCAAGAACTGCACGATGCATGAACGAGTGCTGTACATACAGCACCGTTCTGCTCTATGGAGAGGGGAGGGGGAGAGCGACAGAGCGGCACCCTGCTGAGCGCTCTCCCCCTTCCCTTGCATTAGGATCGGTCGTCGTTCATCATTCGTGGATCCGCCAGGACAAGTCCACGAACGATGAACGACGCGGGCTGTACACACGCCCGAAGCCGATTATCAGGCGAGAAAAATTTGACGTGTGTAGGTAGCTTTAGTTTTTAATTTTGGCCCTCTGTGTATTTGAGTTTGATACACTCCTTGGGGCAGGGTCTTCTCCTCCTCCTGTGTCACTGTCTGTCATTTGCAACCTCTATTTAATGTACAGCGCTGCTTAATATGTTGGCGCTATAAAAATCCTGTTTATTATTATTATTATAAATATTAATAAAAATAATAATAATAATAATGTCACCTTTCTGCTGATGTGTCAAATAAAAAAAGCAAGCTACATTCATAAACATAAAATATAAATACCTGTATAAAGAATAGTATTTTCAAGTTTATTCTGCGTATTTGGATTGTCATCTTATATCTGCAATATATGAAGGCATTTATTTATATAACACCAGCATCATTTGCAGTGATATGGCATGTGATATAATATTTGTATAATATTTATTATTGTGTATTATTATTCATATCACAGCTGCGGAATCTTGGACACAATGTGGCCCTGTACATCCCTAATTGCCAGCCTTTGTTTTATCCTGACACACCCACAGCACCCCATCTACAGCCTTCTCCACCAAGTGAAATCTTGTCTGCTGCAAGCAAGAGGAATACATCTCTTACGCCTCTCTCTATGACCTTGGTCACTTATATTTATATTACACTCCCTTGATGTTTTACAGGATGTCTCTATGGATACAGGAATAAACACAAGATAATAGCCCTACAGTCTTTAAAGCAGCATTTCATTCTACAGGCCAGGAGGGGAGAGGAGGCTTCTATAGCAGAACAGAGGGAATCAGGAGGTAAGAGCAGGATTCTCTTTCATAGCACATTTCTTTCATAATAAAATCCATTTTTATTTTGCTTTCCTAATCTTTACCTGCTGGAAAGATCAGCTTAGCAATGCATTTGCTTCCAAATTCCTATGCAAAACATTTTCAGCAGGTGCACAAAAAAGGCCAAAATGTGCATGGATCTTTGAGGAAGGGATACAATGCTAATGCTTTTTGCAGAATGAAATAAAACCCTTTTTGCCAGCACTGAGATGTGCTTTATTTCTGAATAAAGTCATGCATGGTGTCCCAGGCATGTTTTCATATAAACATTGCCCCTGTCTCCCTTGCCTGCTAATGTAGTATTTTTATCTCTGCTTCCCAGCTACTGTGCATGAGCCCAAGACAAATCTTTACATCTGTTCATGCAAGGGGGAAAGAAATTGTAATGATTTTCACTAGCTCCCAGTTTCCAGAGAAAAGTAAGGATTTATTTGTTACAGTGTGTATCATTTTACAACACTTTGATTTATATCAGTGAATACAGATTTTTTTGGATGCAGGATGGTACAGATTACTTGCTGCTGTTTTAACATTTCCAATGGAAGAAGTAGTTATATAGAGATTTATAATGTTGTTTCATCTTTTTCTGGCAAATGTGATACATAGCAGTAGACAGGCATAGACACAACCCAAAGCAAAGTAAAATTTCTATTGTAATTCACAGGTAGACCATTTGAAGTGTGTTAGTATCTAGGTTAGAGTAAACAAATAAGTCTGGTTTTGCAATCTATTCACTGGTTAAGTAACTGGTTTTAAATTAGGGAAATTAAAAGCAAAAATAGCATGACAGTTTTTGTCAAGGAATCATGCTGTCATACAGACTATGTGCTATGATTTTTTTCCTATGCTATCATATTAGAGTGTACTGTGGGACTTTTCCTTCTGTTTTGCTAATTTTAGTTTATTGAATGACAAATGGCACTTGATTGTGGGTGTCAGTGCAGAATTCATTCTGAGTGCACAGAGTGATATCAAATAGTTCTTACTTAGTTCTGAGGTTCAGAACTGACAGTGTGATGGGCATAGAGATGGCTTTGGTACTTTTGTATCAGTATTTAGCTATAATAGAACACAGATCAATCAATGTTTATTACAATGTGGGTGATTTACTAAAGGTTCTTCACTTACCACAAGGGATAATACACATGGCTTAGGTAAATGTGGTGTTTGCTTTGCAAAGAATACCCAATGCAAGGAAATAAAAAAAATGAATTTCTGTTGCATGTGTTTGGATGGTTGAAGTCTCATTTACCAGGCTAGGTGCAATATATTTTCAAAGGAGATAATTCACTTTACTATGTTAACCTTAAACTATCATTAACAAATCACACACTCATTTCTTTCAATAGATTCTATGTGTGAACTGTATGGTAATGGTTGGTGATATTAAACAACTGTGCACTCCAATGCTAATTGTTTTTAGCACATGATCCCTCGTCCTCAAAACTCAGAAATTTTAAATATACATACCAAGAAACAAAGAACTTTTTAAACATCTAGTCGACGTACATTGTTTTGTACCTTTGTAACAATGTGTGTCAACTAGATGCCTAAAAAGCCCTGTTTCTTAGTACGTATCTTTAAAATCAATGTTTGGTGATATTACATATAATACAAACAAATTACTTTTAATTACAAACAAGGGTGTTATATAGATGACACCCTTTGACATACACTGTGTCTATAATGATTAGATGATGGTCTTCTAATTTGGTATTTGTAACTATAGTCTATATGGTTCCTTGGGTGGTATAACAATTGGAATTATTGTCCCCTTTTCCACTCAATAGACTGGTTCTGGAGGTATTTGAAGTTCATCTCCCCTGCCCTGCTTCACAGGCCTACACATGAATTACCATCCAATACAGCTGTCCAGGGAAGCTCAGGCTTCAACAGATACCTGAAGGCAGACTATGCCTGATCTTTATCTGCAGGAGGAACCTGAAAACTATCACATTATCTCTTTACCATGACCATTTGCAGCAGAAATATGGCAGGGGTAATTAGATCCTAATGTACATGGTACACTTTTTCCTATGTGCATCATTCTGTGAGTAATCATTTGTACCCGCATAGGAATGCACATAAGTGAGCGCACATTACATGCACTATGAGAACATGTATAATGCCTGCAGGAACATGTCTTGTATTGTACACATTTATTTGTACATTGGTATTAGCAAAGATGTCTTCAACCAGATGTTAATCATTGTCATTTGCTAGTGATGATATCTCAGTATCAAAAACCCAACTTTGTCATAAACAGACTGTCTGCACTTTACTGTCTAAATAAGAAGCAGAATTTAGAATGAAATACATAGAGAAGGGCTACACTAAGCAGCTCTGTAGGGTGGGGCTCTAGTCTAAGCTCCTAATGTTTTCATCTCCAGACAGCTCATCCTGGATTGTATTTCTGCTATAATGATGCATGCTAATAAAATCAATGAGAATGTACATTAACAAATCAGTATTACTAAATCTTGGTAATGTTACTACTCCAAATCTGAAACCTGATTAAAAAATGATATACAATATACCAATATTACTTCTATTACCTTTCTAAATACTCTGCCTCTATAGACAACATATCATCCTTATACATACTATTGTTTTTAGGCAACACCTCTGCTATACACAGTCTTTGCATTAGCATGTCCCATCTACGTATAGTATATATGTAGAAATTTACAGCATAGGCCATAAATGTAGAGAATATTTGCTGAATATATGAATACAGTTCGTGTAGTATCTTTAGTCTGCGTAGGTATGGTTGGTATATTTTGATTTACACAATTATATTGAGGCCATTTATGTCTTCTTTCTATATAAAATACTATTTGTATCACATGTGTTATGATACCTTAAAAGATAAACTATTTATATATATAAAGGAGTCAATAAGGTTTGGTTCCTTCAATGTGTTTGTGCAGCATAACAATATGATTGTCTGCAGGGAATATTCATTTGTTAGAACATCTGTTTTCTCTGTCCCCAGAGATCTGGACATTGCTCTGTACACTTAGAACACTGAGAGCAGCTACATAAATATTCTATATCCATGTGCTGTACTCAAGACTTGCTGTCCCCTATGACACTTAAGTACTTAAATTAATTAATGGCTCCATTAAGATAAACATTTTAGAAATAGCAAAATTTTTTTTTTTGTCCAACCGCTGTGAAAAGAGACGTGCCGCTTTCCCCAAAATGTTCTCCTCTCTATGCTTACGTCACCACAGTCTGTTGTAATAATGATTGGTGGGAAGAGAAACAGCAGTGTCATGATCTCCCTGCAGGGCTCAGATGGTGGATGTGTACAATAAATGATTCAGTTATCCGGAATGTTATGTTAACTGTATAAATGTCAATGAAGAAACACCATCATGTTTGAAGTACAGGATTTATCATGCTTGCCAATGTGCATTACTAAATTTAAAATTACAAGACTAGCTAGGACTGAACAGAACTTGCACAAAAATATGTAACATATTGTTTGTATGACATGGAACATAAATTAATAATTTATGCCAGGAAATTGTAAATGGAGATCATTTAATGTGATGTTGGCCAGCTGTGGTCCATGGGAACTATGGCAATACAGAGTCATGCTGCTTAGAAATACTGAAATTGCTGTATCACACTATTCACATAAACTGTTAAAAGGGAAAACTAGAAGTTTCAATTTCTAAGGATGTGAAGTGTCCATTCTCGAAAGATAAACCACCATATCTATAAAGGTTCTCATTTACCCAGGTCATGGTTTAGCTAGTAGTAGGTCACAATCAACTGGACTTGATCTGTAATGCTGAAGATGTTTCACAGCTTATCAGTAACTTCTTTGGTTCTAATGAGTGTTGATAAAGCGTATAAATAAATGTTGGGCTGGGTTCCTGACACATATTAGAACTTAATAAATGGCTTGGATAAACTGAAGAATATGTTAATGCGTGGCTTACATTATTAGATTCCATTTTGATGGAAATATAATTCTAGGTAGGCCAATCGTTTATCAAATCAAAAGACCACTGATTGACATCTGAGAGTACTCCTGGTCACTGCTCTTTCCCAGTTAACCAGTTTCCCAGAGACCAGAAAGTGAACGACTATTCAGTGTCATGGGGACACATGCAGCATTCAAATACGGACAAACGTCAAGTCTTAAAACTAAAAGTAAAAACTTAAAGTTCTAGATGACGCTCCGTATAAATATAGTAGATCATGTGGTTCACTACCTACGAATTGCCAGTTAGAACTGATTCTTGCATCCACCAGAGAGAACTCTTGCCTCTCTGACAAACTGTGTATTTAGTAGGACTAAAGAAACATTAGTTAGTTTGGTCAGAATTTATTAATTGCCTATGGTATAGTGGGAAACAGCACTAAAGGAGTATTCTCTGAAAACAAATAAATTAAATGGGTTGGAAAACAATGGTTTACAATTTGCACACTAATGTAAACATATTCTTAAACATATTCTTAGACCTTTCTTCAATAAAACTGGTATAATCAGCTACATGTAGTGACACAAACCTTGTTTCTTACACTTATCTTTGCTTATTCATAAGAATGTCAAATGTGTCAGGGCTTTGTAGCAAGTCTAATCATGAACTATGAAGAAGATTGAGAGGGTGGACAATTCTTTGGTGGTAGCAACCTATACTTTCTTCTTGGAAAACTGTATCTTACTAATGTTTTCCTTGTCTGTACAGGATGCCATTGCCCAAACAAAGTCTCATTTGACTAGTGCAATCCTGATTAGGGCATGTTCCCACTAAAACCCATGCACAAGCTTTAAAAAGGTCAATTGGAAAATTGCAAACTACAACAGATCACACCCAAAATATAGCATGCTAGACTTTTACCCAACACACTGTTACACGGAGCTGAAAATAAATTATATAAACAAGAATACATTTTCTGACGTCCATGCATTGTGCTTCCCTGAAAAATAAATGACCACTTTTGGTAGAAAGAGCTCAGAAGACACAATTAGATGCTGACCATCCTCTACTGTCTAATCTAATAGAATAGCAGTCTAAATTGCATTAAACTGAAGTTAAATTGTACCTATTGTCCATAACTATTGGTCTGGGTTCCTGCACCATACATTACAATGGGAACATAAACCAAAAAATATGACTGTTGCTGGGGATGAAAAATTGGCAGTCAGTTTACAGAAAGGAATTTGATATTCTCACTACAAATATAATATACCTGTAATGTGACAAAACGACTGTTGTAGACATCAGTTAACCTTTTAACAAGTATAATTTAACCAAGAAACTTTTTGAAAGGGTCACTAGGCATTTTTAATGAAAGCTGCATATGCTTAGGTGACTTTCGAGTGAATAGGTTTACACCAGTTCAATGAATGAAAGGTGTTCATATGACACCAGAAAACTTCCAGCTGTAATGTGAGTGAACACATTCTGATATGTGTCTTTAGGCAAGGGTCCTATTTCAAATTACAGTTGCATGATTTTTATATTTATAGTGCAACCTGCATTGCATGATACAGTGAAAAAAAATGACCTGCTATGAATATCCAAGGTAACTGATCCCTTACTTCTATAAATACACTTTTACACATTTAACAGGTGTTTCAGTGTATTTTAAAAGTGGTCAAAATGCCAGAAGTGATTAAAATGCTGATAGCAGCTGCTTGACTACTGGTAACAGTGTATGTAAAGTGGATGGTGATGTGCTGATTAAGTGATCAGTAAAATTATTTAACACATTCAGGACCTTTAAAAAGCTACTGTATGAAGGTATGCCAACCAATGTAATGATTCTGAATCCATTTTATTATTCCACGATTTAAAGATTGTCAGTAATTGCAGATGCCAGCTTTTCTAGCTTGTGGGCACTATTGTAATGGTTATTAGCAAATGGAAGTAAATGTATATATATATATATATATATATATATATATATA
>NC_092866.1:21374891-21400670 GCF_032062135.1 Pyxicephalus adspersus
ATTTTCTTTAATGAAAGTAGCTTCATTGCCTTAACAGTTTTATGAATGGCAGCCACGGAGAACCAGTTAGCCGCATAAGGAAGAGAGATAAATTTAACCATAAATAGTGAGCTCTTCTGGTGTAAACAGGTGGGATGACATGCAGAAGTAGTTTGCAGTAGACATTTATTCATGGTGACAGGTTTATTTAAATGCAAGACTATTTGCTTTGCCAAACTGTTCCGTGCTGGAATGATGTCATTGTTTTAACGTATGAGCCAAGCTGCAATGCAGAGCTGGCGCCGCAATAGGCTAATGTGTAAATCCTTCACTCATGACTGTCTGTCTGAATGTTTTATACAAAACGTGGTTTCCTGAATAACTAAAGATAGTTCTGTCCAGTTTAGTCCACTGGAAATTAATGGGGCTTCCATATGTCTGAATTTGAAGTTCTAGAACCATCTTATCCTTAATAAAATACTACAATGATTATTCTCTTGAGATTGTCCACCAATATCTGTAAGGCCCTATTCCAACTTAAGTATGTGTTTTTAATACATGCACAGGTGCACATGGTAGTAATGAGCTTCAGAGCACTTTGCACATGTGTTCTACATGCATTTTTTAGGAGATGAATCTAGTTTTTTTTAGAGGGACCCATCCATGCAGCAAACAATGCAAAGAACCCTCTAAACATGACAACACATACACCAATAATTTATTGGTTCAAGTACTGAACCAATAAATGGTATGGGAGTGTGGTATGGGATTCCAGGACAAACCTTATTTAAAGCATATTTATAAAGATGCCAGTTGTTTTTTGAATTCTCTACCGGCATCTTTGTATACAGTTACCCTTCCAAAAGCCAAACTGGCACACATTACAAACATTCCTGATACAATTATATAATCATGTAATTGTGACTAACCATTGGAATTCGGTGAGCAGTTTGAAAAACTATTGATATTTTTTATTATTATTCTCTACTGTCAAATTATACTGTAGTTTAGTGCTATAGAAAGCCCATACTGACATACTGTCTTATTGATAGTTGTCTTCTTGCATGTAACTCCTTTATGATCACATAGTCAAAGAATTAGCAGAGGGTTTTAGGTCTGTGAGAAGTTACAAATAACATGAAGTTGCTAATCCAGGTCAGGAAAAAACATGACTTGGTAGCCCTGCTGAGCGGTGCTTGCTACTCAGGAACCACGAGCCTGAGAAGTAACACAAGCCTGTAAGGAAACACCAAAGACCCCTTAGTTATTGCATACTTAATAGGCATTATGTAACATTAGCCTTGATAGCACTAGGAGGGTAAAATGTTCCTAATGCTGATTTGGAATACTAAAAGTCTTACCATTCCATACTATACTCTTATATATTTTCAACTAAATGCCAGGTCATCTGTGTTCTTTGATGAAGTGTCTTAGCTGGTCTTCAGTTGGGGTATAGATATTATACCAAGATAAAAGTATATTTAAAGTCAAAACTTTTTTTGTCTTAAAAAGAATGGGAAATGGTTAAAACTTGTTGTTGTTGTCTCTTTGCGTAGATTTCTCATTACTGCTGGTGCGGGAGACAGAGCAGGAAGAAAAGCTTTCTTAATAAATTGAAAAGCTTTCTTAATCAGAAAACCTTAATCAGTTGTCAGTGAAATCAGGGCCCCCAGTGTAGGATTTTCTATCAAATCATGCTGTGGTAACAACTACGCCATCAACTTCATCTAACATGTCATCATTACTAATATTACCTCCCAACTGCAGAATATTTTTCCTGGCACGAAAACAAAAAATACCTATGCAGTGGGTCCCCCCACTCCAACACCACTGGGGTATCACAGATAATAGGTGCAGCACACATGTTGATAATTCTATTTGTTCATAACTTTGGAATGTCCCTTTTCAGTTATGCACAACTTTGCACCTCCTTTATAACAGCAATAGTATTTATTATTCATTACAAAGGTAATAAGTCATGACCTGATTACATTATATATGACAGATTGGATTACAAAGGGCCATCTTGTATGATATAAACCTTATAAACAAGTCATGAGCTAAAAATGTCCTGACGAGTTCAGTGACAGAATACATGTGAGCCATAAATGTGTTACAATCTGATAGGTAAACTTTGAAATCATTTTGGTACCCTGAGCAAATACTGAGCTCATTTGTCATGTCATCCAAACTGTGTATCTAGTGATAAAACAAATTATGCCGGTTCATAAGGCTTTAAGTAAACAATCCTTTGTCCTGGCCTGTGCAAATGCCAATTCAATGTGCACTTGTTATATAGTCATATAAAGCAATTAGATCTTCACTCAACATTACCTACAGATAAAAGGGATATGCTTAAACGAATGATGCACAAAAGGACATGGTGTATTCATTTTCATAATTTAAATGCATGAAAATGCAGATTTGAAAAGTAGGACCCCAGCATTTTGTGCAATCTGTAAGTCACGCCTGCAACAATTGGTATCAAAGTGCACATATCTACGTGCATGATACTTGGTATTAAGGGATTGCACCAATTTTTGCATGGGATGTGTGCTAGGAAAAAGGCTTTGCTGTCCAGAAAGAACATTCAAGCAGGACTACAGTTTGCTAATATACAAGACCAGGTCATCTGGAACAATTAATGGCTCCCACAATATTATCTGTTCATAGTACGAGTAGACAGATTTGTGGCACACTGAAGACAACTTTATAGAAGCAAGGTAAAGTGAAAAAAATCTGGACCTTTATAAAGTGACCTTTTTTAAAAGGAGAATCTCATGTGATGCATGGTTATGTTTGGGGTTGCATGCAGCGTGGCAGCTTGCAGTCTTCAAGTTAAGTCAACTGTGAACTGCGTCATATCAAAGTGTGCTGAATGAGCCATCTGCCCAAAAGTTTAAATCTGATCAGTAATAGATCCTTTATTATCATAATGATCCAAAGCTTCTGAGGCCAAGGGTTCTTACTAATATTTTTTTGTTAAATGTTGAAAAGGCAAATATATACACACACATACTTATATATATATCATTATGCATATATTACAGCAAAGTGTGCCTGTATGCACTTTAAACATTCAGTCATCAGAATCATCAAGATTTTTTTTTTAATAAACTGGATTTTATCTGTACAATGTCTTAATTGAACAAAGGTTTGCTGTGCCTCATTTAACCTCACTTTATGCCATAATTAGGTCTAGATTTACTTCACTTTTCCATGCTTTACTGTTCCGTGAAATAGGTCTCTTAGAAAAACTGATTCCAGCAACACAAGTTTGCAGCACAACTCAAACAGAACAACGCATTTATATCTGATGGCATCTCCCATCTCATTAAAATTTTTATTTTTTGCAACCACAAATAGTCATATTCTCCTTGCCACTATGTTTACCCAGTGGAATCTGCCACTTACAAGTTTAGAGAACATGTAACTTACTCACATCTACTTGATCCCAGATGACTGTCTCCAGGCCTGGTGACTGACCTGCATAAACACTGCATCCTCAGAGGAAGAGATGAAAGTGATATGTACAGCGCTGCGTAATAGGTTGGCGCTATATAAATCCTGTTTATTAACAAGAATAATAATAATTATATTAAAATGTCTCCCGACACCCAGAATTTGTATTTTCAAAGGCTCTGGCAGATGAACAATGGAAGATGACTATTAGTGGGTGCGGGGGTACCTTATCTAGAGAACCTGAATAAGCTAAAGTGACTGCTTCACATTAAAATAAAAACTCTTCTTTCAACAATGGCTATAACATAACTAACTAACTACCTAAAATTACAGACCAGTGTGTTCATTGGTTCCAAAACCTCAAGTGCAACTTCTCTAAAATACACTGCAGCATAATGATGTGGCATAAAGTTGTGGCACTGTTTCAATTAAGAAGAGTGTGAGATACCTGTAAAATCTATATATGTATTAAAACTTGAATGTGCAGGCTAACAAATTGTATCATATTTGCTGTTTCTTGCATAGTGCTAAGAGTTAATAGGCTCAATTCACATGTTGCTCCAAACCCGCATTTTAAAAAAAAGAAATAGCTACTTGATTTACTAATTAAAGTCTTCCACAATAAATGTGTTAAGTTACCATCATGGCTTCAAGAAGAACCAGCATACATTATTAGCATGCAGGAGGTGTCTTGTCTAACACAAATGTATATACCAAGACAGAATACATAGCAACACAAATACCATGCTGTAAACTTTGATGAATGGCAGATAGCAACTGGATTGTTGCCACTAAATACAAAACAACACAGAAAGCTTTTTCTGACACTGTAAATAGAAAATGAGCATTCTTCCTTGTACCATGAGATAGTGTGCTGGACTCTGTTCACACAAGGCTACGTAATTATGTATGGCAAATGACATAAGAAGGGCAATCATATTGAGCTGAGGGCTGATAGCTATGCTAATTAGATCTACAATTGCACTGACCTAAAATAAACAATCTACATAACAGAACTCAGCATGTGATCTGTAGTATATTACCAGAAGCAGTTTTCTCTGTACTGTGTTTATATTGTTGATTATTAACAGTAAATTCCTGACTCCATAGCCGTTTGAAACAGCATTTGTATTACTGTATACAACAGTTGATACATTCTAGTTTAAATTTGATGGCATTTAAATGAGAAATTCTATTGTATTTCTAGTGACCAAATATTATGAGTTATATTGCAGTGCTTTTTAAAATTTAAAGTGGAACTAAATGCAAAAATTAAAAAAATGTAAGCCGGCAGAATAGTTATGGTGCTCTTTAAACCTAGGCAATGGTGTAACTCTTGTGCATATGCACAGGAGAGGAGTTCATTCATTCCCAGCGGCCAGTTATGCCAAGATTGTATACTGAGATGAGAATGTGCTTCTCAATGTACATTATAGTGAAGATTCTAAAGAGGCAAGTATCTTGTTTTATTAAGACATAGGGTCTGATTTATTAAAGCTTCCCCAAGGCTGGATACACTTTCAGTGAAGCTGGGTGATCCAGCAAATCTTTCCTAAAAGTCATTTGCCAGCAAATGTTTGCCAGATCCATTCCAGGTTTGCTGAATCACCTATCTTCACTGATGAACGTGCATCCCATAGCCTAGCATAGATAGCCCATAGCCTATCCTTTCTGCAATAAGAGGTTCCTGATCACATATTTTTTTAATTTTAATGTTTAATTTCAAAGTTAAAGGTAAAATTCCGTAGCTTTTAAATATATGTAATCCAATACTAAAATCTCATCAAAGTTTTTAAAGCTGAAGCTGCAGAAAGACACAGCCCATTTTATTTCCTGGCTGTCTGGCTGCCCGTCTGTACTCAATTCATTCATTTGATTTCAGTTCTTCCATTAATGGAGGTTGTGTATTGCATAAGAACATTACCACCGCTTCATGCTTTCAGAAAGCTTTGTATAGTCAGCCCTTAGCATCAGCCATGTTCTGTGTGCATTGCAAAGGTAAGTGATGATGTCATCAATAATGATAATAGAAAGGGGTTTTTTTAATATTGTAAACTCACTAGGATGTTGATGAATTGGGATATGAGTAACCAGGCAAGGCAAATTGAAAGCAGCCTACATTTCTGATTTAACATATTTATTGTAGTTTAAGAAGACATTCTCAAAACTGTGATTTTCATGACCTGATTTTTTTTATATTTTTTTTTCAGGACAACAATGGCTGAAAACGCAGACATTGCTTCTCTAGAAGAAAGTTTTAAGAAGTTTGCAATCTATGGCGATACGAAAGCTACAGGTCAAGAAATGACAGGAAAAAACTGGGCCAAACTTTGTAAAGAGTGCAAAGTTATTGATGGAAAAACTGTGACTGGCACTGATGTTGACATTGTGTTCTCTAAAGTAAAGTAAGTGGAAACCTAAATTATACAGGTTGACAATCAAAAATCCGGCAACCTCCGGACATGAGTAGTGCTGGATTTTCAAAAATTCGGGATTTTTTTTTTACTTACCTCCACACACAGCCTTCCTCTCGTACTCTTGCAGCACCAGCGGACATCTGGCACAGTTTCAGCAAGTATTTAGTGGACGTCTCAGCAAGTATGTAGTTTAGCAAGCAAGACCTAACAGCACCATGAAAACATTAGTGGCCAAACAGTGTAATGCAGTCCCTGTATTGAGAATGCGATCCCAAATTCATGCTGGAAAACTGAAGGGACCGTATTATCGATTACCGGATTTTCGATTGTCAACCTGTATCTGAAATTTTACAATGATATTGTTATTGCCAAACCAATTTAGGGTTTGGCCATGTCAAAAAGTTAAAAAAGGTTATTTAGACATTCAGGTTTTTAATGAAGGTATTATGCATTTTTCATATTAAATTTGAATTTTCCAATTTTGTGACAGGTTTACTTTATACTAACTATTACCTTCATCCCTATTTAAAGTTTAAACAGGGGCTCTCAATTCCATTCTTTGAAGGCCACACACAGGCTAGATTATGTTATAAACAAAGTTATTTTCTGACTTTTTGTAACCCATGCATACTTCATATACTGGTATTTAATAGAGAAAGACTAAAATCTTTTACAGATTCTGGCCCTTGGGAACTGCCACTTTAAACCGCCTGAATTAATTACGGTTTCTTACAGAGAAAATGTATCCTTAAAAGGAAAGTTATATATGCATTATTGTATTTTCAGACAAAAGACAGCCAGAGTCATTACCTATGAAGAATTTAGGAAGGCACTCGAGGAACTCTCATCAAAGAGATATAAAGGAAAAAGCAAAGAAGAAGCCTTTGACTCTATCTGTAAACTTGTGGCCGGAAAGGAACCCGCTAGCATGGGAGTCACGGTATTGGGATATATTATTCATATTATAATTACTGTAATAACTATTAAAATGTATTTTTGTATCCTACCAGTATATCATGTGCAGTGATTGGTTGTTAATACTTTGCTGACCTCTACACTGAGATTGAAAATGATAGAGAAATGACAGAACATTTCCATATTAAAGTGTTGTAGGCTAGGTGTGCTTTAAGTTTGCTACTTACTCAAATTAGCACAGCACATGTCTTAATTGCTTTAAAAGGAAAAGGAATCAATGTTTCCCTAAGCTAATCAGTGTTTCCAGTAAAAGTGCAAAAATTTCCACTTTGCCTCCAGAAGCTTTTCTTAAGCGTACCATGCCCTAAAGGGTAACACATACAAGTCCAATACAACTCTTCCTTCTCACTCATCAGGTGTCATACTCTGCCCATGATTTGGTTTGCCAAGCACAACGTTCAGACTTTTAGGACAGGCTAGAACCTCTTTCACATTTTTTATTTCTGTCCCTATCTCCATATGGAGATTCAGCACCTCGGTTTGTCCTGGGGACCACTGTTATTGGAACAGAGAGTGGTGGCACATAAAAAAACTTCACTTTGCTTTGTTCTCTGGCATGAGGAAGTGAGGTATTTGGACTAAAACTGCCAAATAAATTATTTTGTAAATTATCCATAGCTAAAAATTCAGTATTAAGATACACTTTAAGATTTAAAAAGATTCTGTGCCGCTTATTTTGCCATGTTTCCTGTTTTTATTTCTTCAATTCTCTTTCAATATCTTACCATCTAATACTTTTTCTTTCTACAGAAAGCTACATCAGCCGGAGCTGTTGAACGTCTTACAGACACATCCAAATATACAGGATCCCACAAGGAACGCTTTGATGAGAGTGGAAAAGGAAAGGGTAAAGGTGGCCGGGAGAACCTTGTGGAAAACACTGGCTATGTAGGCGCATACAAACACGCTGGCACTTATGATTCCAAGGTGAAGAAATAAAGATTCCACAAGAGAACACATCCTATGTTAGCTCCTGCATAGACATTACTGACCCCTTTTTCCCCAGTGGTGAGAAGTCCACACTGGTAGTGATGGCGATAATAGTTCTGGTCTTTCTATTACCAAAGGAGCTGGTGACAAGTGGATGATTTGTGTAGAACAAGTTTACTTACCCTTTTATGTTGCTAAATCCGAAAACAAAAATAAGTACTGATGACAACATTCAAGTCTCTACAACTGGGTTTGAGGTATATACAATGCTGTTTCTAACCAGCAACTGGCTATAATTACTGTTCATTTATCACTTCTTTACACTTGAAAATTTTAATACACATCATTATCTGTTAAAAAAGGGGAAAGCGTTACTGTGTACACGTTATAGTCTTCCAAGACATCAGGCTTGGTATTACAGCATAAATCTACTTTTCTGCACATTTAATCCTGTTAAACACAATCCCAAAAACTATTGTGTTCTGATATGCATGCCGAACTTTTGTGCTGGCTTAAAGTAAAGCTGTGGAGGGAAAAAAAATACTATTTATTGGAGTCATCATCAAGTGTTTCTTCTCTTTAAGGTCCTTGAGTCCCCAACTAGCAGGGTGCTCCTATCTGTAAATAATGACCAGCTTTTGTGATCATTGATTCTGACCCACCAACTGTACTTCATCCACCCTTAAAATCTGTCACTACTCACTCATTATTGGTCTATTACTGCGGTGGTAACTGATACTGAGGCATAGAAGGTTGTGGAATAAATAAAAAGATTCCCCAGGCTAGGTAAGTATTGATTTAATTATTTTCCCCTCCACAGTTTTACTTCAAGGTTCTTATAAATATAAGATGGTGACTGCTGTATTATCTTTCAAGGTTTAAACATGAATGTGCCTATATTACTCAAGCATGCAAGTGTAAGCCCTGAAGAGGTACCTATACCACTGGCCTAATTGTAGAAGAACAACTGCACTTTTTTTCGATCAGGGTTTTTTTTTAATAGTAGTAGTCAAACATGTACATGAGTTCCGTCCTGCCCAAAATAAGCCAGAATGGTAATGAGATTCCTATTTTAATCTTTGTCTATGCAAATATTTATAGACAACTGTAAATGTAGAACTGTTGAATTTATGGACCCTGACCTGCAACAGGCAAAAATAGGTGTAGTACAGTTAAAAGCCTGTATTGGCAAAATGGCATATATTGGGTAGTACATACCATTCCAAAATTGTCCAAGACCATAGTAAATTCATGGGTTGACGTATCCAACCTGTTCAAAAAGTTACTTGTCAGGCTCGCATGCAGCTTTAGTACTTGCCACTGACACAGAACAGATATGCAGGTCCATGACTTAGAAAATACTAAAACCAGAGGACTGACATGGTTACCAGACCAGAAAGAGGTCATCAGCGGCTATGAAAGTCTCCTATGACAGTTGTCCTAATACCGGGGTGCCTAGAGGTGGCTAAGTTACAAAAAAAAACAGTTTAATAATTTTATTGGGTAGAATGTATTACTTAGGCTTATTAGGCTGACTAAAACAAAAATAAATTAAAAAAATAACTGAGTGACGTGCATGTAGCATATTAATTTGCTAAACAAGTTCCTCCGTTAACTGCACAGCTTATTGTTGGTATATTTCCCAATAGCAGAGGGGAAAAATGGGGAAGTTTTTCATTTGATGTTACATTAGCTTTAGTCACATATTGCCGTACGCCTTAAAATTTCCATTTTATTCCCATACTGTGCACTGAAAGTATATCGTACAGTATCTGATTGGCAGCTATGGGATACAGCTTGAGAAACAAGACTACGTATACATAAATCATTTGGATTTATGTAAGCTGAGGCTAAATTGTTCACATCAACCAATTAAACCACTTTAGTTATATAAACTGCACTATAAAATAACTGTTGAAAGCTGGTTACTATCAACATGGGCATTTTTGTTTCTTCTCTTTTCATTAGTCAGACC
Organism: Pyxicephalus adspersus; assembly: GCF_032062135.1. Classification (NCBI taxonomy): domain Eukaryota; kingdom Metazoa; phylum Chordata; class Amphibia; order Anura; family Pyxicephalidae; genus Pyxicephalus; species Pyxicephalus adspersus. The sequence goes on from NC_092866.1 coordinate 21,384,630, forward strand.
AGGGTGTTTATTAATCCTTTTAAAGTCAAGTGACCAAATGTCAAACAAAATGCAAAATTGTTAATGTTTATAAAAGTCTTGCATTTTTTTTACCACCAAATATAGTACTTATAGTTTGTCAAATAAATACAACAATGCATTAACATATCGATGCCATCAGAGGAGTGAGGATCTGAGAATGAAATTCAGATGCTTTGAGCAACGAATCTATTATAACAGTATCAATAAGTCAAACCCCTTAATTTTATGTATAGGAATGGGGAGAAAAGTATAGTCTGGATCGGCAGTCAAAACATTAGCACAGCCCTAAGACTGTCAACGCAGGTCTACTTAGTTTGGTTTTGACCAATATAGGTTTTTTTATTAGTTCACTAGTCAAGTATTCACACTGTACCAAGTTTCTCAGACTCCTCCTGATATTGATCAAAGGACAAAAACTGGAAGAAAAGAGAAGTGAAGTTGCCTTCCATGGAATCCAACCAGAGGCTTTCTTTAATGAACTGACCTGTTCTATAACAATTACAGCAGTTATATGGTTGCTATAATTTTAATACACAATGCTCAGTGTCACCTGCCTTGTATGCTAAACACACGGTAAATACCATGTTATAACTCTAATAACTATTCTGTGTTATTGAAGAAATATGGGCAGTTCACTTAGCAAACTGAATTTTCCTTTGCAAAGAATATATTTGTTTTATAATTGTGGTGAGGCTCTTCACTCATGTGCTAGCAGAATTCCTATTGTGTTGATATTCCTTTGCATATGATTGGGTTTTCTCTGCAAAGTGATTTTCTACCACATTTGCTAAGCTAAGTAAACTATCCCATACAACCTTCCCTAACATATCCTGCTAATATGGTTAGTGCTAACTGTTGCATGTAAAAGGGCCGTATAATATCATTTCTGATGCATTCTTTTACTCCCATTGTTACCAGTTTTGTGAATCAAACCATGTCAAGTATTGCTAACGTTGTTACAGATGATTATATAATCTGTCCTTCCTATGCAGTGAGATAGCTAATGAAACTCTTGGTTGTATATTACACTGTTCCGAAATTGAATGGTTATTGTAAAAAATATCTTTCTGTCTATAAATAAATATATATGTATGTATGTAGAATTCTTTCTCTGCAATAAATATGTTTTTTTTTGTAAATCAGTGTGATGGTATGTTCAGAAAACTATATTGTAATAACAAAGTATGTATATTAACATATATTATTAAAAGATGACCCCCTGGTTTCTAACTTGTTCTGACTGTCACTAGCTGGAAACTGACACGGATAAGGAAGAACATGTCAAAGTCATGGTATTTGGAAATGTAGGGGTTAAGATTTGAGGATTTATGAGTGTTGCCATGTAACCCTGTGTTTTGGTTACAAAAACATAAAGATTGTTACTACCAGGTGTTTTCAATGTTTTTGGATGTGTTTCGGTTGCCATGACGAAAAAGTCTCAACTTCACTTAGCATGACCCAGAATTGACAGGGCCGTCATCATACTCATGTCATGGACCCTGAGCTGTACACGCCCCACCCTGCACAGGGATGTTCTGTCTGTCAGTCTTTGGGACAGAATTTGAGGAAGGATTTTGCTCAGCAGAAATCAAAAATTGGCCTTATAAGTGAATTTTAATCTAGTCATTAAAACTTCATATGGACTTATATTAAATATTGCAAGGTCAACAGTAATTTTCAATATTTTGAAATCTGGTTTATTTCAATAATACCCTGCAATCCTGCTGTGAGCATCCCTATTAAGGCACCTTATATTGCTTTCTCCCGTGTTTGCTTGCTGCTGTGCAATTGCACATTGTACAGGCATGGGCCACTGTTGCCACCACATGAAAGTCCCCCCAAGAGTGCAGCTGTAGTATATGCATTGTGTAGACAGGAAATAATTGCAAATACGTTCTAGAAGAACAGAAAAGCTGAAATAAAATAAGAAAAAAGTTAAAACATTTTTTTTAGAAACAAAAGCATATTGATTGTTTATGATACACAGTGCTTTAGCAAATTAAACGTCATTCTGTTTACTAGGGTATAGCTATAAATTCTAGTACACCATGAAAGTATCTTTAAACAGCCTTCTCTACCTGTGTAGTGTCCCTTGGCACTTTTTTAATTACCTTGACCCTGTCCTCCGTAATCACTCATCTGTGATGTCCCAGTAGTCAATGAGAACCAGAGGGGTGTATCAGTGCCAGGAAGGCAGGAGGGACAGATCCTTCTACATCAGGGGTCCCTAACGCCCGGTTTGTGGCCCACTCACTAGTGGGTCAGAGCCTTCTGACAGCTGGGCCACGAGAGCACTGAGACCAGCGATCCCCAACCTGGGGAGAGCGGACCAGCCAGAGTCGCTGACCATGTCCCCTGTATGTATTGCAGGCTCAGGGCGATAGGCGGGTTGTGTCTCTGGATCGGTTCTGACATCAGGACATCACTCTGCGGGACGTTTCTTCCCCTTTGAGTGACACACGGCTCCCTGCGCATGCGCTGTCCGGAGTCTGTGAGTTTAGTGGTCCGTAGGCCCGAAAAGGTTTGGAACCATTGCTTTACAGTATCTCATATCTCAGCACAGTCACCCTGCTCATCTCTAGTCCCATACATGGATCTCATATTCTGCAGGCATGCTGTATATAGTGTGCAGGCACTTATTTCTCCTATTTACTGAAATGAAAGTAGCCCTCCTTCCTGTGTTAACGCTGAACTGGGTAAACCTTAAACTTGCTCCAGACCTCCTTTTTCCTAAGCTTAATGTCACTGCTGGAATGCAAACCAGGGCTAAAGTTTTTTGGCCGGCTTAGTCACCAAAAAATATATGTGCCAGGGTGTTGCAGTGCAGAATCTAGTCCTCCTAAAACCAAAATTTAGACCATCTGTATTGCCACCTGCTAACCCATTCTTGTCACTGTAATGTTTTGTTCCCTGGGACATCTCACAGTTACTCCTTGTGTGATACAGTTGGTGGACCAGCTTTTAGATTTAATCCCTGCTTTCACATGCTCTTTTTACTTTTGTTTTACCATCATAGAGTTAGAAAGCACTGTGTGAAACAAAGCAGTACAACCTATGGCATTTGTGGGCTTAACTGGGTTTAGTAAAGAAGTAGAGAATATGCAGGAATTGCTGATTAAAACATAATTGGCAAAACATAAGTCCACCATTTTTTATTGTACAAATATATACTGGCCCAGATGGCTCAAAGCACATTAGATGGCACTATAACCCTGATCCTCCAGAATGAATTGTTGAATGAATTGAAAGGGAGGAAACTCACAAAACCAGCAAAGTATTTTCTAAAAAAGGATTCAGTTGTACGGCCCTGGTCCAGTGACAGTACTTACCAAACATCAGTCCCCCAATCTATCATCCCACTCCTCACCTTCTCCTTGGTAGACTGGTTGCATTTCCCAGCACACGGTTGCCCCCAGGACTAAGTGTGCGAGGGATGGTGTCTGGGGAAGAGCTGGCAGAGGACCAGGAGCCCACAGATAAATCAGTACCAAGATTCCAACAGAGACAAATCCAGAATACAGAGCAGAGGTCATACATAGATGACTTTTCCAGCAGGCGAAATACACAAGGGCAATTCACAAGCAGAGTCAGGGTCACAGGTGAAAGGTCATTCTTGGCAGCATAAATTCACAGGGTCAGAAACAGGCAAGGTCAGCAACAGTAAATCAGATGAATACACACCAGCAGCAAGTCAGCCTAGCTTGACACTACAGCAGGTACCAGTGACTGGGAGCAGAGAAACTATAAAGTACCAGCAGCCAATGGCAGTGCAGGATAGAATCAGGAACTAATCAGGCTCTTAAAAATCCCTTTCAGCTGTGCACAGTCTAAGAGTGTGTGCAGGGGATGCCGGGGAAAATACATCAGGCTACACAGCTAAAGGGAAGCAGGGGCTGCTGCTATTTCTTCATTCTCTTTTCTGCTGCAAGTGTAATTGCTGGACAAAATAGTCTGTGTGGGATACTGCTGTAGCCTACAGCACGAAATCTCTGGCCACAGCATTTCCATCAGTGTTCTGGTTTATTTGGCAATGATAAAAATGTTAAAGCAAGAATAACAATAAAGAGATAAAAGACCTGTTATCCACTATGGATTACATTTATCTAGAGCCCAAGTTGTTTCTAGTTCATGGACCCCTCCTTAGTTCTATAGGATCATACATTGGGGTCAATACACCTACATTGCATTTTGCATTTGTGGAATATTTCAGAATGAAAATAATTTCAAAACAAAAAAAAGTTCTGGAATTGAGATAAAATGTTATATATAATTTGAAACAGTAATAAGCTAATGTTAAAAAAGCACCGACGTAGTGCAAATACTAACTAGTTCCTTATTATTAGTTTTTATTGTCACCACCTTCCAATAACCTTCACATTCCTCTTCCACATACTTTCATGAAATCAAATATTTCCTTTTAATAAAAACACTGACATAAGGCATTCTGGGTAATTTGATCATCTAGATCCCCTTAGTTTATCTCATTCGTATATAAAACTGGCTCAAACACAGTGCTTTAAAACAACATGTGCCTTCAGTTCTTGACCCTTGGCACCCTATGTGTGAAAACACTTCTAATCTGTAAGTAGTGCAGGGTTACTGAAAGTGATGACCATTGAGAAACATGCTAAAGTCCTTTTATCCCCGATTTACATCACACATTAATAATGACAATACTAAACGCTACTAATCTAACCCCTCAAACCTGCCACCCGAATCCTCACACATTTATACAACCCCAAATGTCAATGGACAGTCATATCATAGAGACAGGGCCTAATGAAATAAATTCTGTGTAATCTGATCTCAAACAATGTTATGACACCCTTATTGTTTAACTTTTGCTGGGCAATTTTGACTACTGCAAGTTAATTTATTGTGTGTGACAAGTGATGAGTATGACACATTCATACTCAATGGAACCTTAGCACAGCTTATCACTGAACATGTGGCAGAACTCTAAACAAAACACCCGCACCCAGGGTCACCCGCTTCTTTTGGCAAAACACTGTGTGTTAGGCAACTTTTCAGATGATTGTATGTGTGCCATTACTGAATGAAATGGTACATGTGATTTGACTTTAAAAAACCTTGCAAGTTTTTTTTTTTTTTTTAATAAAATGTATTACTGCAGGTAAAGAATAAAGAATATGGAAAGCTGGGAAGCTGAATACAAATTGTTCAGGATTACTTAGGAAACTGTATTTTATTTTTGTGCGCTTAGCTCTTTGAGCAAACATGTTACATTCTTAAGGTCTAAACCTATTGTATACTTATATACTATAAAGTATATTTGAAGTATGTTTTATTTTATGGCCTTTATTTAAGCTAACTTTTCTAAGCAGACTCATTTTCACTTCACTTTTCATTTTCAATAAAAAAAAAAACGTGTCACTCCTGAAATTACTTAAAAAAATCAATTTTCTTTTGCAAACTGAAATGAATCAGTTGTGAAGAGCACAATGTTGTGATGTTTCCACGACTTTAATAAAGTCAACCTAAACTAAAATTTTTACCTAAAATTGTAGAAAACCCTTTCATTTAGGGTAAAAATTACCTTCTTTTTTGGGGAGATAATTTAAAACCCTCTTTAAAAAAAAAGCTTTTTCTTCAATGGGGTGAAAAAAAATGACAATCTCAAGCATTGCACAGTGCAAGATCAGGTGACATAAAAAGAAGGCGGAAGAATGAAAAAGAAGACAGCAGCGCCCAACGAAGGAGGGTACCAGGACGACGCAGGGCCCAATCCAGGAAACCTCCGGAGGGATCTGCGAAAGTAAAGGTGAGTAAGTTTCTTTTTCAGTTTACTTCTGCTTTTAAGTTCAAAGGACAAATAGACTATTAAGTTACTGCTCACTTTACTAAAAGTAACATGCTGTAAATTGTATTTTTATATTTCCTTTTTTTGGTAATGGCTACGGTATTGTTTATCTTATTTTTTGGTTAATTTTGTGTTATCTCCTACCTCTATCGGATTGAGTTATGTAAATGTCTGTTTTGTTGGTTGCTAATATAAATTTAAAAATAATAAAATAAAAAAAGGACAAATACACCTAACAATCATAGACTCTGAAATTATTTCAAATACAAAGCTGTATGAACTTCAAGAATATAATAAAATAAACATTAATCATTATTATAGGTAACCTGCCGGTAATAACCAAAAGTGTATTTGATCATAAATGAATTGCATTGAAGTATTTTAAGATTAATTTATTTGTTTTATCTATTCCTCTCTATATACACTTAATGGTGTCCACTTCTCTGACTCCATGCCCCACTAGGGGTGAAACAATTTAAAGGAAGACTGATAGTGTGCTGTTGTTCTGTCCACTGAAAAAAGTTTTTGATGAATTGTGGAACATTGTGCTCAATATTTATTTTCTCGAAAGGCTTGTGGGAGCTGATGATACCCAAATCCATTTTGTACCTGTAACAAGTTGTGCAGGGCTGCCTAGGGGGGATTTTCTGTGTGAAATGAATCAGGTGCTGCTGATAATTGAAAAAGAGAAAAAAAATCTATTACATTTTCTGAAATTTGTACCCCCAGGGTACACGGTCCCTGAGACTTATTATGGAATTGTTTCTGTTCCATAATACCATAAATAACTTTTGGGCAAGCAAAGTTTTGGGCAAGCAAGTTATATAAGGTTATAAAGGATTTGACAAGTTTAAATTTTACCCCAAAGCCACAGGAAAATAATTTTACCCCAATGTATGAAATTTTCCTGTGACTTTTTCATAAAATGGCTTCAATAGGAGTCACCTTTAAATTCAGGTTCCCTGAACTATAAACAGGATTCACTGATCCCTTGGCCAGTTGGACCCAGGCACATTAACTTATCCCTACTAGATGAAACTTTCTGTGGTTGGCCTCAACAGAACCATAGAAGCAGCTTTTTTTTACCTTTATTACATCTGTAGCTTCTAACATATATACCTTGTCATAAAAATCTCATAAAAGCTTTAACGTGTTAACTTCAGCAATAACTCTAAAAATGTTTTAACCTGCAGCTTTTTTTTAAGGTATTGATAGCTAATTATTAGGACCTTGCTCAGGCACTTTCTTTTAAAAAGTTGTTTGAGTTGTCACCCTGTCACATAGGCTTTAAAGTGACCATTCAATGAACACTACGCACGCTTGGTCCAATGTCCCCATTATTAAACCCACACAACATAGAAAGGAAGTGGCTGAAACTCAAAGGATGCAGAAGACTAGCAGCTCTGAGATGCAACAATAAATAAGAAAGTGACAGAAAAGGAAATTTTTATGATACTTAGTTTTATTTGATATGTTTACATCTACTTTAAGCATTCCTGTCATTATCTCTTTCATATAAAAGTTAAAGTATCCAGTCTAACTGCAAAGCTGTTCTTCCATGCATGAATAATTGAAAAACAAGAAATGTATTGAGCTTGCATTTCATTTGTTATAATGGAGCATTATCAAGCACTGAATAAGGAATACAAAATCAATTTTGTGCTTTCTGCTACAGCCATTTAAACTTCTATTTACAATTTAACCTTCACTTGATGTTTCTCTCTGAAATATCACATTGACAAATATGCTCAATTACTGGAAATATGAATAATTAAAAGTGCAGATAGGTTTTATGGAATACAAAATGGATGCATTATTTTACTAATTGCCATAGCCATACACTGGAGGCTGTAAAAAATGAAATGCAGGTAAAAGCTGCCAAAACCCATCACTCTTAAAGCAGGTTTTTGTCTCATATGCCTGATTGATGTCAAACAGACACCCTTGCTAATTATGTTTTTGGACATTCGTCATAAAAAATGAATGTTCTCTGTCTAAATTAGGTCACCCAGATTATATAGGCTGTAAAGGGCTTCCTGATTCGGTAGTTGCTTTGATTACATGACATAACCTGTTATAGAAGTTTTCATAACTTTGATTAAAATGTACCTGTCACCAAATTAACTCATTTCTAGACAATATAATAATAAACATATACAGCTTAACGTTTCAGGCCTCTTTCAGACGTGTGGACTGAAGCTACATGGTTAGCTGCTCCCAGAGGCCCCTATAAGCGCTTGGGTGTAATTTAAGCCACGGCGTTTGAAAAAGTACAGTTGTGGTTAACTACACTACAAAGGATTATGGGCAATTACTATTCCTCCAGCAACAACTGCACCACAACTGCATTCAACCTTAGCTCACTGTGGTTTGAATGCATTTGAACTCAAGGCAATGGAGTTGGCTGGCCACTTAAGAGCAGCTAGAAGCTACATGTTGGATCCACGAATCTTGCCAAAAAAACACCACAAACATAACATAAATATAACCACATGCAAAAAATGGTTCCAAGCTGCTCCCATACAGTTGAATGGGACAGGTGCTGGTCTGTGGCTGTTTAGTTGGTGGCCGCAGAGGACAGAAGGCAGAAGCACAGGCACGGGTGGCCCTCTTCACATTGCTTACACAGGAGCTGCTGGGAATGGCAGAGCAATGTATGTAAGGCTTACACTGCTCTGCCATGCTCAGCAGCTCTACCAACTGTCAGCACATTAGCTCTCCTAAACTGCTCTGCTATTCTCAGCTAGTGTGCCGTAAGAAGGCAGAGATGCTGAGAAAAGTGTAAACTATCACATATCAAACCCCCCCACCCACGCCAAAATTTTATTCAAGTTTATTTATTGTTTCCAAAAGCAGGTTGCCAGGCCAAACTGAACAATCAAGAAAGAAGGCCTTGATGAGAGAGGTTGCCATGAACCCAATGCTCTAGAGATCCTGTGTGGAGATGGGACTAAGTTACAGAAAAATAACCATAAGTGCAGCCCTCCACCGATCTGGGCTTTATGGCAGAGTCAGAAGTCTATTTTCGTTTGGAGTACTATGATCCCTCTTTTGAGGGTGGAACACCCAGGGGTGTGGAATCTAAGCGGTACCTGGTCTTCACCAGAACACCAAGTGTTCCTGGTGACTACTAGGCTCTCTGCTGCTAGGTGCCACCAGGTCCCGGGGTCACCCCACCAAAGGGCAGATCAGCAGAAACAGGCTTCTGCGAGGAGACAGCTGGAGAGTCAGGTTTGGTCACAAAGTGCTCCAGAGGCAAGGCAGCGTCAATACCCAGACAGGAGTTCAGGGTAGGCTTTAGGCTAGGCAACGCTAGTAACCAGGCAGAAGGTCAGGGCAAGCAGCAAGCTTGCTTCAGTAACCCGACAGAAGGTCAAGTAACTGGTGAGCAAGGTACAGGACAGGTAAGCGCCAGGGAGAGTCCGAAATGATAAGGAACTGATGCAGCTGGTGCAAGTCACAGCAAAAGGCACCGTTACTGCTGAGGCTAACTAGCCCCTGCCCATTTTAGGAGCTCCTCCTCCATATGATATGTCAGAATGTGCAAGATTGCCCAAAAATGCAAGAACCAGTTAATGCCACCATATGCTCTGTAAGGCAGTGACAGATAGCAAATGATGAGTCTGACAGCTTGGCAGGGCAGACAAGCAAAAGTTGCCGCAGGACGTTTTGGCGGGGAGCGCCATGGGAACAGACAGGTTGTGTGACAGCGTTTGCAAAAAAGCACTTTAAGGACTCTAAGACAGTGAGGAGCAAGATTCTCCAGTCTGTTGAAATCAAGGGAAATACAGAACTTGAAACAAGTAACTCTGGTTAGAAATTCAATGGTACAACTGCCAACCCCCCTGGAATTGCAGCCATATATCCTCTGATGAAGCCCTATGGCGAAACGTGTCGGCATAGAGTTGTCTCAGCTTGTTCTTCAGGATTGTTGCAACCACTAGTCAGTACGACTGTTTGTCTAGGAAGCAAAGACAACGCTATAGTCTGGTTTGACCAGGGTTATCCCACTGTGCATTTTGATTTTAATATGTGTATGTGAATTGATACACCATTAGTATTAGTTGGATTCTGTTTATTCATTATATAGTTGGAAATAAATAAACCTTTGTAATATATTTTGCCAAGAAAAAACCCTGTCTTCTTTTGTCCTTATATTTCTGATGAAATCAAGATTTAACTGTTTGGCCTTAATTCTAAACGTTATATCTGAGGGAAACCAGACATCACTCATCCCCAGCCAAATAGGATCCCAACAGTGAAGTATAGTGATGGCGGTATTATGCTGTGGGGGGGCTTTTCCAGCAGATATCCCCAATGAAAACCTATTCCACAGTCCTCAGGACCTCAGACTGGCCCGAAAGGTTCACCATCCAACATGACAATGACCCAAAGTACACAGTAAAAATATCACAGGGGTGCTTTAGGGACAACTCTGTGAATGTTCTAGAGTGGCCCAGCCAGCTCCCTGAACCTTATTGAATATCTGTGAAAATGGCTGTTCACTGAGGGTCCCCATCCAACCTAAGTTTGATAGGATTTGCAAAAAAGAAAGGCAGAAAATGTATTAAATTGTCTAAAACTCTGTTTTCACTTTTTCAATATGGGGTACTGAGTGTAAATTTATGGGAAAAAGTTTAAACAATTGTAGCATCAGGCTGCAACAAAACAAAATTGAAAAAAGCGAACAGGGTCTGAATACTTCTTCCCTTCTATAACTGACCATTAGCATAATATTTTTTTAAAACACCAAGGCTGCAGTCATGTGGATCTCTAGCCCCACGTCTCCTTTCTTCTGTTTACTTTTGAGATGGTGCTTCTTCAGGTCTCATTCCTGGCTGTACAGTGGTGGAGTGCTATCAGAATAAAAAAGAGCAGTGATGTCAGCAAGAGGGGACAGATAGGGAGCGGCCAGAGTGGGAGCAGCATTTCATCAGCAGTCCCCTGAATCTGGAAGCGGTGCTGTCTAGGGACATGAACAATGGATTTAGATAAGTATATATCTTTTCTTCACAAAGTAAGGAAAATTTAAAAACAATTTTTGCTCACAGGTTTGGGTTGTATGCAATTGCTTGATTTGTAGGTGCAACACTGTATTGTGTTGGAGTAACCCAAGGGTTATCACAGCTACACATTGTGTGTTTTCTTAAAACCAATCTCAAAAAATTATATATATATATATAAATATATATATAAATAAACTAATTAGTCCTAGCTAGCTCATCCAAGCTAATTACTAGTTTTGTACTTTTAAACAACTAAACTAAAGTAAAATAAAGCCAAACTTGCATGCTTAAAATTGTGGCCACATGGTAGGCTGATCCCAATGTCTCCTACCTCCTGATCTGTAGTGTAGAAGAATTATTTTTTGTAGTTTAACCTTACTGCTTGGTTATGTGGTTGCTGCTCATTGGCTCCCCAATCAGAAAGGTCATTTAGTGGCCCTGAAAACTTCATGATAACATGATGGGGTGGCAACAAGACAAACCAATGACCTTGGACCATAGTTTCTAATTACCGGTCACCAGAGAAGGTGATACAGAGGGATGAGGGATTTGAGGAATCTTTTGTGGGTTTTTGAAACTTAATTTTTTAACACACATATTTTTCAAGTGCAGGCCAGATAGAAGTTTTTATCCTGGACTGTCTTCCCACCTTATATGAGTGAAGATATAGTAGATTACTTTGGTCTGTTTAAAATTAAAAAGGCAAGTACAGGTAGTCCCTGAGTAAAGGCATCCGACATACGGACGACTCCTAGATAGGAACTACGAACAGGGCTTCCCTGTTGCAGGATGACTGACACCACGCTGCCTAATAATATGTTGAGACAAACATCTGTCCTAATTGCATTCATAAAATATTGTATATGTTCCAACTTACATACAAATTCAAGTTATGAACAAACCTACAGTCCCTATCTTGTATGTATCCCGAGGACTACCTGAAGTTTACTCACAAAGCTTCAGTAAAGGGAGAAGCAATGGGGATTATTAGAGTAACAGCTCTGTGTCTGATGCTGACAATGGCACTAAACAGAGGCCGTAGGATGTCTATAGAAGGGAGGATCTAATAAAATGTAATAATTCCCATATAATCCTACAGAAAGTTCATTGTTGAAATGAATAGTCTGGTAAAAGGACCTCCTTGAATTACCTACCAGTCCTTCGGTCTAATAATGGTCCTAACTTTTCCCAATGCTACCCAAAACAAATGTGTTCCATTTTAAAAGGAGTTAAGCACTTTAGCCATGGACCCTCCTAGTGCTTTCACTTGTGCTCATCAGCCTAGTCATAAGTCTTTCTGTAGCTTTACCTTCTGATAAACAAATAAATAAAAACATTTATTTTTTATTTGTGGGAAAGATTTTGCTCACAGGGAAAGTAGTATGTTATCCAAAACAGAAAGCGTTCCAATATTTTAGCTGTGTAAAATGAAAGCTGTCATTATTGGTATGCAATCCAGAAGCTGAAAAATGACACCTGTATTTGTTGGTTTTCCACACAGGTATTTCACTCTGTAATGAATTCCTGTGAATAGAGCTGTAATCTGTCAATAAAATGAAATTTTGGAAAAAAAGCACTCAGCAGCAGTGGGGTTTACACTTCTTTGCTATATATATTCTCTGGGGGTTGTATGGACCCTCTGGGTCACTTGTGGCCATTAGCGTAGCCATATGTTTTTATTAATTCCTTACCAAATTAATAAAAACATTTGTTATTTTTTCATCTTTGGTAACAATACAAGAAGTGAGAGATAATCACAGTGAACACCAATACAAAATGACAGAGGTCCTAACTCTTCCCCATACTATCCAAAACAAACTTTACCCGCATGAAATAAATGCTGCATTAGTATGCAATCCAGAAGTAAGTGAATGACACATGCAATTATTGGTTTTCCACACAGGCATTTCACTTTGTAATGAATTCCTGTCAATAGTCATAAAAGGATAGGATGGGTTACTATAGGAAATACATATACCGTACTTCCTTTATATTTTAGTCACAGTGGCCTTCAGATGATATAATTTCAATATAGCTGTATACAGACAGATACAGGCCTGAAGAATGTATTTTGTAAAAGTATCATCGAACCATAGACACAGCCATTGTTTCCTTTTATAGTAAGCTCTATGGAACATGTCATCACCTCACATAAATGCCCATGCTATGCGCTGCTAGCCAATTTTAAGTGTGTAATGGTTAATAACTCGGGCAGTATTTCAGTCTGGCGACAGTCACCTCCCTGCTCCTTGGCCTAAGCAGGAAGCAGCATGCTTTGTGTTGTGTTTGCGTGTCTGTGTGTTGCTCGGTAGCCAGTGTTTATCTGGGGACACACACTGTCACACTTAACAACCAGCACACCCCGAGCCATGTGTGGATATCATTTGTGCAGTCTGGTATAAGGACATAAAGGGAATTCGTCCAGCCACTGATTTTGCAAGCATATCTTGTAAATCTTGGTGAGACACCAGCTCATAACCAGTAAGCATATAAAAGAACAAATACATTACAAGTCAGGACATGGAAAAGATTTAATCGCATTTGTGAAATTGTATGAATATCAAAGGAGCAGAATGTATGTGGTTACGGCTCTGCAAAACCAGTCAATAGCTGAACACAGGTGGAAAAGTCAGCTTCGACCCGATTGCTGCCAACTTTTGGGGTTCAGGCTGTACACACTATAAAATCTGTTTTCAAATAAGAACAATAACCACTGATTTCAATGTGCTGCAAACAAGGTCTTTCTGTAGCATACAAAACTGAACTAGTGTGCACCAGAACTTTTCGGTGAGCCTTTTTTATGGCCTTAAGTTTATGCCCCATTACACTATTGCCCTGCAGTAATACAAATGGCATCTCAATGCTACTGGCACAGAAAGTAAAGGAATTCTTCCCAACAGCAACACAATAAAAATCAGGCATCAGGTCTAATAGGCTAGAGTTTGACTTTAAGTTTATGCAAACATTTGCCTACCAAAAACAAATAAAAGAATTTGTGACTTTATAGGCCATTTCAACTTTAACATAAAAGTTGATAAAAAAAAAAATTTATCTTACAGAATGATTATAGTTTAAAAGTATAAAACCATCTATATTGAGCATTAGCTCCTGTTTAAACGTCAAAGGACAAAATGCTAAAAGCTGTCATCTTGTCCTTTGATGCTTAAACAGGAGCTAATGGTCAATATAGGTGGTTTTATATTTTTATGTTATAAACTATATTAATTCTGTATTAAAATAAAGATTTTATCAACATTTATGTTAAAATTGAAGTGGCCTATAAAGTCCCAAATTCTTTTATTTGTTTTTGGTTTCATGATTCCTTACAGGGATGTGGCCTTGAAACTAGTGATATAGAGGAATCTCTTTCTTTTTTCTTTGTTCTAAAACATTTGCCTAGATTAAAATCACTACTACACACATGGGTTGTTTTGAAACTCCACGAAACTTGAGTATGATTAGCCCCCAGCTGTTATCTGCAATAAAACTTTAACCTGAAAAGTGAATTGTATTTCAGGGGCAGAACTGAAACTAGTGTGCAGGACCCAGCTGTCATTCTTGTATGACTTTTTTAGAAAGTACAGTTTATTTTTCATTCTGATCTGTAACTCTTACAATAAGATCTTGTGTGTGTGACCTTTCACTGCCAGACCAAAAAAGATCTAGCTGCCCACATTGTTTGAGCATTTTAAGCATATTTTGTTTATAAGGAGGTTTTCAGCTGTATTCATTGTCAGAATGTACCTGCATGACCAACTGTTTAGAGAATTTTTCTTTTTAATGTGGGCTACCAAGTTGTTATTGCAAACATAAATGTATTCTTACACACATTTAAAGCACCACACATATATTTGCATAGACTGCAAATCCATTAAAATCCAAAGCCGATAGATATTGATTATGTTGGTTAAAAGCTCTAATGGAAAACCTAGTGACATGGTGTGAATTCTAATGATATTAAAGGCTGACCAAGAATCCTTCAAGCCTGATATATGGACACCATTACATGGAGTTACTTAGACCAGTGCCAAAGCAGTTCAGTTGCACTTTTACTCTAGCATGTAATGCTTTGCAGAGCACCAAGGAGACCAGCTCATGTTTATTTATATATTAATTAGGGATAGAAGATATTACACTGTGAATTCTTCACATAGGTGATGATTGCTTGGGAAGCAGATGTTGGATGTATTTGTCATTTCTTAACTCCTGAAACTCTAAAGGATAAAAGCTAATTCTCCAAGTGTCACAGGATCAGACTCCAAGAGATATGGAACTGAAACATTAGCTTTAAAAATAGCCACAATTATTACATGAACACAGGCTTAATTATCAATTTTGTTTTATATCAGAAGGACCCGATTAATATAAATGTGGGTTACAGCGAAATATCATAATGAACAGAGGAAAAAAGTTAATGTGATTATGTAATCTTTCCCATCTTTCGAGAAGTGTAAAACATACCAGCAATATACATTTATGTGCACACACTACACTGTAGTATTCAGGACATTGCATTACTTTGCACAGCTGGTAGTGAATCCCTTCTAAATATAACAGGTCATTCGTACAACATGCTCTCTGTAAATGTAATTGTATCCAGATATATCCAGAAATTAATCCTACATTGTTTCCGGTTTTATGGCTTTGACTTTTTTATAGGGAACCAAATGTTCAGTTTGTTATGCTATCTTATTGTACAGTGGTTTATTTTTGTCCTCCTAATAGTAATAATATTGTTTTTATTGTTTACTGTGTTTTTCTCAAAACATACAGTATAAAAGAATAAATATTTACAAGTAATCACTACTATCACAAATTATTAAAACATTTTTTTGTATTTAAATATTAGCAGTGGGACCAATAGTGCGCAGGCAACCCACCTGCTCCACAACACCCAGTTGACAAATTTGCAGTGGGGTGCAGGGGGCTCGAATGCTGTGTATTTGGGAACCCCACTTCATATTTGTTCAGGGCCTTACTTACTTGTCTAAGATTGTCCCAATAATATGCATTAAACCTTGTTTACAATTTTTACATCCACTGCCTTTACCTCTAATACAACGCATTGTATGTATTATTGCATACACAATTTCAAAATGTTATACAGGTAGTCCCCGGGTTACATACGAGATAGGGACTGTAGGTTTGTTCTTAAGTTGAATGTTTATGTAAGTTGGAACAGGTACATTATTT
>NC_092866.1:21400796-21422177 GCF_032062135.1 Pyxicephalus adspersus
GGAGCCTAGACATTCAATAAATTCTGGAGCAAGCTGTGCTTTGATATGCAAAAAGAAACACCTGCAGATTTTATCTTGGTCATTAAAGAGTTACAAGAGACTACAGATCAGATCAGCTCAGCTCTTAAGATCACCCACAATCTTAAATGTGTTTAGCAAAAGATTTCCTCTGCAAGTCATGCAAACTGCCCACTCCCCCCTCCAAGACTCTGTCCTGCACACGAGGGAGCAGGGAAGCCCGTTTGTATCTAGGAGTCGTCTGTATATTGGATGTCCTTTACCTGGGGACTACCTGTAAGTATCACTTTAATTCCATTCCAGGATAATGTATTGTAGAAGTGTTGCCTTTAGCGAGAAGGAAATTTGCTTTCTGACTGTTATCTGAACAATTGTCTTGTATGCTGGTTATTATTATTATTATTATTATTAATAAACAGGATTTATATAGCGCCAACATATTACGCAGCGCTGTACATTTGCTGGTTACAGAAAAGGACTGCTGAAGACACTTATCTTTCATTTAAATACTTCCTCAACAGCAGAGGCATGCAAAACATGTTATTATGCTTCTATAATTAAATTTACTTCACTAAAAATAATTTCAGTATAATGAAACTATAAATGTAGAGCCATTTATTCAACTTACTCTTTTTAGGCCTATTATTTCACATTTGTATGGGATATTTCCCTGGATCAAGGACAGGTGAGTGCAAGAGGGGTTTACCATATCATTGATTCTGTAACAATTTTAATTTATTTTATTAAATTTGGTAGTCTTGTGCATAATAGAAATACAAATCTGAAAAAGAGTGTGAGGAGTGATTTCTAGAGTGTGGGCCCAATGTATTATGCACTCTGCCTAGTACAAACCAGAAAGCAGGATCATCATCCAACAGCTAGTTAAAGATGCATACAGCAGTGTCATACAAGAGTCTCATTTAAAATCTTTGGGAAACCACTTAACAAATATGTGTCACCTATTTCAAAGTTATCCATTGAAAGATGGAGAGATATCAACTCGTGGTAATGAGAGTCTCTATCCCTCTCCAACTGGGACACTCTGTGTGGCAGACTGGACATTTCCACCTCTGCTTTTTCTGCAGATTTAACTTCACTTCAGATGTGGCAGCCTGACAATTTTCCATTTTGGTAATTAGGGCCATAATGTAAAGATAATAGCACGTCAGGGTTAGGATGAGCAGATAAATGGCTATATTTACATGTGTGCCTCACGGTTCCATGCAACCGGAAGAAGGATCAAGTGATTAACTAGACCCCAGAAGATCCATGGTAATGGGGTCCCGAAAATTCGAAGGATATGCTGAGTACTGCTATGGTGAGGATAGCAAGGGAGATGGATCCAGTCTCTGGGCTCTGTACACCATGTTTGCTCAGAGGGTGTTCTGTAGCCTGGTTGCAGGATTTCCCAAAAAAGTGACGAGATGTCTGTAGAAACTCATGCTGCCATTTTCAAGCCTACCTCCCATAAATAGGGATTTTATGAGCCTTATATGTCTAATTTGTTTATTTCTCTTTCCCACCTTTTGCCAGATATATTAACATTTTCCTTAAATGTGCACTGCAATAGCAAACATTCATGGCTAACTGGGCCTTCATTTACTTGCTCTTTTCATCTTTAGCCACATATTTGCCACAAATGTCAGCACATAACATGAAATGTCTCAAGAACATTCGTTCCAGCATAATCAGATATTTTAATAAAAGCTGATGTTTTAAAAAGATGAAATATTACTTTAGAAGTTACATTTTACTTGATAAAAGTTAAGTGACTTTAGAAATTTGATTTACATCTTTATTGTTCATCAGTAAATAAGTTCTTTATATTTGTACAGAAACGTGAAATATTCTAAATTTTAGCAATAGGAAAAAAAGTCAAATGAGTGGCAATTAAAGACATGTAGTTTCCAATTTTAGCAGTCACGTGAAACACATTAGTACTGTTTATTGCAGTATCTCCATGGAAACTCTTCAGTTTGTGTCTTCCAATGGGTTGGTCTACAGGAAGAATTTCTGGCATGGACAGATTAGTCTGGGTCAAGCTACAAAGGACTGTTTATGTTCTTTTTCTGGTGTATGTACATCTCACCAAAAATGATAATAATCAGAATTGTATAAAGGAATGTAGTCATTTGTTATTCTTTACTGCTAGCTTCTGATTTTTAATAATTTGAGAAATAGTTTGAAAGTGAAAGCTAATAAGTTTCTCATGGATTCCACTCCAAGATATCCTAAATATTTAGCATTCCTTTAAAAAATCTATTTTTGTTTACCAGGGTGCCAGGGATTTAGCTCTAGGGCCAGAGTGGGTGGACTTTTGTTTGTGTCAGAACTGCTTTCCTTGTATATTTCAATTAAAAAGGGAAAACCCATTAGGTGGGTCAAATGCAGGTCAGAGTAAGGTCAACTGTACTTGTAAATAAATCTCATATAATATTGGAAACATCTCAAACTACTGTCAAACTGGTGTAACACACACAAGATTAAAGTCTAAAGTCACAGATCCTTCGAGCAGATCTCCTATCTACAATAAAACTCCACACCGCCCAGAAGAAAAATCCATGGTCACGTGACACCTTGGGTCCTTTCCCTTGCTGTTTTTACATCTGTTGGGGGCCATCTTTTTGGTGTGCACTGAACTGTCTACATGACACTTTCAATTGGCTAACCAGATGTGGGGACCTGTGTGAGTCCTGAAGAGCAGCAACGTCAGTGTAGTGTAAAGTAGGAGACTGTCAGAAAAGTGATATTGGGTTAGTGGTCCGGTGCTGTCAAGGAACAGCTAGTGTCAATCTAGTGTTTCACAAGGTACATGTGGCCCACTCATTCCTTCTTTGCACCCCTTAAAGGCCTGAGGATAAAATAATCAAAAAAAGCCCCTTAATTAATTGATATTAGTAGCTGCCAATTTTGTTAGGATTGCTGGATTGGTCCACACATTGGATGTTCTCCGATTCCATTGTGCTCCATTAGGATTCTGGTGTGTCTCTGCATATTTAAAGTGGAAGTAAATGTAAAAAAAAATTCACCTTTACTTCTGCAGCTGCGTTGATCCCTCCAGAGGTTTCCTGGATTGCGTCCCGCCTCATCCATTAATCCACCTTCGTCCCATCGTGGAGGAAGCGTTGAGTGCCACCATCTTCATCTGCCTACATCACTCGTTCTCACACTGCGCAGGTGCAAGTTTGGGTGACGTAGATGGGGAAGAAAGAGTGCCAATCTTACTGTGCATGTGTGAGATTGGCATTTTTTTCCCTATTGAAGAAAAAGCTCCTTCTGTGCATGCCTGAGATTAGACATGCCCAGAAGGAGCAGCCAGAAGTTGTTACATACCTTACACATCCCAGGACGCTCTGAGCTCCCATTCTGTCTTGATCTAGCCATGATAAAGACAGAACCGGTGGGGTGTTACCCTTTTTTTTTAACCTTAAATAAAAGGGTTGTCTATACTTATGTAAAGTAAAATTCTGGTGATAGGTCTGGGCCGGTTCCAGTCATACCTGCACTAATTTCTTCTTTGCGTTTATGTGCGAAAATATGAACTCTTGGGGCCACACTTCACAGATGGAAAATGTTTGCAACAACAAAATACAGATTTGTTAGGCAGGTTAGAATCTGTTTTTGCTGGCTAGCTTGTATGAGTGCTGGCTAATTTTTGCATTGTTTGTTTTCTGAATACGTTTTACATTTTCCCTTTTATGCTATTAGCTAATGAATCTGGGTTTTCCAGTTTCTCTCTCATTTCTCAGAGATTTTAGGTGATGATCTTGTGTATGGAGGACACCACCAGCCAACCACTATTAGATGCAACCATTGGCTTTGCTGGAAATCCTTACTGAGATCTACTGCCCCCTTGTGGAAGTCTAGGTAGAATGGATACAGCAAATGTGTAAAGTGCCATTTTGCAATCTTTTTGAAAATAATTGTCATGCTTTTTCAACAATGTACAATTTGTTTCAATTCCTTTTTATTTTTGAAAAGTTTATGTAAATAAACACCTGAGCAAACCCTGACTTAACATTTGACTTACCTGAGGTAAGAAAATAATAATACATTTTTATTGCTGCTCCTTCTCACAATGTAGTCTATGGGTTTACAGACCCTGCAGCCAATCTTCTAGATTGTAAGCTCTTTGGGGCAGGGTCCTCTCTCTCATGTGTCACTGTCTGTCACTGTCATTTGCAACCCCTTTTAAATGCACAGCGCTGCGTAATATGTTGGCGCTATATAAATCCGGTCCATTAATATTATTTATAATAATATCTTATTTATGCATTTTCTTTATATTGAGTCAGCTTCTTCTATTGGATGATCTACAAATCTTAATTTTTAAAGTGTATCTATAGCCAAAATTACAGAAACGTATTATGTATTATGATATTATGATATTATGTAAATCTTCTGGTGATTTGAGCAATCTGCAAGATTTCCACTTTAGACACAAGCTGCTTTGAATTGAAAAAGGAATCCTTCTCGCCTGATACAGGGAAACATGATATGCTATTATCTGATTCTTGTTATATTGGATGCCTTGGGTATTGGTGCTATGGGCTTGTAGTGAGACATTGTATAATTCTTGTGTGGAAGCCCCATCTGCTGGATATAGTGGAAACATTCCATGCAATAAATGGCTGGGATCACACATATGTATAGTGATTGAAAGCAGCGGTCACCAACTAGTGGTCCTTCAGAAACCTTGGGTGGTCCACAGAAAAATGTGGACATTATTTGCAATGTTTATATTTTATTAATAGTAAAACAAAAATAATATTCTAATAAATTCTTATATTCTGAATGACAATTTTCGGCTTTATATTGCACTAAATTCATGAACTGTATTAGAAACAGAAAAACAGGGGAGGCGCAGTGTGACGCCAGTGTAGTGTTAAGTTGTATGAGGCAACCGCTGCCGAGCCGTACACTTCAGTATTGTTTCATCATTACAACAGTCACCCCACTCTGCCAATACCGATTCTCATCCGATTGTTTTATTTTTTTTAGATGCTCTTTTAGGTAAGTATGACCTTAACTGTGTATTTTCTTTAACCATTATAATTAATAGCATCAAATAGTTTGACTTTAATAACTATAATTTCTTGTTTCGTCTTAGATTGGAATGAATTAAACCCATAATGGTTAGTAATACCAAAGATAATACAACTAATATTAAAAGTAACAAAATAGTAATACTTCATTTGTGAGCTGATCATTGAATCAGAACCTCCACAGTCCTTGTCAGGCACCTTTAGGAAGATCATTATTTCACAAATGTATTTATCCTTCATATTAATGGACTGTGGGATTTAAAAAGATGAATTTAGTGTTCCGTGAGGTCTGAAAGGTTGGCGACCGTTGATATAAAGCATTTTGATGGGTGTTGTTTTAGGGCTGCCAATAAACCCCATTGGACTTGTGGGATATTAAAGTTTTGAAGGGGTCTGGAAGTACTGAGGGAGGTTGAGGGGTAGGTGGGAGTCCTGGCAGGGCTGGGGGGCACAGTAGGAGGCTATAATTATGGAAGGCTGGGGAGCACCAGGAACAGGCTGTGGGAGTTACTTGCAGGGGTATCACCTGCCTTCATCTTTGGCCGATTTCTTTACTCTCTCATGTCCAATTGTCCTTCTTTCCCAATAACACACACCAGTCCCCATGTTGTTTCCCTGCTTCATGGCTGAACTTCCTCCTTTCCTTAGCAGGGTACAGAGATAAACTATGGGCTGCCAATCTTGTATTCTACCTGGCGGGAATAGAAAGACAAAAGACATAAACAGCAAACAGTCCCTGCCAGGAGTTACGTGTATTACACAGCGTTGTACAATAAATAGGGGCTGCAAATGAGACATACACAGACAGTGACACAGGAAGAGGAGAGGACCCTGCCCCAAAGAGCTTACAATCTAAGAGGTAGGGAAAGTATCACACAATAAGAAGGGGGACATTTCATGGGGCGTCACACCCTGCTATTCTCTTACATGTATTACAATAATCAGGAATCATGTGTAAGGGAATGAGATCCAGTAATTCATCATTGCCTGTAATACAAGTATGAGAATTCTACAAACATGTATCAATGGTGACTGCTGGAAACAGCTTTGTTATTGTAATAATTTTTGTTCACATGATGGGGTATGAAAGGCATTTCAAAACCTCAGAAGTACTGCTAAGGGCATTGACAGACAATAAGACAAAGATTACAGACTTACACAATGCACAGCAGGTCTTGTGTATGGAATCTGGAATTTTTTTCTAATAATAATTTATGAATTTATTACCCATTTCCATTTTAAAGCGGACCTATCATCAACATTTTTTACATTACATAAAAGGGTGGCTATTCATTTTATATAGTGAAAATGTTTTTTAATACTGTTTTTAAATTTGAAGAGGGAGGACTTCTCTTTAATCTTCACTGCTATCCGGATACCCGCAGCCCCCTTGGTTCCCAGTAAGCAGCGTGGTATATATGTGTGAGATTGATAGTTTTGTTTATTTTTTTACATTTCAGCTGCTTCTATGAATTCCTGAGATCAGGAGATGCGCAGAAAGGGCTCTGCTAATGCAAAACAAAAAAATGTTATTCTCACCCAAATGCAGCATGATCAGCGCTTTTATTTTACATTGACAGGAAGGCACATCACCGGATCTTGTGCCTGAACAGTATGAGATTGGGTGATGTCAGCAGAAGGAAGAAGAGGGACATTCAGTGTCCAGTCCACACTGGAAAGAAGGAAGTTAGGATAACATGAGACCAAATGGACTAGTTATCTACTTTCATTCCATACCTGGTTTTAGATCCAGGGGCATGGTCACTCCAGTCTCTGGTATACCAGAGCTGGCACAGTGTGATGGGACTCCAGTCTGTTGGGAGGAGCTGGCACACTGCCGGGCGCCGCCATCCTATTCTGTCTCTTCCAGATTCTTCGTCGCACGTCACCCAATCCCGCACTGTGCAGGAGACATAGATGAGGGGGGAATGCCAATCTCACTGCACATGCGTGAGATCTGCACTTTTTTTCTCCTATTAAAGAAAGGTTTCCTTCTGCGCATGCCCGAGATCAAGCATGCACAGAATGAACAGCCAGAGCCTCCTGGAATGTGCGACAAAGGCCCTGCACTCCTATTCTAAGGAGCGGTGCTGGTTTACCCTTTAACCTCCCTAGCAGTAACCACAAGTGTGACTCGGAGTAGAAAAAAGTTTCAGGAAGCGGTAACCCAGAGTCACTCGGGGTAGGTAAACCTATGTGAAGATAAGTAAATAGAGAGCTTACCTTATCCGCCGTCGTCCATCGCCGCGATCCCTGGCTTCTTCCGGCGTCTTCTGCACCCAATGAGTCACCGGGGAGTTCCCAGTGATGTTCATGCGTGTGTATGTTGCTGGCGGGAAATTCAAAATCCATTTGTGTTGCATTCAATACAAAATAACTGTGTTGAATGCAATAGATTGGATTTAAATGTGTAGAAACAATACATTGTTTTCAAGAACATTTATTTTACAAATATATATATATATATTTTTTTTTTTTTTTTAATTTATTTAATTATATATTTTTACATGATTTTGTGTTTCAAACCTTTTTTTCTACTCTATGCTATTATATTATACTGTAAATTAAATTTTCGTGAAAAACAATGTTCCTCTTTTAGACATATTAAACTGTAAGTAAATGTCCCGCTAGGGAGGTTAATGTTGTCTACCCTTTTATGTAAAGTAAAAATTTGGAGATTTTTCCGCTTTAAAGAATTAGCATGCCCCTACAGTCTGTGCTAAAGGAATAGGGGTCATCAATTTCACATTAGAACAAGAACTCTTGCTCCAGCAAGCCAGAAGAGTACTAGGGGGCCTCTGTGGATGTCATTTTACTGAGAAAAATAAATGTATCTGTCTGCAATGCTGCACTTCAACAGAGGGGATCACACCCTCTTATTCTTTTGGTAGTGGGCAAATCCCAAACGACATGTCATTGTGACACTTTATGCAGCATTCTTCCACGAGTCCAGGGTAGGGGGGTAAAGCCTTGAGTCCTGGAAGTGGAATTCACAATGTTTGATGTCATTTAAATCTGAATTGGTCGATTGTTGAGTCTGCAGGGGTCAGCATTAGTGATCAGGTGAGTATAGCAGCTGGAGAACGTTAGATTTTTTAAACCAGATCTTGGGGCTTTAATTTTGCATTTTTTTTTTTATTTTATGTACAATGAATATCCAAACTGGATTTTGGCTTTAACTAATAGGTGGGAATATTATCCGTAATAATACAATACACATTTTCTAACTTTTTTTCCCATACGATTCTACGTTTCCTCTCTGCCTATGTTGTGTAATACAAAAATTTTTCTAGAAACATGTTCCTATTTGTAGGAAAGTGTCTGCATTAGAAAGGACACTCCACAACATTCAGTACAAAGTTTTATTCATTAGCAAGCATAACTGTACAGCAAATACTTTTAAACATTACCATTTACATACATGAGATGGTTTACTTATGTCAGAAGTAAAATGTAAGATAGTCTACAATTTTTATGCAATCAGATCACTTTCATGGAAAAAAAAAACACATTGAAGATGCCATCAGGTTAGTAGGTCTTGGTGCTAACAATTCATCAATTGCATGTTTCTGCAGTTTGAACAGAATGGATGATCATTGTGGTGGCTCAGTACGAGGTGAGTATACAGGACTCAAGGGGGGTACCACTTTACCACTAAGGGGTACCACTTTAGGGGTCATAGTGAGTACTTAAAATTAGGGGAAGAATCAGGTTGACCATTAAGGGAACTTAAAAGTGGAATATAAATTATTGAATAGGCTCATTGAATCAACTCAAAATGCAAAAGGTCCCTGGGAGGTAGAGGTTTTTGGAAGAGATATGCAATGTCGCTGCCAAAAAACTTTTCCCCGGCTCCTGACAATGTAACTCATGTGCACAATCTACATCAGTGGCTGCCCAGTGGATGAATAAGCTAACTGGGAACAAGTATACAGTAAGTGATGTTAGTTTGTTCTGAGTCAGTGAGCCTGATTTATGAAAGCTCTCTAAGACTGGAGAAGATACACTTTTATCAGTGAAGCTGGGTGATCCAGGAAACCTGAAATTGATTTGTTCCAGGAATGAAAACATTTGCTAACAAATAGCAAACGACTTAAGAAATCTATTCCAGGATTCCTGGATCACTCAGCTTCACTGATGAAAGTGTATCCTCTCCAGCTTTGGTGAGCTTTAACAAATCAGCCCCAAAGACTGCAAAAATTAAAATAAATGATTTATATGTTAAAAGAGTTGTTCTGGTGTTTAAATGATCATTTCCCATTATTTCAGGGAATATCATTATATCAGGGAATTAGCCATTTCCCTTTTAATTTTTTATTTTGGTGAATTCATTTTTTTTTTTGTTTAGGCAAATTTTTTTGGCAACACCAATGCGAGGTTAATCTTTACCTTTCCTATGTCAGGTCTCTAATATATAATGTCCCTATAGACATGTATTTAAAAGCTACACAAAGTGGACACAGATACATTAAAGTAAATTCACTTGTGTATAGAGCTGATATTCACCAGTAAGACCTCCCAGCTTGCCCACTGGCTAAACTAAACCTATGACTAAGGCAATACTAAACATGGGGCTCAAGTAGACTGGTGTCCTCCTGCAATGGATTGGTGTTTGAAATACACCTGAAGACTAAATTCAGACTAGTGGTAAAAAACTGCAGTGTGGACTGTTCCTGGACATCTACTGGCAACCATCAGACAGCCAGGATTGGTGACTTCTAGGCTTTTTTAGGAATTCGCAAACACTTGCACAGACATTTGCTTGTGGTTGCAAAGCCTATCAAAGCTGTTTTTCCCCCCTCCCTATTCCAGTAGCACCCGAAACCACTTAAAAAACACTTGCAAATACTTAAAAATGCTTGTATAAGCTGTAAAAATCTGTTCCATCTGAAGTATATGGAGGTGGTTGGGGAAGCAAACCATCCTTGGACACCCCCATGTAGTATCTGCAAGCAAACTGGCAGAAAAAATTAACCCACTAATTCCAATACTAACCTTTTTAGTGAGTTTCTGAATATGTTTTAAAAGCATGGTGTTGCATATGTGTGAACTTAGCCTAATTACAGGCTGGCAAGCAAATGCCTGCACAAGTATTTTCTGGGCACCTAGGGCAGTAGATGCCTGGAAATGGTACAGTTTTTTTTTTTTACCATCAGTTTGAATTTAGATGCATATTGACAGCACAGAGGCTGAGATTATCAGCTTTCCAATGCATTTTTTAAGAAGCAGCTACTATGTTTTGTTAAAAATAGCATAGCAGATCAAACACAGCCCTTTCTTGTGAAACATATCTTGCATTTAAACACACTGCGCTCTGATGTAAATAGCTACAAAGTGTTGCCATTGCTGTGCTCATTCTAAAAACGCTCATTGCTGACCTACCTGCTTTATTACCTTGAGATAAAATGAAATTGAGGGAAAAGAGAAATACCCTATATGCATTTTACCCAAGCCCCAGAATGGCATCCCACATGTATTGCAAAAGATAAGTTAACATGGATACATTTCCTACTACAAAATCTGTAAGCAGAATGAACAAAAAGAAAACACCCTCTGGTCCCACGCCTTTCAATATATTCAGCCACGGTATTCTAAAATGCAAATCTAAACCTCAAAAGTCAACGGCTGGCCCTCCTTTTATTGCACAAGAGGCTGCACCTCAACATTGAAGACCAACAGGTAGGTATCCCCTCATGTGACGTACACATGGAGATAATGAAAAATTATAAAGGTATCCATGAACTTTCCCAGGTATCGTCATTGGTAAGTGTGGGAAATAGGTAGTAAAACCAAAGTGCATGGTTTCTGGGCACTATGGATGTGTGATAATAAGAATAAAACTAAAAACAAAATAAATAATTTCTAAAAAAAATATATAAATTTTAGTGAAGTTCTAAAAAGTTTGGGATTAAGATTTGACAGGCATACAGGTCACATCTTGCTGGACTGCACTACATATAAATGGTGTAATTGCAATATTTGTGTTTCATGATTTCAGTTATGATGTATTGGATTTAGATATTTGCAATAATCCAGTCTGAAGATTAACTCCTGCACTTTTATTTTTAAGAGGAAGAAAGTCTTTTCCTGAGAAGGGTGACTGGTCTTGTATCCAACCCCTGTACTTTATATTTGCTGCATCCCCTGCCCTATCTCCTATCCAAGGCTCTGATGTGCCCATAATTGCCAAGTGCCAACCAAAAAACACAGTCCAACTTTCTATGTAAAGAATGCAAAGGTGGGGATCATGGGAACTTTAGTTTCCCTAAACTATACCCACACACAATTAGGAAGTGATGTGAGTTCCCAGGAAAAGCCAGCTTTGTGCTCTGCACGGGTTGTGTGCAACCTAAAGATAAACTCCTTTCAAAACGTAATATGTAGTATAAATGTATAAATGTAGTATATTTCTATCTATTGTGGCTAACAAGGAATGCATTAAACTACAAATAAGTGTACCTGAAGATCACTTCTAAATATATTCAAATATTGTACTAATAGAAATACTGGGGCTGCCAATGCTGACCTCCTTTGGAGTGATAATTGATTCAGGCCTCATTGCACTTATTGACCTGAAACAAGCAAGTCTCTATTGAAGTTAGCGGAATGTCAAAATTTCTGATGCTGATGTTTGTTAAGAAATGAAAACCTTTTAAATTAACTTAACATACACATAATTAACATTTTAAATGTTAATTAGTAAAAACAAGATTTCAAAAGCTTATATCTTCAGTATAGAAACACTTGAGGCAAACATGAAAATGCTGTGATAACTTCGACCTAATGCTATGTACATGCACTAGGTAATAGTTACCTAATGCATTGGGTGAACATTTTGCACATACAATGGACCCCAGATTCAGTTCAGTGATCTGCCTTGGCAGATCACTAAATGACCGATTGGAGGACCGCTGTCATTTTCTATGGTTCATCATACCTCCTTCTTTTTTCATAGAACGAAATAGTGCTGTGTGTGCAGTGCTCATCCATTTTACTGTCACTGGAAATGATCACACAATAGGTTTCCAGTGACAGAAATGTGATATGTATATGTAGCTTAAGAGACACATACTCTGTTATCACAATGGCATTAATCTCCTACACCACAAGCAAATCCTTATAACTCTGATCTTATCTTCATGGATCTGACCTTGTCAAAATCACAGGCCAGTGTGTACATTGTATATTCACTGGACATCACTGGTAGCTGTCAGATGGATTTCCTTTAGCTTCTCTTCATGACTCAAAGGTGCATTTAGGACTTGGTTCCTTTACAGGACTCATTTTCAAGTCAACATTAATCCCACACAATTTAGAGCTGGGAAGTTTTATGTACACATCTGGTAAAACCAATCGGCAGCTTACTGCATAGGTGCTCAAACATTTTTAGTAAATGTTCCTTCTCCATGTCAATTAATAATCTCATTATTTACAAAGAGATCCATTTAACATTTCAGGGCAGTATGCTCATCACTGATAGTCCTGAAGTCTTATGTTACATAAAGTTTAAAATAATAATAACTTATATAAAATACTGCATTCTGACAGTCCAGTACTCTTCTAGATCAGACATTTCCTCTGTCATTGGCCACATCCTGTAGTCTCCTGTAAAGGGCACTATGGTTTTCTTGACATATCCGCTTGGCTGGCGATTCACTCCCATCTTCCAAGAGAATACCTCGTTTTTTAGTAGGGGTCTCTCCTGTTCTGATCATACTGTTAATCTCCTGCAATCTCTGTGAGTTAAAGAATAAAAAACATTAGCAAAATGAGTAATATATATATACCAAAATATATTTTGGTATAGAGCCTAACAAATCTTTTACTTCGTTTACATCATGGCATCTTTTGCGCTATATAAAATTCCGGTTTCCTTGAGTCTTTCAAGCATTCAGCTGAGCCAAAGTATGTGACTTATGAAGAGGTGACCCTGCTTACTGGGCAATATAATGATGTGTGTAATAGAAGCATTATAAATTGAAGATCCAGTCCACACAAAATGTTATAATTTAGCTATAGTGGAGTGTGATTGGATGAGTAGGTTCTTGGATCCTAAACATTTTGGATACTAAAAACGCAAGGGATCCTTGCATAATTTGCAGCCTTAATACTTGTCCACCTACTTACACAAGAAAACACTGTTTATGTTGTACTACTTACATTATTTATAAAAGACTCCCTTCTCAATTCACTCTAAATTTGCCAATATTATTGGTTTACACATAGCATTTCCTATTGTAACAGCTGCGCACTTTGACAACCGGCCACTAGGTGGCAGAATTGGGCATCTGAGGTCTCAAGGATGTAGGCAGTGCTTGCACAGCAGGACAGAATCATCTGCCCATGTGAAAGCTGGCCAAAGTGAGTGGTAGTAGTGCTGCTCACTGCCGCCAGCTTTTATATGTTGCTGTGCAAAAGTCTGAGCGATTGGCCAGGTGCCAGCCATGGGAAGCCATGTGGAATCGTGCAATTTAGAGGCGTGTGAACCTACTCTAAGACAGCATATCAACCTGCATAATCTGAAAGTAAAATGCAATATACAATAGAGCTACCCAAAAGGTAGGCATAGCTTAGAGGCAGAAACATGGAAAGGATCTTACAGTGCAAGGATATTTTACTTGCAATATCTTTATATAGCCATGCATGTTTGGTTTACCCAAGAATCTTTGAAACATTAAAAGAACGAAAAGAAAAGCCTCCTAAATGGGCCTTGTTACAATAAGACATTTTAAGGAGCGATGATGTAGGTGGAAGAAGAGGGGGCTGAAGATATGCTAAGTAATAGACTAGTCAAGGAAGAAGTAGTCAAATTCCTTTTCAGAAGGAATGAAAGTGAATAAAAATGTTTATGGTAGAAAAAATGCTTTCATTCTGTATTTTTTCCGGACAACATTTAGGGTACTGACAGGGTCTTTTCAAAGGGAAGCACCAATGCCTTCTCTAGTACCCATAATGAAAAAATGGGTTTCCCATATTTCCATATTTGGAGAAATCATAGGAGTCACACTTTGGGCTCTATTTATAAAACAAGGAATCAGATATTCCCTATTTTATAAATTGTTGCCACTTCATTGGTTAAATACAAAGAAAGGGTAAAATTCTCCAGTAAATCTTCTACAGCTATATATCTGGAGTTGGCTGCCACCTAAATATGTGATATTTATCTTACCAAGTTCTCTGTTGTTCTCTGGAGGAGAATGGTCACTTCCACCAGACTGCCGCCTTCTCCTTGCTTTTATGAGGACACTTCTGTAAACCTGAAAAATGTAGAAAACAAAACATAGCATTAGGAATCAATCTCTCAATGGTTAATTTAGTGGAAATATATTTTAAAAGGAAGACTGCAATTTCACTAAAATCTTTACTTTTACTTTTTTTTTACTTTTTACATTTTTAGATTTACATTTTACTTTTTCTGAAGCTAATTCCTGGAAGAAATATTGCCTGCATCTTTGGGGACATTGTAAGATGTATCTGAGACAAGGTTTCTTATTCAGCATCCTTTCTGACTGGTAGCTGTTAGGGGAAATACTGCCCATAACAATAACCTGCCATTGAGAATTCCCACTGTTTACATTACCAAACTGGCTCCAGGCTAGTTAAATAGTACAGAACAGGCAATATTCTTATTTGCCCATGGCTGCTAGGGGCCGAACAACTGGGATTGATGCCAGTATGCCAGCAGCCTTCAGAAAGATTCAGCATATTCTACATTTCCAAACTAAAAGTGAAAAGTTCTTTAAGAGCATCTACAAAACCTAATATACATAATATATGTGGCTCTTATACCAAGCTAAAGTCTGTCTTCAAAAGTCCTACGTGACCAAATTCATATAGTTAGGTTTGGTGATAAACAAGTTCACAGCCAAAGTAAAAAGAAAAAAGTTTGTTCCCAATCATGTAGACTTTGTGTGCAAGCAGTGTTCCCCTCTGCCTGGTTCAAAATACCCCCAGTAAGTCAGAAGTAAAGCCGTCCATTCAGAAAAACACATAGTGCCTACTGAGTGGAGTGAAAACTTAACTAAGATCACCACCTGTTTTGTTCATGTGCAATATATTTTACATTTACATATCACACAAAAGATATTTTTTTTTTTTGGTGACTGTATTCTGAGAAAGAAAGCAAATACAAATAAAACTATATATATAACTTTTAAGGCTTATTGTCTACCGATAAATTTTTAACAGAAATGATTCATGTTCAAAAAAACTTTGTGCAGGTCACAAAATACTGCTTTGACTTACATGACTCTGTGCATGGGGCTGGGTACGGTAACATCTCATAATGTCGTGGAAAGAAGTGTCTTCTTTTGTCACCTGATTCCGGAGAAGCAAATAAGGTATTGAGATGTGTAAAAACAATTCGAATCATATTCTCTTTCCTATAGCCAAAAAAACAAATGGCTGGCATACTATAAATTCAGAAAACAAGTAACAATCTGAAGGTTTTACCTTAGCCATCATATAGATTGCACACATCAAAAGTTGGTCCAAGTGTCGGTCTGTCATCAAAGTGTGATGATTGACGAGAGAAAACTCAAAACATGTCCATATCTTTTTACGAAGATCATCCGAAATATCCAGCTTGTGGCAGAGATCACGAAGACGAACACTGGCCAAGTGGTAAACCTTGGTTTGAAGAAAAGGATATAAAAGCTTATTAAAATTTAAAACAAAATAAGCAAATGCTGCATACAAATAAGTCAAGGTCCCATCGTATCTTGAAAATGAGAAATGCTTTTGTTGTTCTCACCTTTCTACAAAAGAGAGACAATGATCCTGCCTTTTTCATTTTGCTGCTGAGAGTTTGCTGCCCTGGAGAGACTTGTGGGATAGTTACTTGCCCTGCAACCTGCATCTGATGAGTTGTTAATGGGCCAGCAAGGGTCTGGGCTGTTAGAGGCTGTATGGCACTGGTCACATTGTGAGCTTGGCCACTCACATTAACTTGCACTGGAAAAAATGTGATCCCTCCGTTTTCATTGGCAATACCTTAAAAAGAAAAAAAAATTAGATAGATGGATAGATTGGTTGATAGATAGATAGAGCCTAATCTCCTTACCTAATCTCAAAATCTATCTATCAGGATTAGGCACCAATATACCATTTAAAGAATCAAGTCAAACCTGTTGCTTGGTGATTTTGGTAAAACTTTGTGTGCTGCACAAATTAGTGAAAAACTAAGGATGCCTAATAAACTGCATTATTCATTACATAACATTGAATTCAGGATCCTCTTACCTGTGCATACATGCATATCACAAGCAGCTGTTTACAGCAGAGCCAAAAGCTAAGGTATGAATTTGTCACCTATCACTTTCAGAAGCTGGAGGGGTACAGCGTGGGTCTACATTATTTTTAACCTGTATTTTGTCTAAATTATTGCCAAAGCCTTAATGGTTTACGAACAATTAGAAAAAGAGATTATTGTTTCTTTTCATATAGAACCAGCCTGTTCTGTTGTCGTTTCAAAACATTTTGATTGAATGATTTAGAGTGTTTTACCAATATTGCATTAGCGTACATAAAGCTTTAGCCACAACATTAAATAAATATAGCAATCCATTATGGAATGCAACTCTCACCCCCAGTTTGTTGGGAGGATTACAATTTTTAGTATAAAGTGGGTTATATACAAATATAAACCCCCTACCAAAAAAGTTTGTTACTTGCATCCCATAGTGAATTCCTATATATATGTAAAGTGGAACTAAAGTTCCATTTAAAAAAATTGGCGTCAGGTAGGTTTTTATTGCAGAAAGGGACAGGTGATGTCTCCTCTGCAATAAGTATTGTTACCTGCCTGATCGCCACCAATCTGTCCAAATTTTCTACTTGCCAGGAATACCCAGCAATCCCTGCTTCCCTTGCGGGTGACAGTTAAGTAGTTTCAGGCTGGCAAATCAAGATCAGGATGTGGAAATACAAAAAGGGTGGAACAGGGATAGGAGAGTATCCTCAGGGTTCAATCCCACTTTAACATTGGTTGATTCAAGGGAGTATTTAATCATTTTCATAGATCCTCCATCAGTCACACCAGTCATTATTTTATTTATTCATCGATTCATTGATTCCCTAGGCAAATCTGGAAGCATCAGTGTGAATCGGTCAGCTTGATAAAAACTTTATTGTGGTCATGTAACTTTCACCTTAAAATGCAAATATTTGTAATAGGATTAAAAATATTGTGTTAATACTTGGGGAAAGTTGTGAAAAATTGTGTTTGGAAAAATGTATGAATAGGCCCCTATTAATATTGTGCATACTCCTTTATTAATTATAGGCTGGAAATGCTCACATTTGTAGTAGTGAACTCACCTTGCACAGGGATGGTGACTGTCTGCCCATTGTTTGCTGTAACTGTAGCCGTAGCCATTGTTACTAGTGTCTGACCAGGGACAGGTGGGGTGGTTGTTTCACTAGAAGAGTGTGGAGAAGCTTGAGCTGGGCTTCCTCCATCAGATGGGCTCTCAGAATCTACAAAGAGACGTCTACGAGCTGTGCCAGCCACAG
Source organism: Pyxicephalus adspersus (assembly GCF_032062135.1). Taxonomy (NCBI): domain Eukaryota; kingdom Metazoa; phylum Chordata; class Amphibia; order Anura; family Pyxicephalidae; genus Pyxicephalus; species Pyxicephalus adspersus. The sequence continues at coordinate 21,418,373 of NC_092866.1, forward strand.
GTGAGCTGTATCGTTCAGACAACGTGGGTGAAGCAGATGAGGGGTCTGAAAATGAAAAGTAAAATACATAAAGGGTTATGCATGTCAGTTCACAGTAAAATAAATACCTTATGCTCGATATAACTATAGATCTTGGTAATTTTCATACAACGTCTCATCCCTCTCAATATTTAAGGCCCCACATAAACTTTAAATGCAGCATGGACCAAGTCCTTGATCTTCTGCAAACCTAAGGAAGGTTTAAAATTTGTTTTAACACCAGCAACAAAGCCTTTTTATTAATTTTCCATAAATTATTCAATTAAGCCTATGAATTTAAAGGAAAATTACTTTTTTTAAAAAAAAATGGCCAATCACACACAAGGAAAACTTCATTAAAAAACAGGATTTTTGTTTGCACATGATTGGATGGTTAAAGTCAATGAAGCATCATCTCATTTATGAAGCTAAGTGAAGTATCCTTTGTAGGTGGGAAATTCACTTTGCTAAGTTTACAGCCTGTACACTTTTAGTAAATTCACCCCATTGTGAGAAATTGCTGCCATGATTACATATAAACACATTTCATGGAACTGCCATAGACAAAAAAAAAAACTCACTTCTTCCTAGACCAGATGCATCTGCACGGATCTCATTGACCCTCCTTGGAGTAAGTGGAGCCGTGGAACTGGCAGTACTGTTACCAGTAGACCGCTCAAAATGATGTGGCTGCATAACCTGAAAAATACAAAAATACAGTTGATTAATATTACCTATTCTTTCTCATTGTAGATAGAATGGGAAACAATCAAACTCCTGTTATATTTGTCTGCTATCCAGGACTCTATTAGAGAGATTTCCTCTCACTTTCTGTGAAACTAACTATGTTTTATCAGGAAGTAAGGAAGAAGTTGCAATAGGAACACAGACAATTATAAAACTAGTCCTCCTGTAATTTGCATCAAATACAAGCTTTTTTTTATTTTTGTGCTTTTGTTGGAGAGTTAACTCATATAGGAGAATCAAATCAATCAGTCTGAGAACATAGTCAGGAGGTTCTGCAATGGGGAGTCAATGGCAAGTTCAATTTGCAACATACAGGATGTGGGCAAACACTGCAGAGAATAAGGAGCTGTCTAAATTGGAAAGTGATCAAACGGGTCATCAGGCCCTTGACATCAATTCCCTGAAATGTTACCTGTCCAACCTGACAGCTTAAAGCTGGGGCTCAGAAGCACATGTAACTAATAAAATCTTCAGTGGGTCAGGAACAAGAGGGTCCTCTGCAGCTGTACATTTTACATTACTCAGTTGTGAAGCAGCTAGCATTATATGCCTATATTGCTCAAATAATGACATTGGAAAATAAATAATACTAGTGAATATGATTCATGATCACACATAACTGTTTTTGTACCTCTTCACATAATGGAACTTTGCCTTCGTTTTCTTTCATTTTGTCCCATAATGGAGAGTCGTGTGCCCATGCCAAACTCTCCAGAATTTGTTCTTCTATCTGGTTAAGGTGTTTTACCACTTCCCGACATAAGCCTTCTTCTGCCTTAATAAGAAGTTCAATCACCTGGAAATACAATATACCTTTACAATATTACCAAACACAAAACAAAATAGTGTATTTAATGTGAATTCCAATTTGATCACCATTTTTTTTTATTTATGAAGGACCGGAATATCTTTCAGATTTTCTCTTTTGTGTCCCCACTGGAAACAATTATGCTTGTGTCATCAGAACACAAAGTAATACAAAATCTCCTCAACAGAGATACAAATGTAAATAACACTGGTTCAAAGTTTCAAATTAACAATGTGAATAGACTTTGTATTGTATCATAAAAAAAACAAATATTACTGTAATGAAGTAGTAATGAAATTGAATCACTGCAACAATTACACCAAGTAAAAATGAAGACATTTTAATGTCCAATTCTCTTATTCTTTCTCTGTATTTTTGTTTTTCTTCATAGATAAAACAAGGCTAGGATTGTGCTGCATACACCACCTCTTCTCCTATCTGAAGGTTGACCTTTATCCCCATAAACAGCTAAGTTTATAGAAAAAGGAAACTTCATAGTTGCTGTTTTTGCCGAAGCATTAAAGTCATAATAAAACTTGCAGCTCAAGATTAACGTTACAGTCCTCAGAGGTAAAAAAAAAATGCAAAGTCTAAAGTCTTGTCTACATTATGCATAAAAAAGGGTGAAAGGGATAAAACAACAAGTGTGTTGTGAAATCCAGAGCCCAACCATGTTTCTCTCTTAAAAGGAGAACAATGTGACTTGTCTTTGATGTCAGAATGTCACATGGAGTGGATAAGAGAGGAACAGGACAATGTTCACTATTGTGGTCAACATATGGACAGAAGATTAATGGAATTCAGCTATAAATCAAATGTGAGAAGTTGGAAGCTGGTCTAGTGTACATTACTTATATGCAGAAAACAAGACAAGATGGAGATAAACCTTTCATAGTAGCAGACTGAAAAAACAAAGATACATTTGGTCAGGAAGTCATTTGTAAATTTAAAGGAAGGCCTCATGACTAATTTAGTTGAGGAAAGACTTATTTTACAAAACACTATTGTCACAGGCATACAGGACCAGCAGGCCTGCTATACAACAGATGTCTGCAATAAATCATCACACACCTTGTAGAAATAGTAGGGTGCCAAGTCAAACATGACCATGATTTGGGGGAAGTTGCCTGGGGGCTTGTAGGAAAAGATGGTAATTTCAAGGCAGCATGCCAGGAGGGACCTGTGGAAGATTTCTTGCTCCAGAATACTCTGCAAAATAGAGAAGATTTCAGTGATATGATTTTACAATGACTACATCAGACTTACCAAAACAAATACACTGAGCCCCAGTAATATTAAAACTGGCCAAAGGCTTCAGATTCAAGAGGACAGATGAACAAACACAACCTGATCTTCAGGAATCTGATTTTTCTGGAACTTGCCCACATGCAGTCACAAAAGATAATCATTTTGTTTAGCTTATGGAGAGAAAGAATGTTTTTTTTCTGATAAGCTTTAAATCTATGTACAGACATCGATCTTCTGTTGTTGGAAATGATCTTTCATGATGGTTTCCAATGACATTAGAACAAACAAACAGTACAATAGTGTACCGTTCTATGAGGAGGGGGAGCGGGAGCTGCATTATCCTCCATAAGAAATGTCAGTGGTCATCCCTGGATGCTCATTTAGTGATCCACCATGGTAGAAGACGGGGTACTAGATGTCTTAGATTTTTTCCTGAAATAACTACTATCATTCATCTTAGTCCATAATCGTCTAAAGTGTGGCAGGTACTGGTCAAAGCATAAACCTTATTTCTCAATTTTGAAACAATGAGGAAATATTACAACTTCTGTTGTGTTTTACAGATGTCTGGGGTCCGTTGGACTTTCTATCACTTCCTGCCAAACTGATCAGGTTTCATCAGACAGGAGGAGAGGAGAACTCTCCAACAGCAACAGTCAGAAATAAAAATGTGTTTAATACGTAGAGAGGAGAAATGATAGAGTGCTACTGTGTCCCTTTTGCAGTTTTTATCACTTCCTGACAGGCAAAAAGCATTCAGTTTGGCAGGAAGTAAGTAAAACCTGACATTATTCCCCCCACTCTATCCAAAAAGTACAAAAAAAAGAAGTTTTAGACTTGACACTTTAAACAAGTATTGCAATGAAATATAAGAATTCCTAAATCAGCTACTTAGGGAGATCACTTTTATTTAAAAAATAAGTGCAGGAATGTAGAAATGTAAAAGTCACATTATAAAAGTTGGAAAGAATTCAAATTTCTCTA
>NC_092866.1:21424268-21428408 GCF_032062135.1 Pyxicephalus adspersus
CATTTATTAAAATAATGTACCTGTTCCGACTTACATACAAATTCAACTTAAGAACAAACCTACCATCCCTATCTCGTATGTAACCCGGGACCCACCTGTAGTGTAAACCCTTATTTGACCCAAGATATTCTCTAGAACAATGTTTGTATTAACTTACTATCCTGATTGCTACTTGAATTTATCTTGTTCAATGCTTGTTTAGTTGAATTTTAACCATTTACATCTTATAAACTATTCAGGGTGGGCTGAATCCATCACCCACAAGCTGCATTGTATAATATATTGTGATTTTTAAGTAGCTCACTTAGGGAAAATCATTTGATCTGTGTGTCTTCCTTATCCTAATCCACAAGATATCTTGGTAATCCTTTAAGGGACTTCCAGATTCCCTTTCTTTGTGTCTGCAAATGCTCAGTCTTGCTTGTTTCTAAATTACAGGGTTTCATTTAGATGGAATTACTTGAATTGAGGTAAAGCATGTGTATATTGATTTTCTTCACAGCCCGAAAGACAAGAGGAGGCCTCTTGAAGCTAATTGATCATTTGTAGACTCAGAGGGGAGAAAGATAGAAATCCCCAGAAAACATGTCAGTAGCTCTGGCACGTGACTTGAATTGTGGGTGCCTGAAGGCTATCCTGCAACAAAATAGTGGAAGATCGAAAACAGGGGTCGGCACAGTTTTATTGCCACTAGGCCATTTATGGGGTGAGCGGGAGCACACTAGGCTGGACCCGCCCAAATGGCCCCACCCACCACCAGGGAACACCCCCTAAAGTGAAATCCCTCTCCTCTGTATGCATTGCGGAGGAGAGGGATTTACCTTCAGGGAGCTTTCCCTATTTACAGCAGCGGCTAAATATCACTGCAGGCCGTGGTAAATAGGTAAATAGCAACTACAAGGGGGCGGCACCAGAGCTCCGGCTCTGGTAGTTCCTAACATCCCCTGACCGATCCTCCGGCAACCCGCGGCTCTGCGGCCAGGGGGTGTTAGGCTGGAACGAACTACCGGCTAGGCCGTATCTGGCCTAAAGGTCGGAGTTTGCCAACCCGATGTAAAAGATCTGATTGAATTTTTTTAATGTGTTTTATTCTTTTTATCTTTTAGAAGTTCAAAAAGTGGAACTAAACCTCTGCAAAATATTGTAGGCAGGTTTTTTTTTATTGCAGAATGAACATCTGGAGTATGATATCAATGTCTTGTTCACTGCCTAATTAAATCATGTTTACTGCTTCCGGGAGTGGATCCAATTTCTAAAGAACATCCTTGTTCTATACCATAGCACAATCAAGTTGAATTTCTTTTCTACTCATTAGTGCAATGTTGGATTTCTGCTTCTCTATTCATGAAGCACAGCAATGTGCTTTCCAGCTCCAATTTTAATGCCACTTGCTTCAGACTCTGAGGCCAACAAAACCAGCAATGCCACCATTGAGAAGGAAAGGTCATGTTGTTGTTGCATGACATTTTTACAAGGTCATGTGACAGTGCTCTTCTCATTTTTGAAAATGTTTTTGTGTGGCGCAAATACACAGTGGGGCATTGCCAGTTCCACGTGGAACTCTTAAAAAAAAAAGTATATAAAATGTAATATGCCCGGAACAGTCTGCAATATTAGGAGAGATGTCAGCAGATTGCAGAGATGGTTAGGTGATGCAGAGATGCATAGGTGGATTGATGTACTAGTTACACCACATTTTTACACCACAGCAACAATTTGTGATTGGGAAGCATTCGTGTCATTGTAGTGCTGCCTAACAGTTGAATTGTAAAACAGCTCTGGACTATTATATTTTCTGGGAGAATGGGGAAGGTAGAACTTCCCGATAAGAACTTTGACACTTTTCGACAAAATCCATTCCCCATACTGCAAAATGGCTGTCCACAAATGTAAATACCATATGTGTTTCATATGTGTTTAAAAAAGCAGTATGCAAGTAATATGCCAAACCTTTGCAGTATTGAGTCTCTCCTCCTTCAGACACAGCATGTTCACAAAAAATATCAAACATTTCCTTCAGACATTTTGCTATGGTTTGTAAGGGATTCCTGGAGCAGGATCTGTAAAAAAAAAAAAAAAAAATACCTGTTACCCTAAATATTTTAAAAGTGAATCTGTCACAATTTTTGTCATCTTGATTATTGATCTATTGACTAATATGCAATAGATTTTCATCAAATGCCCAGTCTGAATTACTCAAACCCACATTCCATTTCCCCCTGTAATATCTTCAACAAATATACTATAAGTGTGAGAGAAGTAAGCCATGAAAGTCATATATAGTAGTTCCCCAACATTGCTAGCACATATACAGATTGTTTAGATGAATAAAATGCCCACCATAACATTTTCTCATATGATAACAGCATATCATATTCTTTTATCATTACGCAGTATATATATAGCGCTGACATATTACGCAGCACTTTACAAAGTCCATAGTCATGTCGCTAGCTGTACTTAAAAGGGGGCCACAATCTAAAGTCCTTACCATAACTATATGTCTTTAATACAGTCAATGGACAATTTTGTGGGGAAGCCAATCAATCTAACTGCATGTTTTTGGAATGTGGGAGGAAACCGGAGTACCCAGAGGAAACCCACACAAACACAGGGAGAACCTGCAAACTCCATGCAGATAGTGTCCTGGGTAAGATTTAAACCTGGGACCTAGCGTTGCAAAGACTAAAGTGCTAACCATGGAGTCACCGTCTTTAAAGTGCACCTGTGGACAGCCTGTGGCCATCAAACTACTGACGAATTCAAAAACAAGCAGTAAAAGAACCCTAAATCAAATCCTGATTTCTCTAGCTACCTTAGGCTAGGTTTAGATGGGCAGTGAGAAAAAGAAAAAAAGTGGATAAATTCCCAAAAAATTTTTTTAATTGGCATCCAGGATAATCGCACAAATAAGGCTGTTTCAGCCTTTTAACGGCAAGTAGCACTTGTTCTTACCATGGGGATCCTTCCTTTAATAAGTTTAAAGTCAATAATATTCAAAAACAGTTTTTTAATGACAGTGAATAATTAAGTGGTGTTTTTCTAAAGTTTTTTGGGTTCTCTCACTAAATGGTGGTGCCCACATTTTGACAAAAAAACACCCACCAACTTTTCTTTAAATCTATGGCCAATAAGATAAGATGCCTTTTATTTCTCATATGATACATTTGGATGTTAATGCCTACTCAACATCCACTTGCAACAGGCCTTAATGCTGAGTTTGTAGAAAATCTGGTTCCAGTCAGTTACTAACAAAAATAGAAACATGTTATGGTATAATAAAAAGAAGGCAGCTACTAAGATTTTGTTCTAATGGAAAAAACAAATGTCTGAATTGATTTCTTCACAATGCTTATAAATACAGAGATGAATAAAGCCTTTAAAGTGCTTTTACTAGTTAATAAATAATTTAATGTGCTTGATCTAAATGCAAAAAAAAAAAAAGATTTTTTTTTCTTCCATAAGAAGGTGGACAGTAAATGTAAAAATGAGTGTTACAAACTTCCAGAAGAAGAAGGGAAAACGTTACCTCATCATCTGAAGAAGCCTCTCACTCGGAGAAATCTTCAGTCCTGATAGAATGGCAAACAAGCGATCAACACTGTTCGTGGCTCTGGAAACTGGTGTTGTGTACAGATTGTTTTCTTTAATATATTTTAAAGAGGTGAGGGGTGTGGCAATCCTGAGCGACTTCATCTGCAGAGGAAAATAAAAGTATTTCTGGTGAGATGTCACAATTAGCTTTTTGTTTGACTAGACTTGATCCGTGTGTCATTTTCAAAATACCTTTGCATTGTCTGAATACTATGAATAGAATAAACCAACGCCCAAGCTTTGTAAGGAACTTACCTTGCTGTAACCACATTCGACTAAGGAAAAACCAGTATGTGCTGTGAGATCTCTGATTGCTACACCAAATGCATGACATCTGGTTATGGGTACTGGAGAGCCTGCTTGTCTTTTCATTGTTTATATCCTTAGTTTGTTCATATTTGTATTTAATCCAGTCTATAAGCATATATTTCTTATACTCCCTGTTCTTTATTGCAGAAGGAACATGCTATTTCTTTTCTGCAATAAAATAATGTACCTGTCTTATCTCTTATATAGGCCCTGATTTTTTAAAGTTCTCCAAGGCTG
>NC_092866.1:21429057-21431374 GCF_032062135.1 Pyxicephalus adspersus
GCGGAAAATTCAAATGATTTTGTATTGGATTCAATACAGTATAGCTGTATTGAGTCCAATACAAGGAAATCTTCATATATATTATAAAAACAGATTTTTGTGTTTTTTTATTTCAAGTTTATTAATAATTTTATTAAATGTTGGACATTTATATAGCTACAAAATTGGAAATATAGCCTAAAATGTAAATAAATTTTCATGCAAAAAAAATGTAACGCTCTTTGCACGGAAATACGGAGAGAATTAGAACGCTAGGGGGATTAAAGTGTATGTAAATCCTAACAACAAACTTCTTATTTTTGCTTTTGGTCTGCTAAATATATAATAAGTTTTTTGTTCTATTTGTTCCAAAAAATGCAAACTTTCAGAGGTTGTAAACTAATAATATTCTGTGCTGTTGGTCTGTGCACAAGGAAAGGTAATGAAGAGAATGAAAGAAATGGGGAGGACTGTGTTCCTGTAATCCATTATTAGGAGGGGATAACACCACATTCTTAGGAACGTAGAGCTGGGTTGCCATATAAGAAGAAGTTAGGTGTATACTATTTTTGCTATATCAACAGGAAATTTTAAAAGGCACAGGTAATTGTGCACATACTCCAGCGATGTAATAAAGGTTTTTTTTTCTATTTTTCTCTGACAAATGCTTTAAGATCAAACTGTAAATTTTTATTTAAAGCAGAACTGAAGTTCCACTTTAGATTTTTTTAATTAATTTTATTATGATTATTTATTCTCAAATTATTCCTAACTATCCTATATTAAGATAAAATGTCCTATTTATTACCTCACCAGTTAACCAAGAATAGCCCTAAATAACTTCTTCCTTTCCATACCAAGAATTACCAAACCTTTTATTCTTACTTGTAGACATTTTTTCTTTTTATACATTTGTAAATACATTCACATGTTTAGTAACAAAATCATAATTTGTATTAAAGATTGTTACAAATGTTTAAAGTGGAACTCCAGGTTCAGGTAAAAAACACTGAAGGTCTTAATGTTCCTAACAGATCGGTGTGATATACTATATTATACAGAGTTCTAAAACATGGGGAAAATCTCTACTCTGTTCTCTTTAATGACATATTAAGCTGTTTTTGTATAAAGTGCCAATAAGTGTGCAATAAATAGGTGTTGCAGGTGACTAACCCGGCTACTTGATGAGTATAAACAATGACAAAGGAGGAGAAGGGGGACTAGCATTTCTGATTGTGCACATGTATGTCCAACAGAAAAAAGAACTGTAGCATTCACTGCAGAGAAGTCAACTTTGTGTTTGAGCACTCTTATGTAATTGTGGCGTTTTTAGCTTACCCTGTCAAAATGTTGCTGCAAATGGTAAGACACTTGGGCTCTCTCTACAGACTCTGCTCCCAGATCAGGATTCAGACAGCGTCCTACACTTCCAATCTCTTCTTCTGCATCTTCTAGGAACACTCGCTCATCCAAATGGCCAATAGAAAGCACAAAAGCCTCATACGTCTTATTGATGGCTTTCCTGTAGGTTGGTATGCATATAAAAAAATGAGGAAACAGACTCCTGGATCACTAGTAGTTCAGCAGTATGGCGACACTTTACATTGTAGATAGGGTAAGAAATTATAATGACAACTTACGAACTGTCAGCAAAATTTCCAGGATCCAAGAATCCCGTCAGTGAATCTGATTTTCCTTTAAGGGTCTGAAACACCAAGAGACAATGTTATAGCTTTCATTTCTGTATCATTATTTTGTTTTATAGCCCAAATGGCATTCACCAAGCAGCAAATGAGATGAATTTAAAATGCAGCAAACCAAGGAACATAAGAAGCTACCAAATGAAATGTCAAAGGCATAAATCTACTTTTGCCTGTAATATACTAGAAACCTAAAAGTGAATCTCCATTATTCAACAGGCAAAACGTCCTCCTGCTGCGTCTGCTATGCTATAATGAAGCCAAATTGCTAAATGAATACTCATTTCTTTTAGGTCAACTGCTAGTTCTTAATAATTTAGTTGAGTAAATGACAATTGCTAATTTGGAATAAAAAGCCTTTTCAGCTTGTTTTATAATATTTATATGGAAATGTTCCAGTATCAGTTTAAAATACTACTGCAGATACAGTAAATGTACATTACAAGAGTCAATTCAAGCTAGGATAAAGTAGATATAAACCCCAACTGGATGACAGTTTGTTAGCTAAATCATTGTGTAAGCAACAACCGCCATTTCCCTTTTCTTTTACATAATTCAGTTTTCTTGACTTTCATCCTTTCATTCCAGCCTAAATGCAGCTAGGTTCCATCTACATGTACTTACTAAAGTGGCAGCTT
>NC_092866.1:21432211-21433779 GCF_032062135.1 Pyxicephalus adspersus
TTTTTTTGCATTGTGATGTATTGACAGCACACTTACAATAATTGAGCTGCCTTTTTGTAATGTGTATGGAGTAATGTACCACAAAGACATCAGACGGATGTAAAAAGAGTCCTTGTCACTCATCAGGCATTTCTAAATATCTTCCTTTCCACTTCAGAATACAAGTTTACTGTCCAATGTTTTGGAAAAGTACTTTATCCTATCTGTCCCTTGCCCCCTAACACTGTAAAGCCAATTTTCAAGATTTGCAATTTATTAATTTTAGAATAAATATTCCATGTAAAAATAATGAATGACATGGGTAACCCTTTCCCGGAAATAGAAGGTTTATCTCCACTTGAAGCCTAGTATCATTAAACTTCTTGAGTTGCTAAGTGTCATGACTCTTTAGACCTAATACAACACAATTCACAATGCCACATTTACCTTTTTGTCAAAAAGCTTATGAATATATGGTTTCCAGAAGTGTTCTTTTATGCCTTTAACTTCCAAAAGCAAACCATGGTGGAGGCAGCAAAGGGTCTCAATGATGCAAGGGGGCTCAGGCGGTGGTTTGAAGTCCTTACTGGAGAAATCTTCAGGAAGCCCTTTAAACGGCAAATATTGCCACGTTAGTAAGATAATTTTAGATAAAATAAATAACATACTGAAAACAATACATAGCCTGCCTATACTAACTTCTGTGGATGACAAAGCCCTGATTGCTATGCTGATCCATTTGCTTCAGTACTTTCTACAGGGTTGACCTAGAAGTATGCAGGGTTCTGACATCAGTTCATGGGCCTGATTTTTTAAAGTTCCCTAAGGCTGGAGAGGATACACTTTCATCAGTGAAGCTGGGTGATCCAGCAAACCTGGAAAGGATCTGGTCCAGGATTCAAAACATTTGCTATCAAATAGCAAATGCGTTTGAAAAAATTCAATCCAGGTTTGAAGATCACCCAGCTTCACTAATGAAAGTGTATCCTCTCCAGCCTTGGAGAGCTTTAATAAATCAGGTCCAATGTATGAATGTTGTAGGTTGTGGGATTTGCAAAGTACTAAAGCTAGAGACATCCAGACAACTAGTATGTCAGAAAAGTTTTTGTTCACAAATAAAACCAGGTCACCCGTACATTTCTATCAGAGAGGTTTGTAATTCCATTCATAAATTGATTTTATGAAGTTGGTAGGGCCTGTTTGGCATTTGTCAACTGTGAGAGGAAGGACATGTGCAGTTCAATTAAGCCTTTGCATTTAATAATTATCTCTGAACAATCTTAGAAGCCTTTGAAACGAATATCAAACTGATTCCATAGACACAGACTCCCTAATTCTGAAACTCTGGTAGGAATATTATGGTTCAGTGAATTCCCACGCACTTGTAGGTGCGATAAGATGGGTGCTACAGCAACAACAATAGATGTGCCATTATAAACAAAGTAGAAAGAATAAACAAAGAAACAATATAAAAATTATAAAATTATGTCATCAGCATGCCTGGATAACTAAACTAGAAGAATATGTTATTGTCACATATATAAAAAAATTATATGGAACATTTTTAGAAGGACCCCGTCCTTGGGGTA
>NC_092866.1:21435269-21436621 GCF_032062135.1 Pyxicephalus adspersus
TTTATGCAACAAATAAGAATCTTTTGCTATCTTGACCTTGGCACACAGTTCTGCACACAAATACTTTCATTGTTCATCTCTAGACATGATATCACTAATAAAAATATTCTGTCAATAAGGTAAGTTTAAAACAAGCAAAAAATAAAGTTTTATTCTAATAAACCTCACAACAAAACTACACTGATCAGCCAAACAAATAAATTAAATCATCACTGATATATAAAAGTGTTTCTGTGCACTAGTGTATGTTAACGTAGGTGTAGGCTTATCTTACCAGACTTACAAAAGACACATTGTATTTCTTTAAAGAAAAATGGCCCTTAACCAACCAGCATGCGGGCATACATTCTTTATTCTAAAGCATGACCCCAACCCAAACAGGGGCATATCAATCTGATAACTGATAAACCTAAATATATTTACCTAAAGCTCATGGCAAGGCAATATCATAGGAGGTGTTGTGATAACTGGTTGTTTCCCAGCTCAGTGGTTCCCAACCAGGTGCACCGGCCAGGGAAGTGGACCACCGCTGCTCTCCTAGCTCTTGCGTTGGGTATCCCTGTCCCAGCTGACATGCAAAGGCATTTAGGTTATCAAGAAGGGGCCATCACAACTGCCCTTTACCAGGAATTCTAACTTGAACCCTGTGCACCAGTGGAAGCTCCACAAGAGCTACTCCAAGATATATTACTAAATATGTAATATGTGGTAAAATATTAAACATATACCGTATTTTCCGTCGTATAAGGCGACTGGGCATATACGACAACCCCCAACTGATTGGAGAGCCAATCCAGGCTCTCCACTGGAGAGCCAATCCAGGCTCTCCACTGGAGAGCCAATCCAGGCTCACATCCTCTTGTGCAGGCTGGAGTTCTCCTGTGCAGCTTGCACAGAAGGACTCGCAGGGACTTGACCGTGCCGGACGTGAAGCAAGCTGTAGGTAAGTACCCGGTGTATAATACGACCCCCGACTTTGGCACAGATTTTTCGGGGTTAAAAAGTTGTCTTATACGCCGGAAAATACGGTAATATATATATATATATATATATATATATATATATACACACATACATACATAAAGACTACAGTAATCATCTATAAATGAATACCAAGACACTTTTCCATTGCCTTGACTGTGGGTATTCTGTATTCCTACCTGAGAAGGTGGGATTCAGAAGCTCCCTGCGGTTAGGACATAGCAAGGCATTTCCATAGACAAGGTCCAAGGCACAGAGAAGAAGATGGTAGGAGTTCACTAAATCATCGCTTATCATTGGAAAGTTTCCTGTAAAACAAAGTCAAAACATTGAAACTCAAGAGATCATAACCCAACACTTACATATTAAAT
>NC_092866.1:21437487-21448542 GCF_032062135.1 Pyxicephalus adspersus
ATAAACCTACAGGCTGTTTACTGTAAAAATCATTGTATTCACTTCCACTACCAGATACCAATGTTTTAGCTGTGTACATTTTATTTATTAGCATCACTGTAAAACATTTTGAACTTTTCTGTTGCTGCCATTATAAAATGTGCAAGGGAGTTCTGTTTGAGTCTTATATTACAGAATCCTATTCTCTACAGCACTTACTACAGAACTATTATTTTCCCCACTAATTATGTGTTATAATGTTTCCTCTTTAAGTACATTTTGCAGGACTGTACTTTACAACAAGTAACAATAGTAAATACAAGTAGTAAAAGGGAAAGTGATGTGGAAGTTCACATATTCGCTGTGAATTTGGTGTTTTTACATACACTGCTAGCTGAGACACATTGTATAAAGACATAAACCACAAAAACACAGGAAGTCAATTGGGTTTTATACATCAGTGTTTATATGTACGGTATTTAGAGGTGAAATATGCAGAAGGTTTAGGCTCACCCAACTATACATGGTTACCAAGTACTGATATTCAGGATATTTTAATGTTTCACATTATACATACCATTTAAGTGCCTACATCACTTATAAAAGCTCAATATAAGCTTTTCCCTACTGATCCCCCACAAGATGTTGATTTACCCTTTCTCTGGTTTATTGTACATAATAAATGTCACATTAAAAATCTGACTTATTTTGAAATGTTACGTAGCTAGTGGTATTTGGGACTTCAAAAAACTTTCTGCAATTCGCAGAATTAAAAATAATGCTACCCCTACTATTTGCACAGAGTTGGCATGTTTTCTCCGTGTTCATGTGGATTTCCTTTAGGCACTCTGGTTTCCCCTACAACTCCAAAAACAGGCAGTTAGGGTAACTGGCTACCCCAGAAATTATTCTTGGTATGTATAGAAAAAAGCAACAAAAAACCAAAGGGCAGTGAAGGCTGCTGGCTGCAATATGAATGTTTTAAAATAATTTATTAAAAAATAATTTTGCTCTGATGCAATCATTTTTTTTATTTCCTTACATGTGTCAACACAATGTACACTGAAATCAGACTAGCTACTGTGAAATCTATATTATAGTATATACTTGAGTAAAAACCTGAGATTTTTTTTTCCCCTTAAAATAAAAATATTCTTGGTTTATATTCTGCTCACACCAGTAGATGGTGCTGTGTCCTAATATAAAGTGTGTAAAACTTGCTGCCAGAGACATGAGACAATATTAGTTTGGTAAACACTTTACATGAGAATATATCGCCATCTACTGGTAGCCAAAAATAACACACAAAAGATCATTTACGTGACCCATCATTACTAACTCAAAAGTACAAATTTCACATGTAAAAATAAAGAAAAGATATACAATGCAATTTAAATGTTTTGCTTTTTAATGAGTGCTTTGAAATTAACACTCAATGGATGTATTTATTTATGTTAGTTTTGTTGGTATTTCTATTGATTACTGTTTTGAATGTTTACAGAAATGGCCTGTTTTGTACCGGGGTTTATACTGAAGTCAAAGTATTTGTATTTTCAGGTAAAAAATAAGTACATCTGTTTCAGAACAGATAATTCAAGTACTTATGGTAATCACTGACCAATTTTGAATATAAGCACTATTGGAACACTTCTGAAGTCGTATTGTGGAGTTACAGCAATAACACATGACATGAGTGATACCCCATTCTTACTTGCTTATTCAAAAAAATGAATAAAAACATATATATACAATTCTTCTGTTATATACGGTAGAATACCTTATATGTATAACGTCTTTATAAATTAGAGGCATTACATGGGAAAGCAGACATTTCTGATTCATTTTAAACTTTCCCAGAGCAGCAGCACAAATAGGTGAAACTGTCAGAAATTATATTTCCCTTGGGCAAAAAAAGACAAATTTTGACCTTTAGGATCAGGCACCTATATTCAATAGATTACATACAAGGTATTTTATCCTTTCATTTGTGACTAAATTATTCATCATTATGTTAGAGTTGACCTTTATTTTGTGCCTTGATTTTCCTGGGACAGAAGATATTTAACCAACCAATTATCCTAACAAAAAACAAAACAACGAACAATATGTTCTCAAACATAGATTTTGAACAAGTTTGCAAATCTGACATAAGGCTTTAGTTGGTAATCTGCGTGCTTGTTCCAGGTCCACAATAAGAGACAGAAATAACCATAAACCTGGAGTTCTCTCATTAAAGGTGTTTAGTTACAGATATCTACCATATATACTTAAATATAGGTTAAAACAAAGTAAACTTTAAATCAAGGGTACTAAATGCAGCTGTCACTGCACTGCAACCTTTTTTATTTTCAAAACATTTATTTAAAATGTTAAAAACTTAAAATCACATGGGTTCAGTCTGTATCCCCCCCCCCTTTTTTTTAGGTTATGACCACCAGTAGATGGGGCTGTGTCCTCATGCATGTTGTGTAACAAACTCAGGTCTCTTACTCTCCAATGAGTTTGTTACACAACTTATGTGAGGACACAGCACCATCTACTGGTCTAACCTAAATAAAAAAAATTAGATCTTTTACTAATGGCTTTTTTTGACTGGTTTGAGTCTATAGGCTTGGCAAATGTATAGCTTTACAGAAAGAAAGCCACATGCTTAAGATAAGTGTTGCTACCATATGTAGATTGTTAAGGAAGGACAGCCTCATGTTCTTTTAAGGATGAAGAGAATAAAAGATACATTTTATGCTAAGCATTAGCACTTCGCATCAAAGTACTATGGCAACAGAATTCTGATTTTATGGCTTTTATCAAAAGAGTATAAATAAATACAGCATGAATAATTACACTTTTTAAGTTCCCTTACAATTAGTACAATACTGTTATGTTTGCTAAATGGTTCATATGAATGTAAAGATCATTCATTTTTTCTGGCACCATGTGGCACCAGGTAAAGAAACCCATTTTGACATCCAGCTCAAGGAAAGCCTAGACAACAAGGCCATCTGCTCTGTAACCTATATATACTTACTACATCTTTGTGCTATAGAATTGCAGTAAAACCAAGGGCACAATGTCCTGTAACATACATGATGCAGCATAATGTAAATCAAATATATAAGCTTTTATACTGATACATCCAAACAAGGAAGCTTCTGTGCTGATCGTTAGGACTGCTTTAAATGCTTTCTTTTTGGTGCGTATGTGAATAAATAGCAAACAAAAGTATCAAAAATAAAAATGAAACACAATAAACTCTAGAATTCAGTAAAGTTTGTAATATGTGACATTACCCTAAACAGACTAATACTTGGTGAGTACAGGTATCTAAGTATCAGAAGAGATTCCTGCTGTTTTGTCAATCTTTCTTAAGCATATATTACTATATACTGCTAACGTTAAGACTGAGCAACCCATCTGCGGATTATTACTATTATTTAAATTTAATGGACAGTTTTTTATTTAGTAGTCAATACCGCATACCTAATGTTACCATTTTGAGGAAAGAAAATACATTAAAATTATTTTAAATTACCTGTGATATGCATATTGGAGACTATGCATATATATATGCTTATATATTGTATATATAAATGTATAAAATATACACACATTTATATATACAGATACACACATACAAACTTTTTCTCATCTAATGCAATCCAAGTGGTTGGATGTTACAAACTGATCTGACCCCTGACAAATACCGGTACTTTTTCCGAGTACATAAACATGCTCACTTTTTTTATTTTACATCATGCATCATATAAGAAAACAAATGCTTGAACACATTTATTCTACACAAGACATTGTAAATTCCAGTTTCTTTTCCGTGCTAATGTACATTTCATTTGTCCATACCCAAACAACCTAATAATATTAATAATGTTATTATACTCACAGGCTCCAGGCATAAAACAAGCTTTCTGCAGTGCTGTCAGATTCAGGAAGAAAAGCTGAATTGTTTGACCAGGACGCCGGCTCCTATTGGTCTTCAGATGACAGGCAGCACCATACAAACAAGTCCTAACTTGTCTGCTGTGATGTGGTTGCCATGATAAACTACTAGTAATGCCGAAGCAGTGCTGCCTGGATTACCGAAGGGTTCATTACCATCATACTGATCCATACAAACAATGAAAACCATTAACCATTTCCTGACCAGAAGAGAGTTTACATAATTATATAGGTAAGGTTTTGTAATGAACAAGACTTGTGTAGCACATACATTTCTAACCTAGAATACAAACAAATCTATACCATTGCCATGTCTTCTAACAAGCTATGATGTTTAGCACATTCACCAATAATAGCTGTGCACTATAATAAATGTACAGAAGCATTTAACGTAGAACAAAATGTAAAAATGATCAAAAATTGGGACCAGGCAGGTTCTTTATTGTAGAAGGTCAGGCTAAGACTTTTCTGCTTTATAACAAGCTTTCCTGTCTGTTATGTACACTAAGTTGCCAATATATATGATCCTGACATATCTGGATGCTGGGAATGACCAAACTCTCATTGCATAATGTACCCATAAGGGTAGGGAGAAGCTCCTATATTATTTCCTAATAGCATAGATTGGCAACATAACTAGAGTTGAATTAAACCTAATACAGGTAGTCCCCGAGTTAAGAACATCTGACATACGGACGACTCCTAGATATGAACGGGGCTTCCCTGCTCGCTCCTGTGCAGCACAGAGGATTGATGGGGGGAGAGTGCGGTTCACATGACTTCTGTATCAACTTGTAACTCTTTAAAGACCAAAAGCCATATCAAAGCATAGCTAGCTCCAGAAGGTAATGAATGTCTAGGCTCTATAAAGATTTTTTTTTTGCTTTGTTTGTGATTAACTCACAGTGAGGATTTTATGCAGTAACTGACACCACACTGCCTAATAAAATGTTGAGACAAACATCTGTCCTAACTGCATTTTTTTAAATAAAGTACCTGTTCCGACTTACAAATTAAACTTAAGAACAAACCTACAGTCCCTATCTCGTATGTAACCCGACTACCTGTAACCTAAAAAAATTGTAAGCTCATATGAGACATGCTGCAATAGCACAACTTCTCAGCTTGTTTTCAATCTTCTGTAGAATGTACACAATTCTCATGATTTATTAATGCTCTGGTGAGGAAATATTATCGTGGGAGGACATGGGTAATACAACAAACCTGGAATGGATTAAAAACATTAGCCAATTTTAGCAAAAAAAGTAAAGCATTCCAGGTTTGTTGGATCACCCAGGTTCTCCCATGATCTTCTATCTTCTCCAGTCTTGGAGAGTTTTAATAAATCAGGCCCTTTGTGTGCCACACTAAGCTCTGGTGCCAGAATACATCAACTCCCATGTGCATGCATGAGTGTTACATCTTTCCAGCCTGGCCAATCAAAATGGTGGAAAATCCTGAATCCAGAAAAGGACTGGGTGAAGATGCTGCCACTGCCATTGATGGAGCGAAGGTTATATCAACAAAGTTTACCAACATGAAGTACAATGGGCCTGTTTCATTATAGAGTTTGGAAGAGGGGAAAATAAAGGTATAATATAAAATAAAGTTGCAGCTGAATACCTGGCTGTGACAGGCAAATTGCTAGAACTTAGCCCATAGTGCTGAAGCCCAGCCATCCCTTTCTCTAATTTATTAATTTGGCACCATCATAAGTGATAGACTAATTTTCATATGGAGTGTGATTTGGCAACAAGCTCCAACTATACTTAGATGTTTTGGAGCTTTGTTTGTCAGAACAGGTCTGTATTTGGCTGTAACCCCATACAGGCTGTAGAAGGTAAGTGCATGCACTTTTGGAAGCCTTCACATTATACCTGCAGTAGTGGTTTTCCCCGAAAATCTCCATAAAGCATACAACATGCCCCCATACAGATCATTGGTCAGACCTCAGACCTGCAGGAATATGCAGTCCAGTTTTGGGCACCAGTTCAAAAAAGGGCATTGTGGAATTGCAGAGAGTGCAAAGAAGGGCAACTAAATTGACGACCAGATGGCGACCGCTGTTCTAAACTATTCTCCTACACCCACCTCTATGAATTTGTTATCTCTGACGGACAACAAAGCCTAAACTATGCTGTAACTACATCACGCGAGCTAGGCAATATTCCCCCAACAATAGAGAAAAAAATTTAAAATATTTGAAATGAATCACTGGCAGGACTATAATAGCAAGGAACAATACACAGTCATAATACATAAATACAAACTGTTATACACAATAAAACAATTGAAATTCTGTTCAGCCAAATAAAACATTTATTCATAGCTAGGAAAGTGGATGAACTATTGCCTTGTCCAGCTTAAAGATTCCAGAATAAGCTGCCTGCTTACTGTGCAGTGAATCTTATTTTATTAAAAATTGCCTGGCTACAATCCAAAGGTGACACAGTAACCTGCAAAGAGCTATTGTGTATAGACAACGAGCCTGGCTGAAAGGAATTACAGACCCATGGCAAGTAAAATATACAGATATACTGCATGTCTTTTAGCTGTGTATTTAGTGGATTGAGTAAAACTCTTTGATGATTTCTTTTACAAATGGTTTATTTTTAAAAAGAGAAATGGGGTCTTGTACATAAATACCGTTTAGGGAAATAGTTTTTTTAATTCTTGTGCAAAATTAAAGGGAGTTTTCAATTTAGATTGGTATCTGACCATTTTAATTTAGAAATGTATGTATGTAGCCGATCAGTTTCTTCATAAAGCACCACACAAGTTAGAGATGGTCCAATGCAAAAGATGACAATGCAGTGACTGCTATAGGGGTGCAGCTGCATTCTCACCCTATGGCTTAGTCTACAGGGACAGTTTCCCCAGCATTTAACCTGAGGATTTAAAAGCCCATGTTTGAAATTCCCATGCAGTCCAATGGGCTAATCTACACCAGGACATTTCTTTGGGGCACGTTAATGAGCGTTATAGATAACGTTGCCTAAATTACCGTATTTTCTGGCGTATAAGACGACTTTTTAACCCCGAAAAATCTGTGTCAAAGTCCGGGGTCGTCCTATACGCCGGGTACCAATACTTACCTGCAGCTTGCTTCACGTCCGGCGTCCCCACGAGTCCTCCTTCACGTCCGGCGTCCTGTGCAGCTTGAGCGAGTCCTCCTGTGCAGCAACGCAAGAGCCTGGATTGGCTCTCCAGCGGAGAGCCTGGATTGGCTCTTCACTGGAACACGCCCATTCATTAAAGGAACGTGCCCATTCATTACTTAGAACTAGTACTGTACTGTTCCTTCTGCCTCTCAGTTCTAGCGAGATCTGACAGGCAGAAGGAACAGTACAATACTGGGCGTATAACAAGACCCCCAACTGATTGGTTAGAGTGGGGGGTCGTCTTATACGCCCAGTCGCCTTATACACCGGAAAATATGGTATATAAAATTACAATGTGGGCTAACCTTGGAAAAATCCCAAAAACGCATGTAAAAAAAAAAAAAAAAACGCTGGTAAATGCTTCAGTTAGTTGCAATGGGGTGTTTTCCCACGTTTATAAGCACTTTAAACGTAAGTGTGTCAAAAACGCGGGAAAATGTGGCATAGACGTTTTCCAGCATTTAAAGGCAATCTTTAAAACACTAATTGACCCGCCCTTATAGAAGAATAGATATAGAGCAGAATCTAAGGTAAGTTTAAGACATTGCTTTCTATGATTACTAAAAGAAATGTTACAATGTTTTACCACTGATGGAAATTTATTGCATATTATATTTCCAATCTTGCATTACACAGGCACAAGTGTATGCACAGTGTATGCTAGAGTTCAGCATTCCCCCTTCCCCAAGGTAAAATGCTTTGTCTACCCTTTTAAGTAAAGTAACAATTTTAGTTTAGATCCAATTTAAAGAATCTCAGCTTCTATCTGGATTTTATTCTTACAAAGATCATTTGTATTTGGATTATGGGTCAGCTTTAAGGAACAAAATGCAAAAGACATTTGACTATACCTTTGGCATTGATGAAGAGCACCCAACAAAAGTGAAACACTTCAGGGACTGTACAGGGCTGGCGCCTGGAAAGAAAAGCAAACAGATATCAGGAAATGATGGTGGCAGCTGGAATAACTGCTGGGGCAGCAATAAACAAATAAAGCAATAAAAAATGCTGATAAATAGGGTACACATAATAGGTTCTTTGTGAGTACATTGGATGTCAAGAAATGGCATGATAACAATTTATTTTACACAAAAGTTGCTTTCTGAATTATTACCAGAATATGACAGATCATGAATGTGCAGACGTTAACAGAGCACAGGGCTCATTGATGGGTTTATTGCCACAAAACACAAGGAGACCCAATGTTTACTGATGTTTAGGCACTAAACATGTGCCTGGCACAAATGCTTACACACTAAATATAATGAAATACAGGCTACAGCATTTGTTAGCCCTTTTCCACCCTTTAATGTAGGACACAGATAAAGCTACACTCGCTGTTAGGTGCAAAACAGAAAGAGCAGATTTGTATGATCTTTAATGCTGTAATCATTACAACAGGGTGTGGAGGAATACCAGACCGCCTGTTGGTGAACCAACCTTTTCGGACCTACGGACCACTTAATACACGAACTCCAGACCGCATATGTGCGGGGTGCCATATGTCACTCAAAGGGGAAGAAACTTCACCCAGAGTGAAATCATGATGCCAGAACCCGCCCACTCTCCCATCGCAGGCTCAGACCTGGACAGGTCGTGTCCAGAGACACAACCCGCCCAACGCCGAGCCTACAATCTATATGGAAGACACTGTCCGTGGCTCTGGCTGGTGTGCCACCCCAGTAAGGTCCTTCTCCTGACCCCACTCAGGGGCGCACTGGCCAGAGCCACAGGACCACCAGTGGTCCACTGACCACTGTTTGGCAACCATTGGTCTGGAGTCCTACTTTAGGTGTCACATGATCACACGTGATTGAACTTCCCACCACCATAATTCAGAGCTGACTTTGTTTCCAAACATAGACAATTAGAACCTAATTATATATATATATATATATATATCTGCTAGCAAGGCTAAATAAATGGGAATTCTTGTAGGCAAACGTAACCTACACATTACAACTTGTTTGTCTCCTTCACTGCCCACAACTTCTTGTGCCATCACTATGGTTTCAACAACTTTAGCCATCTAATTTTGCAGAGCAGAGCATGACGCCTAGAAATGTCCAAACTGAAGTTGAACACTGGGGAGAGTGGAGAGGGAGGTAATTGGAGGTTAAAGATTCCTATTCCTCCCCAAATACAACATTATGGCTTCATCCTCATCATAAAGCTTACCGTTGTTTCCGGCCCCTGTGCGGACGTGGTTGTTCTTCCTGGCTGGTTTTGAAAATCTTTTGGAAGATAGGGTCATACTTTTTAAAAAGCACAGCCGTGACAGTAAAATTGCGTTCAAGCTTCTTGGTCCTCTCACGGAAATCTGCAGGCAGATTGGCCATGTCTTCCCACTTCTTCATTTTATTGAAAAACTCAATCAAGCTATAAAAAGAAAGGAATAAAAATGTTATAGGCAAACAATCTATTTTGCATCAGTCTGAAAAAAAAACTTTTTTAGCATCAGGTGAATAAAGACCTCAAATTTGACTTTAAGAAGCATATGTATCGTTTTTTATTATCTTTGTTATCTTTGCTAAAATTTAGTAATCAAATAAACAGACATCATGAGCATTTTACCTGTTCCAATCAATTCTTCATAACAGAACAGGAAGTGAAGGGGAATGGTACCATTTCCATTACAGTAGGATGACAGAATCCAAGAACCTCTATAGGGCATTGGTAAAAATTCATAAGAGCTTTGGAAGTAAGGTTACATACACACGTACAATATTTGACGTTGAGAACGAACAATTAACAACCGATCGTTCCATAATCATTAACAAAAAAAATGCATAATGACAGGCCAACAACGCCGATGAACAAGGAATGTTGCTGGAAAAGAAGGACCGTAGTGGCGGAATCTTTTGGGCGACGATTGTTCACTATATATTGTGTACGGTCGTTCAGTGATCGTGGATTATTCTGTGGTACACGTCACGTCCTGCATATTTGAACGATCATATTGTTACATCAGGTACAGAATCTTGCACTATACCATTGTTCAAAATAATCAAAAATAATCGTTGATTTGTCGTTAGTCGTTGGTTTTCTAACAACAACTTTTGCACGTGTGTACCTAGCCTCAGGTTATCTTTAAGCCATCCTAGCAGATCTTAGGGGAGATTTTTGAACACGTGTCCAGAAATGAACAGTGGGATCACCATGTGGATAATTAAAAAAAAACTTTTGTCCTCAGATCTGTGTGAAACAAAGACAGCTTACACAGACATTATGCCAATGAAAATAGCACATTTATAAATAGAATTATTTATGTAGTGTATTCTATTGGTATGATCAATTGTAGGTTTTATAGATAAATATTAGAAAATGGAGAATGCAAAAAGGTGTTTAAATTCATCTTCCAGTGATCTAATGGAACAGTATAGGACAAAGCCAAAAACATCACCACATAGTAACTCTAGTTTAACGCTAGTTTAATGAACTGAAGGGAAGGAAAAGTATACAAATATATGCATAAAACTGTCTTTACCTTTTTGTTTCACCCATAAGTGAACATGAAGTGCCCTACCTGTTGTACAGGTTTCATTCATTACCTTAATTTTGAACAGGTCAGGATCCTAGTGAGCGATACATAATTCCCTTCCGCTGTCCCTCTGCCCACTGTTGGTACGGTTTGCCTGCAGGCTACATAGAGTGCACAAGCAAGCCAGTGCAAGGCATCTCCCTGTAAAAAAAGTAAACATTTATTAGATACCTTTCTTTTTCCCCATTTTTGTTCACCTGATAAGCCTGCCTTCGTCATTCCCTTTTCAACGGTATGAATGCAGGGAGCTTGCCAATGTTTTATCATTTTAAATTAATCAAGTCCTAACTAATTTAGTTAAATATTACAACTAGGAATGTCACCTAAAATATTAGCATGTAATAGAACCAGCTCTAAAGTCAAACTACAGACAATTTTCTTTAATTCATTAGAAATATCATTTAAAGCAGCGTTCGCCAACTG
>NC_092866.1:21448756-21489589 GCF_032062135.1 Pyxicephalus adspersus
GTCCCGATTCCTTGCATTTAGTGGTTCATAGGTTCGAAAAGGTTAGTGACCACTGATCTAAAACCCAAAGAATGCCCCATGTCCTCGTTAAATCTGCTAACAAAAAGTCCACAACCACAAAGTGATGGGAACATGCAGAACCACCACCAGCTGGTACAAACCAGGCAGATGTCCTTCAAAACCCTCATCGATGGAAGCAGGGCCCCAGAAACATGTAGTATATTTTCTTTAATAAGTGCAATGTGATATAGACCTAATGGCTTCAATACTTTCTAGGTCATTGGCCTAAAACAGAAATGCAGATCAGGACTTCCTACCTACCCAATAGCTCATGCTAGGCCTGGGATTTAAAAAATATGGAAGCAAAGAGATGTTTAGATGCTCAGCAAGTTGGTGTACATACACTCTTGGTGGCTGTCCTCTCAGTTATTGGTAGTCCTACATCAATGATAATTTTAATGAATATTAATAATATCCTGTATTTATATAGCAACAATATATTACACAGAACTTTACAAAGTCCATAGTCATGTAACTAATTGTCCCTCAAAGGGGCTCACAATCTAATGTCCCTACCATAGTCAACTAAAATGGTAAATGCCAGCGAGGTTAAACCCTGCAAAAATCTCCGCTGTCACTGTTGCCCAACTAGTCTTCTAGTCAATCACAGATTATCCATTCTACTGAACACAAGATTACAAAACAGCTAATTACTATAATGACCCCCAGCCACGGACAGACAGAGGAGTCCCAGCAATTAGAAGAGTTGTTGTGCTTCTCCAAGGAGACCACATCAAACTCCTCACATCTCCACCCCAAACAGAGGATGGCGTCAAACATGGAATAATCCTTGTAATGCCACCGACTGTGAGATACAACACAACAAAGCACACCATAGTAACAGCATCACTACAACCAATTGTTTGATGGGTATGGAGGAGCATCCACCAGTCTTCTATAATGACAAGATATAAAGCCTGATTTTTTAAAGCTCTCCAAGGCTGGAGAGGATACACTTTCATCAGTGAAGATGGGAGCAGCAAACCTGGAATGGATTTCCTAAAAGTCATTTTCTGTTTGTTAGCAAATGTTTTCAGTCCTGGGCCAACTCCATTCCAGGTTTTCTGGATCATTCTGATTTACTCATGAAAGTGTATCCTCTCCAGCCTTGATGAGCTTTATTAAATCAGGCTCATAGAGAACAGTACCCCCTGACATACACATACACCCCATAAACCCTTCAAAGGACCTAGGAATAAAGTCGGGATAAATTGTAACATTTTATACAGATTGGTATCAAAAATAAATTGTTACCAAAACCATGCACAGTCACATTACAAATTTTCCTTTACCTAACAGGAGTAAATTATGGTAAAATGTTTTACATCAAATGTCATGTAACCCCAATGCTGACCCCACACAATAAGCCAGTGTTCCAGGCTATAGTTCTGGCTCATTCTGCTGTAGCTCTCCCAGGCCTCCACACGGGCCCTCTCGTCCATATTAAGTTTGCTGCACAGCTCCTCATATCGCTGGCGGACCTGCTGGGTGCCCCCATCTTCGTCCTCCTCTTTGATCATTTTCAGGCCTTACCCTTATTCCGGTTCGATCCACAAAACACAAACACAGCTCCGAAGATGACACTGCGTAGACATTTAAATGACCTGTGACTGACAGCTACATACGCTCATTCACAACCTGTGATACGTCAAAGTTGTCTCCGGAAGGCATAGGCTGCATTAAGCACTACGCCAAGTACGTACTCTCACTGTGGGAGTAGACGGGGACAAGGGGCGGGGTAATTTCTGCAAATAGCGCTTTGTTATTGGTTAGTTCTATTAAAGCTAGCATTGCTATTGGTCATCTTGGCTCACGCGCCCCTTGTTTGTATGGGTGTAATACGGAGTACGTGAAGGCTGGTTGTCATATAGACGAATGTGAGCTGAGGAGGAGATTGTTATGAGGAAGCTGCTGGGTTCTTTACACCAACAGCACTTCGTGTACCTCTCTGAGGGCTGCTACCTTTACAATGTGTTTAGGGTGGCTCAGCTACTGCTGTCTCTCAGCTATTATATACTGTCTAGAAGTAATATCTCTATTCAATAGACTGCCCATCTGCAGTCCAGGGGCAACTTGCAACCTCCTGATACTCAGCATGGAGCCCAGGAGCAGCTTGGTACCAATTCTGCAGTTCAGGGCCATTTATTATCCTTTGCTTTCCAACCTGTGGTCCAGGGGCCACTTACAACCCTTTAATACAAAACTGCAGTCTATGGGTCACTGGCAGCTCTCCAGTGTCTAATCTGCAGGTCAGGGGTCACTGGCAGCTCTCTGGTGTCTAATCTGCAGGTCAGGGGTCACTGGCAGCTGTGGTGTCTAATCTGCAGGTCAGGGGTCACTGGCAGCTCTGGTGTCTAATCTGCAGGTCAGGGGTCACTGGCAGCTGTGGTGTCTAATCTGCAGGTCAGGGGCACTGGCAGCTCTCTGGTGTCTAATCTGCAGGTCAGGTGTCACTGGCAGCTCTGGTGTCTAATCTGCAGGTCAGGGGTCACTGGCAGCTATCTGGTGTTCAATCTGCAGGTCAGGGGTCACTGGCAGCTCTCTGGTGTCTAAACTGCAGTTCAGGGCACATTTTGGTCCTCAATATTCAGTCCAGGGGTCACTGGTAGCTCTCTGGTGTCTAATCTGCAGGCCAGGTGTCGCTGGCAGCTCTCTGTTGTCTAATCTGCAGGTCAGGGGTCTCTGGCAGCTCTGGTGTTCAATCTGCAGGTCAGGGGTCACTTGCAGCTCTCTGGTGTCTAATCTGCAGGTTAGGGTTCACTGGCAGCTCTCTGGTGCCCCACCTGAAGTTCTGGAGCAACGTGCAGCTCTTTGGTTCCAAACCTGCAGTTCAGGGGCCACTTGCAGCCCCGAGATGCCTAACCTGTAACTTTGGCACATATTGTGCAGACTTCAGGGTCCTCACAGACAATAGTTACAGAAAATATATTCTCAGCCTGGATTCCTGTAGCATGGTTTATTCCTTCTTACTTTTTCTGCATCGTCCTCCTTTTTGCTTTTTCTGTGTTTTTTTTCTTCCTTTCTCTGATTGGTTTAGGGGATGTTGCTGAGTTATTAAACACGGCGCACATAACATGTAAGGGATCTATAGGGAGCACACAAACTAGAGAGCATTGATTAGTAAATGGGCTGCCATAGCTATGATCTCGGGTCAATAAAATCTAATGAAGCGTGTCCCCATCCTTATTACTTCCTCTTTGTATATATTTAGCACCTGATTGCGTTTCTATGTGTGGGACACAAAGCATCCTTCATGCAATGGTCTTTTACCTTGAGGGGCTTAGCTGGGAAAGCTCATAAGACGGAGCCATCCTGCTATGAATGCTTTACAAAGATATAATTATTATTACACAGTATTTATATAGTGCTGACATATTATGCAGCGCTGTACAAAGTCCATAGTCATGTCATCATTTATATAAATAAACCATTTACCTGCTAGGCTTCCAACCATCACACGAGTACACCAGATCTCTTATTCGATCTGCTTCTGCTAAACTACAAGAAGATCACCAATAAATGCAGTTATATTGTACTGGATGCCCATCAGCTGAAGCAGTACTGCTTACCAATACAAACTTCTCGGCCTTTTGGCCAAGATCAAGTGTAGTATCTACCTTTGTCCTTAAGGGTGTCAAAGCTTTTTAGGCTGCGACGGTGGAGAAAAACTTGTATCTATCCAAGCCATTAGGTCCTGGTAAGGTACCCTCTGCTCAGCCTGGTAGGATCGTCAATTCAGTTCGGCTTCACCTATCTGCTGCTATTGGGCTGGAGGCTTAGCCAGGAACAAGACTGCAATCACCCCGTTCCCCCCCACTTTGTGTCACTACCCCAGTGGTGAACACAGATTTGCCTTTTTAAAGGCAAAAGAGCTAAAAAAGCGGAAGAGCGTCAAGAAGCGACGAGGAAGAAGATGCCGAGGAAGCCAAAGCTAGAAGCTGCAGCCCAAGCTGAAGCCCGAGGTGTCCAAGACCGACGTCGCAAGAATGGCGCCAAAGAAATCTACGATGAAGACCATGCACACCGCCCCGGCCCAAGCTAGCGTTGACAGAAGAGAAGAACCTTCCACCCTTACTCAGGGTGGGCCTGCCTCAGCAGCACCATCAGCAGAGACCAACAGGAGACCCCACCTGTCGACGGGGTTCCCATCCTTAAACCCTGGATGAAGCAGACGGTGGTGTTGAACCTGAAGGAAGTGGACGGAAGGATACTGGATATGACCCCAGAAGTGTTTGGGTGGAAGATGGTGCTCCAGAGCCGAGACCCTCTCCATTCAAGCATTCATGCAAGGTATTTTCACCTTTGTATCTTTACAGGTGTGTAGGAAGTTCTGGGAGAAAGTGAAGGTGGCAGAACCCGGATCCCCTTTCTGACCCACATCCTGGATGCCAGCATGCTTCTGCAGGTTCAGGGCAGACCCTCGTAGTGTAGGATCCCTGATGACGGCCCGATGTTCACGTACTGTGGCAAGTGCTGTAGTTCTCCTGTGGTGGAGTCCCGATGCAGCTTGCAGGACAGGCCCCATTTCCCGGTTTAGAAGCCGTTGGCGTCCAGGATGCTGGTTGGTTCCTTCAGCACGGTGCAGAACCTCTTCAGGAATGTGGCCATATCTTGGTCCAGGGATGTAAGAGCTGCGCATCGACACTGTGACCCACCCTTCTTCCCGTTTTATGGGTGAATTGGCAATGAAACTGTCGAAAGGGGATTCCGGGTTCTGCCTGTGTCATGTGGCAGGAATGTGCCCTTCCCGCCTCTAGGAGGTACAGTCATCTGTCTTTCCGGTGGACCCAGGGTTCCTCTTACTGATCTGGGGGTGGTGATTGCAAGTCAGCAGGTGTAGCCATTCTAATCAGGGGTGAACGTTTCACGCTTGATGCTGTGCATGAGCTTGTCTGTGGCCGACTACTGGTCATAGACGGTTCACGGGCAGGAGAGCCCATTGGCTATTAAACATGTACACCTCCCCTAGGAAGAATGAGCGGCTGGAGCCTGACCCTGAGGACTCAACTCAACTCAAGGCAGTAATAATGGGCGGTGATTTCAACTGCCCAATAGAAGAGGATGGACGCAGCTCTGACACCATGGCAAAGTTGGAAATTACCTCCCGCCTTCTCAAAAAGATGGTGGCAGAAGCTTCCTTGAAGGATGTTGTGGGCTCTATTGGAAACTGCTCAGTGAATTACTCCTGGTGCCACCCGATTGATCCATCTGCTCAAGGATTGACTTCATCTTCACATCGAGAGAGGTAAGGTGCAACAGCCACACCATGGTTCCCTGTTTCTTCCCGGACCACAGGGCCTTTTTTTTTCAGGGTGACCTCGGCAAGGGCATCGGCCCGAGTCCAGGTTCCTGGACTCTGCTCTGTTCCTAGAACTCTGCTCTGTTGGAAAAAGAGGAATTGATGGAAGAACTGAGGGGTGAGTACACTTCACCAAGGTAAGTGAATGGTAGAAGTTTGTGAAAGTTAAGCTTCGCAACTTTTTTCAAGCAAGGGGAAGCCAACAGGTGTGTGCAAGGAAGAGAGAACTCAAGCGGTTGCAACTTGAGTTGCAGTCCTTGCAGGATCTCTACCACTGTGGCTGGGACCTTAGGCGAGACAGGAGGAGACCAAGAAGCGCTTGAAACAGACGCCAGACGCATCATCTTCCGTTCCAAGGGGGAACATCTCGATAAAGGTGAAAATTGTAATTCCTTCTTTTTCAGGAAGCTCCACTTCAGCCACACCCCCTTTGCCGAGCTGCGGGACTCAACTGGAACGCTCTGAAGAGGGAAGTCAGAGGTGATGGAAGTTGTCAACAACTTCTACTGAACCCTCTACTCTCTCAAAAAAACTGATGACGACGCTGTAAACAGGTTCCTGTCAGGTATCACTAACACCCTTGATCCTGCAGGTGCAGCCTTCACCGATGCCCCTTTCTATTTAGAGGAACTGTCCTTTCTCGCTAAATCCTTTAGGTAGGCCCCGGGTTGCAATAGTCTCCAGGCGGAGCTCTATGTAGCTCTGTGGGACCTCGTCGGCTCAGACTTATTCGAGCTGTATGAGGAGATGGTGGTGGAGGGTAGAATGCCCCCATCGCTGAGGGAAGGCATGGTTACAATCTTGTACAAGAGGAAGGGCGAGAAATGTGACCTCAAGAACTGGGGTCCCATTTCCCTCCCGAACCTGGACTACAAGATCCTCGCCAAGGTACTGGCCAACCGGCTAATGAAGGTTATCAGGCAGATCATCCACCCTGACCAGACTTGCGGCATCCCAGGGTGCAGGATTGCGGATAGACTCGCACTGTGACGGTGTTCTTCGTGGACAAGCATTCCATCAACGTGCTCGTCCAGATCTGCGAAGACTTTGACTGGGCTTTGTGGGCAAAGTCAACTGCGTGAAGTTGGAAGCCATGCTCTTCGGGATATAGTATCTGCATCCCTCTGCGATCATCCCCTTCAACATCAAGTCAGACTTCATCATGATCCTTAGCTTCTGGTTCAAGAAGGAGGGCGCAGCACTAAAGTCTTGGGAAGAGAGGCCTCTGGAGACCTCACCATCGAAGGGAAGACACTGATATTCTGCAGCGAGATCCTCCCTGTGTTGCAGTACTTCGCCCAGGCCTGGCCTCCACGCACCAACACCTGCAAGGCTATCACAAGGGCAACATTCCACTTCATCTGGGGCTCGAAAATGGACAGAGTGAAGAGAGTGACGATGTTCAAGGAACATCGGAAGGGCAGCAAGGGAGTTCCGGACATTGCAACAATGTTGAAAGTTTTCTTCGCCTACAACACCGTAAGAAGGACGTTGGTGGACCAATCTTCAACGTCTACAGGAAACTCCATGTCACGTTTCTTCCTCCTCCCACTATGGAGGAGCCTGAGATGAGACAAGTGGGACAGCTCCGTGCCATACAACTGGGACAGCCCTTGGTTCTACTTGGACACCTTCAAGTTCATCAAGGAGAACGAGCTGCAAAGCATCAAGCCTGACCTGTGGAGGCCGAAGACGATCTACAAGCAAATCCGTGGAAAGGACTCTATAGAACCTGTCCTGGGAAGGAACGCAGTCACCTGCGAAGAAATCTGGACAAACATCGGTCCAAGAGACTTACCAACAGGCACAGGGACTTGGCATTGGATGGCGGCTCAGGGAGGACTACCCCCGAGGACTTTCATGCATGCCAGAAACCTATGTAGATACAGGCACTGCCCTTTTTGTGTCATCGAAGAGGAGAGGGCTCTTCACGTCTTCTGGCAATGCCCCTATGCCCAAGCCGTGTTGAAGACCATGAAACAGGAGCTGAGCCGATTTGTCCCGAGAACATCCATCACATACTGCGCTATGTTGTATGGTCTGTTCCATGGTGAAGTCACGGAGGAGGAAGTTTGAAGGAGCTTGGAGGATTATAAACTGTGTTGAGGACGCTATTTGGTGCACCAGGAAGCGCTTAATCCACCAGAGGGAGAGGATGTCCATTTAGGACTGCCGCAGACTGATCCTCTCAGAGACTCAGAGGTTCAGAGACTATCAATGCATGGATTTTCTGGAAGAGGAAGAGGACGTCTCAGAAGACCCCCCCCTGTCCCTAAGCACTCCTTGTACAAGTCATATGAACTCTAATAAAGCTTCGGGCCTGTGTGTTCTTCCCCCACCCCCTTATCCCCACTCCCTCCCCCATTGCACAGCTGTTCTTTATTAGATGTATATGTTGTGTTTAGATGTGTAGGAGCTCAAATAAAGCTTCAAACTTGAGAGCTCTTTAGGATGATATAGTTTGTTGTAAAAAGTTTAAGTTTATGTAGTGTTTTTGTGCGCTGCGTCGCAATTCCATGTTTGAATATACCCTGACTGTATTGTTTTTCGTTTATGTGATTAATAAAATTTAATATTCAATTTAAACAATATTTATTATTCAAAAAAGAATGTTTGTCATACAATACCACTGTAATACTGTCACTAAAAAGTTTCCGGGGAGTTCAGAGCTAAGCAATGTAAAAAAGGGTGCAAAGAATAAAAGAATAGAGGTGAGCTATATAGGAGGGGTGCAGGGAATTGAGGTGAGCTCTTTAGGAGGGGTGCAGAGACAGAGGTGAGCTATATAGAAGGGGTGCGGAGACAGAGGTGAGCAAAGTATGGGGGGTGTTAGGGATAGATATGAGCAATGGTGAAGGGTTAAGGGGTATCTTATGAGTGGAGGTAATGAAGAGGTGATCTGAGGGGAGAATGGTACAGAGGTGATCGGTGGTGATGAGGAGGGGGTTGTGGTAGTAATCTGTAGTGTGGAATTCTCGGTTTAGTCACATTGCACTGACAGAAGGAGAGGCACATTTCATATAAATGAAGTACAACAAAGGTTGTTGTGATGCATTGCTTGCCCTTTAACTCTCCTCATATCCAATTCTTCTTAGCCTTTTCCACCTCCTTTCTTTCCCCTTTCTGTTTTCCCAATCTTCTGTATTTCCTCCCTCTTTCCTCCAGCCCTATCATTCCTATGTTTTCCTTTCCATGTGCTCAGAATTGCTAGTACCCATCCCACATCACCCCTCTCCTTGTATCCCCCATTCCTTTCCCTGTAATGATACTTGTACTAGTCACTGTTTTCTGTCCAATAAGGCTGAACTTGTTTATTTATTGTTTACTTGGTTATGTTTTCATTTCATTTTTCATTTGATATACTTGTTTGGTTTTGATTCACAATACATTCTTTATGTTCACTTTTTTTGCTGTCTGATTTTTTTTTCTTTTAGTTACCAGTCTGGTCACGTCAGTTACAACAGGATGCCAGCAATGGTTCCCTGACAGCATAGAAGTAAATCAAAAATGGGCAAAGACTGACTCTTTAGAATGATTCATATACAGATGAGAAAGAAGAAAGACATCAACAAAGAATGACAGCATGAGAGGAAGAATCAGAGGTAGCAGTAATATTTATGTATCTGGATTCCAGTGTGCTTTGTAATCAACTTATTTCGGGTTTACAAGAAAATCCCAAAGCTCTTCTTTCTCCTTCTCCTTTTAGAGTCCTAAAATGAGTGAGAGGCAGGTCAGAGCATATACAGTACAGGTAGTTCCCGGGTTACATACGCAATAGGGACTGTAGTTTTTTTCTAATGTTGAACTTGTAATTTGGAACAGGTACATTATTTTAATAAATGCAATTAGGACAGATGTTTGTCTCAACATATTATTAGGCAGCGTAATGTCAGTTGCTGTAAAAAATCCTCACTGTGAGTTAATCACAAACAGAGCAAAAAAAAAAAATCTATATGGAGCCTAGACATTCAATAACTTCTGGAGCAAGATGTGCTTTGATATGCAAAAAGAAACAACTGCAGAGTTTGTCTTGGTCATTAAAGAGTTACAAGAGGTTAATAAAAGCAAAAGACTTCTTCTGCAAGTCATGCAAACCGCCCCCCATCAAATCCTGTACACATATCTAGGAGTCATCCGTATGTCTACTACCTGTAGTACTACCTGTATGTACAATAAGATTAAATAAACCTTTAATTTTAGCAGATTTTATGTCTTTACCTATTCATTTCACACATCTAACAATCCATCCTTGGGTTCTTAAACATGATGAGTGGTAAATTGTTTAAATGTATGGAGGTTAAAGCCTGACTCCAAACACATTTATTTTAACTTTTATTAAAATAGCAAAGTGTTAAAAAAATGTTCAAGTTTTTTGACTTTTACACACATTGGGGGACTTCTTACTTTCTGTCTCTGTGAAGCCGATACTAAAAATAGGGAAGCGGTTGGCACCAGAACATCCATAGGTTTTAAATTTGAAATATTGGGGAGCCAAATTGACATTTCTTGTTTGTGATTTCATCAGGGAGACTTTCTTTAATGTTTCGCTGTCTCATGGCACCTATACTGGAAATAGTGATTGTCAACAGAACAGAAATCACTAAGCCAAGGGCAAAGCTTTCCATTGAAAAAAATGGACAGTGTTCATAGAAACTTCA
Source organism: Pyxicephalus adspersus (assembly GCF_032062135.1). Taxonomy (NCBI): domain Eukaryota; kingdom Metazoa; phylum Chordata; class Amphibia; order Anura; family Pyxicephalidae; genus Pyxicephalus; species Pyxicephalus adspersus. Next base: position 21,458,774 of record NC_092866.1, read on the forward strand.
GCAGCATGCCATGTTGAAACTGATGCACCTGATGCATTTATAGAGAATGCATTGCTTGAATAAAACAAATGCTGCATCTTCAGTAGCATGTTCAATGCATTCTTTAAAGCTGCACTGGGATGCTTTGCTTCAGCATCAATATAGCATGCCAAGCTAGTTTTGAAGCAAACCAATGTGGCAGCATTCATGGAGACTGCCTATTTGCTTTGTGTGGAAAGTATTTTCAATGCATCGTTGATCCAGGGAACATCCGCCTGCCTCATGGAATCTGGAAGGAATTTTTTTCCCCCGTTGAAGCAAATGGTACCAGGGGATTGTTTTGGTCTTCCTCTGGACCCGCTTTGTCTATAGGGTTTCATATCTGGGATATGTTTACTCCCCCAGTGGTTGAACTTGATGGATTTATGTCAACCTGACCTTCTATATATGTAACTATGCATTCCAACAACCAACATTTACAATATTTCAAATATGGTTGAAGCAGGCAAAAAGCAATGGAGAATGGGCCTAAAACCGACCATACAATATTAGATGTTAAATGCAATAGAAACATTGAATCTAAAAGAAGTGTTAAATACTCATTGATTGAGAATCCCAATCTTCTGCCAGATGAGCCAGGGTGGGAGCTTGGGGAAGAGCTGTGGCCGAATAATGGGCCATTTACTGCATCGAGTAGTACAAATCTAGCAGTTGCAATGTTCTAATCAATATATTTAATCAGTTTTATGCTGGAATCTGGTCTATGTAATCTAATCTGATCTATGTCAAGTGTTGCAGAATAGTAATCTAGGTAGACAATCAGTATCAGGAAAATGTTTTTTTTTTTTTACCTGATCAGTGTATGGGCAGCTTTAGTCATTAGTTAGTCGTACACCATGCAATATTTCAGTTGTAATCATACTTGTAAGTGGATAGCGGGTGTCCAGCATATATCTGGGTCTATTCCTGGTTGGTTTATTAGTCTGAAGGAGACTGTAAAGCACTGGGAAATAAAAGTATCTTTCACGATCCTTTCCAACTACTAGCACAGAATGATGAATGAACGAGTGCTGTATATACAGCACCGTTATGCTCTATAGAGAGGGGAGGGGGGGGAACAACTGAATGGCACCTTGCTGCGCGCTCTCCCCCTTCCCTTGCTTTAGGATCGCTCGTCATCCATCGTTCCTGGATCTTCTAGGACAGTCGTTCGGATGATGGACGACTGACTGACACACGCCAGGTTCTCATCCGATATTGTCCCTGAGTCAATTATCAGGCGAGAAGTGTTGGACGTGTGTACGTAGCTTAATAGAAAATGTTAATGCAATCAACAATAGGATTTATGACCTCACTGTCACAGGGAATCATAGAACAATAGACAATTGTTTGAAAAAAGCAGATCCTTGGTCTCATGCCTTGATAAATCATTTAATTCTGAAACCAAACCAGTGAGATTTGTTGACCTGGAGCAGAGCATTAGTATAGCACAGTACAGCTGAATAGCAAAAGATTGGCTCAGTGATCCAGGTTGTATCAGGGTTGATCTGAATTTTAGTTTAAGTTGTAGCTTACTATGGGACAACAATTTGATTAGCTATAGCTGGCCTTTTTTCTATTTTCTCGTGGGCCAAATATAATTACAGTGTGGGCCAGAATTGGCTCACGGGCCTGAGTTTGACACCCCTGGCATTGATTGTTTTTGCACACTTGCCTTAAAAATCAAAAAATCCAAGTAATACAGGTCTGAAAATGTTCCACATCAAGTCACCAACCTCTTTTAAATTAGGCTTAATGTTTTTTTTTTTTTTAACTAATGTCAAATTAAAGAAGCAGCTACTCTATTAAGTATGGTTCCATTGCCTTCCTTTCCAGAAAATGGTAGTTGCTTTGTGTCTAAGACAGTGTTTCTCAAACAGTGTTCCTCCAGAGGTTGGCAGGGGTTTCTTGAGCCATAAGCAATTTGGACCTTTTTGGCTATCTGTAAGGGTGTCTAATAAACTGTGAGTTGTGGATATAGTAATTATTGGCAGGGGTTCCTTAAGAGCTGAAAGGTATTTCAAGGGTCCCCCGTGCTAAATAGGTAAACTTCAATGAGTAGCTGACCTGGAACATATATGTAATTTAGAACTTGGGAATCTAAAGAACCTAACTAAACAATATATATAAAAATTAGGAATAATTGGTGTTTGGAAATTCAGCAGAGACCGACAAGTAATGTGTCAGCACTGGTATGTGCAGAATTCTCATGTGAGCTCAGATTCCTCTATTCATCCAGCAGCAGGACAGTCCATACACAGGGTGCTCATAGGAAGTGGGTTGGATTGTGTCATTCATTACAGAAGATCAGCAGTAGACAAGTAGGAAGGCAGAGCTGGAGAGGGGGGAATGGGTTGGTGAAAAAAATGATCAAATTTCTTGACTCAACAGACAGTTAACTATTACTGCTCAGAAGAAGCTTAACCATAGAAACATATATTTCAAGCTGCTGTTTTTACAAGTTATACATCCAAAGTGTACCTCTCAGTGATATGAACTCCTTATCAGTGTTGCATTTTCAAATGATGAAAGTATATGTGAGTGAGCAGCTGGTATGAAATACAGTTTCTACTATCTACCTAACACTGAATTATCAGTTTTATTGTGTATATCATTCAACAGGTTATACATTTACTATGTGGACTATTTTATGAGCTTGGCTTTTTATAGTCACCTAAATTGTTTTTAGCAATTTCTGTGCAAGTGCCAACCTGCAGCTGTGTCCGATTTCAGTAAAAAAATAAAAATATGGAAGGCAGAGGCAGCAAAGATTAAGAAAACATAGAAGCATTTGGTGTACACATGTAATCTCTGCACCCACTTGTAAATGTGGAATAGACTCACTCAAGAAGTAGTTTCAGCCCGTTTTATTTATTGTCTTAAGAAAAACCTGGGTGCATTTCTAGATAAATATAACTTAGTAATTGCTTTTTTTTAAAGCAAAGACACCAGAGGCTTTTGATCCAGGGGATATCTAATTGCCTTACAGAATCAGATAGATTTTTTTTTTTATCTTTTAGAGTAAATTGAACAATGATTTAACATTTTTGGCCTTTCTCTGGATCACCTGTACATATGGGTTTCCAGCTAGAACAGCGTTTCTAAACCTAGGGGTTGCTAAAAATACAAATGCTAAATACAAATGATCTTTTTGGCTATCTGTAAGGGTGACAGCATTCCCAATGGCAAGCAATGTAAGAGGCATTCTTCCTACCAACCACTTCACTAGTACACTGTGAACTGTGGGTATGGTAATTGTAGCAGGGATTCCCTGAAAAACTGAAAGTTATTTCAAGGGCTTCCTCATGTTAAAAAAGTCAGAAGGGCTGGTCTAGAATATGCAGGTTTTCTATTATGATTATTTATTTCTTTAGTGGTTGAGGTCAATAGATTGTGTCTTTTTTCAAGATATTTAATTATGGGCCTTTCACCAAATATTCACTAATGGAATAGATTTAAAGCAGAAGTAAAGGTAACAATTAAAAAATTGCAACCAGGCAGGTGTTTTATGGCAGAAGGGTGAGTGCCCCTTTAGCAATAAAATAAATATACCTGCCTGATAACAATTTTTAAATACACTCACAGTCCCCATTCTATCGTGGGTGCCGCCATCTTCCTCTATTCAGTGTTTCCTTATCTTCTGCCATTTGCTTGGCCAGAACAGGATGACCTAATTCTGCATACTTGTGGGTGTTCATTGAGTCCCGGCAGCTCCAGGACAAATGTATTGTTCTTCAATTTTTATTGTATTTTGATGTGGTGGGGGCCAAGAACCAGAAAAAGTTACATCACAGGTAGTCAAAGAATATGTTTAATAAAAAATAATTAAACTTCAGTTTGCTCTATAGAACCTCATAGAAAGTAATTAAATAAATTACAAACAACTTTTCTTTGAAGACGCATGTTCAACTACAAGCCGAATCAGACCACACAGAACATTACCAGCATACTGCATGTATCTGGGAACATATTAGACACGTAGATTGTAAAGCCAAAAAACATGGGCTATAAATATGAATCATTAAACAACTAACATTCCCATACTAGCTATTAACACACACTGGAAAAAAAGATCAGGGGACACTGAGAGGATACTGCTAATGGTAATTTTTAAAAAAAAGTGCATTCCCCTCCTTACCCTACATGTCCTCCATTTTCATTTAGGCCACAAAATCTGACATAGTTTTCAATTTTTTTTTATTTTGCTGCTTAAGCAAAGGTGTGCATTCTGATGACACAATATATAGTACAGACAGCAGAGAACTTGTTAAGGCTATAGATTTACTGTTTGCATTGCCACTATACACAAATGCATTGACAGTTGTCACCCTTTGAAAGGTCTACAGGAGGTAATACTTGCAGCACTGCTGACCAGTATGACTTATTAGATGGTATTTCAATGTTTTCCAGAATCAGTGCAAAAAGAAAACCCCGGTCAGTGTAATATTGCCAAAAGAAGTCTAACATTTTAGGCTGTGGGTAGCAGTGATGGATAAAAACCAGTATCATACAGGTGAGCACAACTTTCTATATAAAGGCATTTTGTGGATGGGGGGGGGGCGGAACTTAATTGCATTATGTGTTTGGAGTACCATGGAACCTTAGAACAAACAATGGCAATAATATATTATATAGACTTTATCTCCTGCCCCAAGCTCTGGAACTATTGTTTAGAGTAGCTATCTTTTTACATTGTATAATTGTTCAATTTCATATTTTAAACTGTATTTTCTAAAGCCTCATTGCAGTATACAATCTGATATTGTAACTTTAAAGGATTGTTTAAATTAAGGAATTGTAAATACTCTTACATCCTGTGTTCATTTAATTCCTATGAAGAGGTACTGTAATACAACCAGAGAACTGAAAATGTGATACTTCTTTTCCTAGTGTATCTTTGGGGCAGCATACATATTGCCCAATAATATTCCACATAGGAATATCTGGGGCCTTATGACTCTTAAATTTATTGGATATCAGTTCTAAGGGGTTAAAAAGGCAGAGTTGAAACTGAACAAGTTATCAACACTGAAAAATGCATTGGCTGACACCTGTGACCATACTAGGAAGAGAAAGTAAATTTCCCCAATGAATATATATCATTAAAACTCATAATTTCTAATTCTAACCCGCTAGTTTCTATCAAAAACTCAACTGCCCAGTTTTGTCTGCAATAAAAAAAAATTGCAATCCATTTTTTTCTTTTTTACTTCCATGCCTACATGTATAAAAAATGAAAAGGTAACACAATTTATTTTTGTCCTATTTTTTTGGATTTGAGGTTTGAACAGTCGAGATGTCCAGTCATAAACTATGATTATGTGTTCTGGTACTGGCCCCATGGTAACAATCGAACATTTAGGGTTCCTAAATGGGATTTGATTCTGAATGTTGTGTTTTGATTGAATTCAAAAGCTTGATTTTTGAAAAATGTGTTTAAGTTCTACTTGCAGTTCATGCATCCAAGTTGCATCTCTGTCTTGCAGGGGAAGAATTTATTAAGCATTTGAAGAACAGATCAGAAAAACAGATCTTAACTGTCTGCATCCAAAGAAATTTAAATCAAAGAAGGCTAGATGCAGTCTCAGAAAGAATATCCATGATACACAAGTAAAGCTCACTTCAAGGTAAAACACATATTACCACAATGCACAAAACCGGCTGCAAAATTCCAATTATTGAATGATACTCCAGTGCACTTTACCAATGCACAGTGCAAGCAATCAAACTCATCTTTCTGCTAAAGATGTTAGTTCTGCTCAGCCAATCTTGCAGTTCACATACCTCTACCATATTACAAATCCAGTTAAGAGAAGCCATTATTTTCTTTGTGCAGCTTTGTGTGCCATCTGTCTGTTCACTGAAGATTAAATTAGCAGAATGGTGATGATGACACAGAGGACACAGAAAGATGAAAGAAAATAGAGTTTACACATCGCTACTGTACAGCAATGGTATGTGTTACACACAAATGCCTGAGCCAAGCTGCTATTCCTTTGCCAGGTAAAATGTCACCTAAATCTGTTGGGTACAGGTAAGGTCCAAATGCTTAGTTGCCAAGGTAAAGGAATGCTGCAGCTTGTTATACACAAGTCCATCAAACATTCTAGGCTGCTGAACTTATACTCAAAACAGAATACTTGTTTAAAAACCTTTATATTGCCAACCATGTATGGTTTAACCAAAGGGACCTGTAATCCCACAAAAAAATTCATATACGGTATTATTATTGATGAATCCTAAATCTCAGAACACTCTTTTTTAAATGCTTTTTTGAAACTGCACCAAGGTGCCAGGAAGAAATAGTTGTGATAATTTTGTTATAAAAAATGCCACCTGAACATCTCTAGTTAACTCTTCTTTAGCCTAAAATACCAGATAACAAAACAGCTACATAGTACAAGAGTCACAATCACCAACCAAAGACCTATTGCATTAACTATATTTTTTAATAGAGGGAGGGGGTAAGCCTTTATGAACCAGGCTATCTGCATCTATATTCTCCAGGCTGCACATCTGATGTAGCCAATGTAAATGGTCATACTCACTGCAGGATTCTCTGAGCATTTTAAAAAACATTTATTGCAACTTAAGCAGTAGGAAACACCGGAACGCCTTGCCTTTCTGAACCTTTCTATTTTAGAATTCATAAATTAACATTGAAGTCTTGGGAAACACCTGGCAAAATACATTTATTGAAAAAAATCATGGACAGGGTGAATAATGTCCCTTTTACTGTGGTGGTTCGAATTCAATTCTTATAGACATATAAAAATGGGGTCATGCTTATGACCCTGTCAAGTGGTGTTAGGCCCAAAACTTTGCAGGCACCATTAGATAGGGAGACATTCAGTCATAGCTCAAGGTACCTCTGGAGATTCATGGTTGAGAATGGCTGCTCTATAGTGATATCTTCTGCTAGAAACCCCAGAATATATTTGTCGCAGTTTTATCCAGGTGTCACTGGAAAGTGGAATCCCAGTTATGATGGAACCTGGCTGTTAGATGACAACGCCATAACTACTTTAGGTGTACAGCTGGGATACTTACAAGGTGTGCTATACCTATGAGCGTGACATAAAAAGACTCAGCATCATTAACAATCTACAAGGACGTACATAGGTATAAAGGCTTGTTGAAGGGTATGCCATTGAGTCTTTTTGTGTTGTTGCTTATAATACATTTAACTTATAAAGCTGCGTACACACGTCAGATTTTTCTCGCCCGATAATCGGCATCGGCCAGATATCGGGCGAGAATCTGGCGTGTGTACAGCCGGGGTCGTTCATCGTCCGTGGATCCGTCCTGGCGGATCCACGAATGATGAACGACGAGCGATCCTAATGCAAGGGAAGGGGAGAGCGCGCAGCAGGGTGCCGCTCCGTCGCTGTCTCCCTCCCCTCTGCATAGAGCAGAATGGTGTTGTATGTACAGCACCCTTCATGCATCGTGTAGTCCTTTGTCGTTGGAAAGGATCGTGAAAGATCCTTTCCAACGACAAAAATTGCACGTGTGTACGCAGCTTTAGTGTAACAGTATGTTTAGCTAAAGGTATGAAAAGGAAAGTAAAAACTTGCAACATATTGATAGAAGTCTTCTCAAGTGCCATGACTGCTTGAGTGCTCTTATATATAAATATCATTGTTTTGTTTTAGCAATGCCAATGGTTGCTGTCCCTCCAGCATCTGCCAGTAAGGCTGCCTATCATTAGGATTAAGCAAACAGACTACAATTTACCAAAAGCATTTATAATGAACTAGGTTAGAATCTTAAATTGGAAATCACTGTATCCTCTCTAATCAAATCAGCATATCAGGACATTCCCTGCTTACCCCAAAAATCACATTTTATTGTAATCTGAATAAAAAAATGCCACTAATGAATTGACTTAGATTTTGATCCTAGCACTGTATCATAGGGATGGGCTAACTGAAAAATCATATATCATGTGATTTTGTGTAAGCATAAAATGTCGATTTCTTTTTGATAAAGTACAGGAACGGTTCATATCAACATTTGTGAGCTAGCATACCAGGATTTGGGGCAGCCTTTGTGCTTGAGACGACTTATAAAGGTATACTGCTTGTATTTTAGTATTGGGGCCAGTTAGTAGCATTGGAGTACTAATAAATGGGCTTTATTACTCAGTACAAATGAAAAGACTTGCTACTTACATGCCTGGTTAAAGTAATTATGAATATTAAATGAAATAGGTCTTAGACTTAGAAATTCATTTTATAAAATGTGTATTGTAGTTGAAATGATGCACTGCTAAATATTGATATATTTAACCTTTTCCGAAGCAAATAATGTGTTTGGACGTGCTGCCCTGTAAACCGAGCAGTAAGGAAGCAGAGAAAAACTGCAGCTGCTTTCAAGAACAACCAAATAGGTTTTATCTTTCCATCATTAACCTTCTCGGGGTAAATAAAACAGGAAATTGAAAAAGGCAGCCAAGGGCATCTCTACAGTTTGCTTATTATCATTAGGCTTTTGCTTATCTCTTCCATTCTATGTGCAAGTCTCCTGACAATTCCGTAAAGAAATTTGGTCATACTTGATAGGTATTCATTGAATTCAATCTGGGTGCCTGCATACTTTAAGGTATGTAAACTCTAACTGAGCAACACCTATTTGCTCCATTTTAGTCTGATATATATACCATTGAAAGGGTTTATGTTATGTCCGTTTTAAATGTGCAAATTACAAATTAATTTTGTTGCAAATTTTGCTGTGTTGTCTACCTGAGCCATGAGGTACTATGCATTATTTTAAAAAGAATAATGGATTGCAGTTTTCTTCCACGCAAACAAAATCTCTGTTGTTTTATGGAATTGATGTTATTGTAAAGTATTGCACAGACTGGTTTACATATAAAAAAAATCAATGGCTAGCACCTGGCCCAGGCTACAGCCTCTCAACACAGCCATTCTATATGTGGAGCACATGTTTATTTGAAAAAAAGGCCATTTATTGGGGAAGTATTTCCAAGTTAAAGTGAGTACACTTCCTTTAATTTAAGAAGATATGAGAAGATATCAGGTTTTGATATTTGCCTGAAAAACATCCTATGAAATAATCCCTCTGATCTGAACAAACCTTAACCAATCATAATGTTTAGGTCTGTATACCCCAGGGCACCTGTCTGCACATGATCTTATATGACAAAAAGTATGAGAAGGAATGACTGCATTTTTTTTCACATGTACATGTCTTATAGTCAAGAAGTCCCCATTGATGCTTTTAATTGGAAAGAGTTGTTGCACTGGGGTTATGGTAGATGGGCAGTGCACATGCAAACTGTGCTTTCCTAAGTTCTCAGTATGACGATACAATTAAGTTCTCAGTATGACGATACAATTAAGTTCTCAGTATGACGATACAATTATAGGGACTGCAGGACATATAAGAGCAGCATGCAAAGCTTTCAGCAGGCTTTACAAAAACAAACACATGCAACCGGATATAATTATTTATTTCTGATTATTCCTATGCTCAAGATGGGTAATTCCCCCATGATGCATGTCCAGGAGTGTCAGGTGATCTATCTTTCTCATACTTGGGTACACACCCAAATGGTATGCACCATTTTATCTTTGCTGAATCAACAGAAACAATGAAAAAAATTAAAAAGCATGGTGCAGAACTTTTTTTATGCTACAGCTGAGATTTTGTTTTTCTAGGGAATATAGTTATCCTCTATGTCTATCTCCTCTAAACAAAAGGTAAATAAAATTTAGGCTTAGATGTATACTTGCCTAAATCCCATGGCTTATGTAGTCATTCCTCCTAGGCTTCTATGGGGACCAAGAATTTAAGGTATTAGGATCTATTCTCATAGAAGCCTATTGAAAATCAACTACCTAGGTGTGGCCAGCAAAAAAAAAAGATTTTTGCTGCATTTTTTGAAGGTTGTGCAGGCCACAGTCATGTATATATGCATCTGGAATGAAGGGGAGTGCGTGGATACTTTTGTTCAGGTAACAGTAGGTTATACCTTTATTTGATGTGCTTTTAGTTACCTTTATACTGTAATATGAATATATCTGCATGTTTTGTGTAAAGCTCCACTTTAATCTTTGAGAATGTCCAACCTAATGGTCACACCACTCCTGAGGTCCCCCCTAAGAAGCTGAACCAAACCACTACACTGAAAATACTGTAAGGTGCCCATCTCCTTTATTGATACCTCTACACCTTTCAACAAATCCCCTTAATTAAAATAAATAGTATAACATTTGATCATGTATACAATGGGCATTAAAGCAACTCATCGCAGAAACTACGTGGCAACAACTATTAAATTGCACAATTTATACCTAAATAGAAAACAAAACACAATTGATCAGAAATATGGGGACCAGTTTACTTCAGATTTGCACATATATGAAGATGAATGGATTCATTTTACTGTTTATTGCCAAACTTGAGACCAACAGGCCTGAGCTCCTTTTTTTTAGCATTCTGGAATTTATCACCCTGTCATCTGTTTCTCTATCTTCAGATAAGACTATGGAGAACCACCACTGTGATCCTTGTTATTAGGCATCGGGGATAACAACAACACATACATTTGACAAATACAGAGTACAAATGATGGCGCATCACACGGATTTGTAACAATATTGCAATGTAGTTCATGATGGATTAAAAATGTTTTTTTACGGGTACCTGGCCAGGCAGCTAAAATAGGAGGGGAGGCAGGAGCACCTATATTAGGGATTACGGGGCTGATTTATTAAAACTGGAGTAAAAGCAACATCCAGATTTGCGTTTCCATTTTCCTTAAGATAAAACCTGATTGGTTGCTAAGGCAGCAGCAGTAATTTTAATATAATGTTCTTTGCTTGACCTTGAATCCCCAATAAATTGATAAATACATGGTTAACCCAGCAATGACGGCAAAGGCCAACAGGAACAATTCAGGAGGATGCGGCAGTACCTGAGAATGGGGTCTTTCATATTTAACAGTGACGGTTATAGCATTTAGCAAGGCAGCATGTGCATTGCCCTCCTTAACAATAAGCCACAAGAGCACCAACTTTTTTGACAGAAACAGACATCTGTTTTAATACTGGTAAGTATGATTATGTTTAATAATAAAGTGAACCTTCAGGCAAAATATATTATCTGCCCTGTATGCATATTAACAACTATCTTTTGTGTGCACAGTTCTGCACTTATCTCATGGGCGACTATAGGAAAAAAATGTCAACTTTTACCACCTTATTAACCGCCCTAGGATTTTGATTGGACAATCGATTAACATTTAAATGATGTTGTGCAGGAATCTCAGGAGACTCATCAAGGCAGATAAGTTTGTATGAAAGAATTGAAAATGTTGAATGCAAAAAATAAATGCTAGAGTAATAAATGTTTGGTAATCAATACACAGAAGGTCTTGGTTTCTGCATTTACCTGGAGATCCACTTTATTTTTCCACTGTTTCAGCGGCAGTGTTTAATCTTTTTCTCAAACTTTACTGCTTATTTCCAGCAACCCATTACTGCTTAAAGATCATCCATCATTAATAGCACTTGTGTTGTGTTAAAATCTCCTAATATAATACTGAAGATAATGTTACTTTTTTCCCATTTTCTCCATCCATTTTTGGTCTCATATGCAAGCTGTATTGTCACAGAATTGTAGTATTTTGAATGTTCCCCTTTGTCACAACTGCTCCATTCTAAAGATGCATTTATGTAGAAAAGATGCATGTTGGGGCTCCCTTATTTAGCAATTGGGGACCAGATCATTACTAAAAGACTCTGCATTTTGCTATAAACGATTTGTAACAGGAACACAATGTATGAGCATTGAAAATGTCTGCAAACTGAAGCTTTACATTCAGTTTACAAGCCGTGATTTCTGCTACCAATACATGTGAGTAAATCATGTTTCAGTCTAGTATTAGACTGATCACTGTACTCTGCATTCAATTTCCTATGTGGGGAACACAGCAGTCAAACATACACAATATTGACAAAACGGAGTAACAAGTTTAATGTCTTCCATTTAAATGCCCCAAGTTATCACAGTCAGCTAATTTGAAGCAACTACACACATTAAAATTGATTTTCATATGTCTTTGCTAAAAAATCTTCTTTATCTCAGAGCCTAGGACTTGAGGAAAATGTTTTATAGGATTAAAGTATTCTGAATTGACTGGGCCATGACTGTCCAAATTCCAGTCTGTGAGGGCCAGGATCTGCACATATAGTTAATATTTAACATTAGTAAATTTAGAATATTGTGAATAATTGTCCAGAAATAAAAAAAAATAATGATATTCCTGGCCTGATTTTGGCCCTACAGACAGGGGTTGGACAGCCGAGGACTGGACTTCTGATCTCAAAGCACAGATGACAGGAAAAAGGGTAAAATATCATATCCTAAAGCTTAATAATGTAATATAAATGCACATTTATATCTTACAATATGCAATCCAGATGACAGATCCATACTCAAACTGACAGATGTTATGGTTTATTCCCTCAATCTACTGATTTAGAACAAATTTGGCACATTGAGTTCTTCTTCTGGCTATACGATAAGGACACCCAACACATAAAAGCTTTGGACTGATCAGACTGGACAGAGAAAATGAAGAATCATTCTTGGCATGGGCACACAAAATGCTCCAATACAAATCCATACCGCGTCTGCACTGAAAGTCCATACCAGTTACTGAAAATTATTTAGTTGCTAAAATTAGGTATCAAGACAAAAACAAATACATAGTTTTATCAAGATAACAAAATAAGTGCTTTTAATGACAGATGTCCTTTAATACATCAGTAACAGATCTGGTTTTAACAATCTGCGGCACTGAGTCATCAGAGATACAAAATGGCATACCGATACAGGGAGAAAGGAAAATAATCCGAAACAACCCCTATGCAAACTTCTCTTTGCAAAAATTGTATTATTATTATACTGTAACCATACCAACTGACCAGACAAATAAAAATGACGTGTATGCTGCTGAATTGCAGGTCAGTTTGAAGCTGAACTCCAGGAAGAGTTTATTTTTGGTTGCGATAAATGCATGAGTACCTGAATTTGACTTGGTATCAGCCTCCTACCATTCCTTGCACAGCAGCACTTAGGGAGGGGTAGCATTAGGAGCCAACTAGGTGCTCTTCATGCACTTGCTACCAGTGATGAGAAATGACTCATCAGACCTCCACTCTCCTACATGGTCCAATCGCAGGCTAGGGAAAGGGAGGTGATCAGGCTCTAGGTTATAACTTGCAACTGCAAGAAAGTCTGGTCACCAGTGGTGCTAAGGAAATCCAAGGACTAGCTGAATATTAAAAAAAATCTTTGGCAGATAAAACAACTCTAAATACACAACTGTGTATTATGTGGTCATCCTGGAGTATGCAATAGGAAAATGACTCCCTGATACCTGGCCGGACCTCCTGTACCACATGGGCGGCATTTCTCTGCCACTGTAAGCCATTTACAATATAAAAACAGAACTGAGTGGTGATTGAACCAACCAATGCTCAGTTATGAGTTGTACATTAGTACATGTACTAATACTTTAAAAGCTCCAAATGTTTTAAATAAAAATGCTTTGTTACATTTGCAATCCTCCGTTATATGACGTTTTGAAGTTCACCATCTCTGAATCCTATCTTAAAGAAATCCTTTACTTTGTAAAGGATTGATGCGGCATCATTGCTAATTCGCAGACAGTGTTGTAAAGGAAGGGGCGTAAGCTTTGTGCTTTCACATAGGAGAGGCAGAATCAAGGCTCTTTTAGAGTCAAAGTGTATATTCCCAAATGAATAATATTTAAATAAATAATCTTGGTGCCTATATGCTGTACTAACAGACTGAATGATGCTACCATAACTTACAAATAAAAAATAAAATAAACAATTTTATGATCATTTCCCTTTACGGTGAAATAAAACACAGCTACTAAACATTTCCACGACATTCTTAAACTGCCCAAATTATTGCTGAGTTCTGTTAAGTGATACGCTTGAGGAAATTGTAAAACTAAAGGCAGAAAGGAAAACCACAATATACTCAGAGGGTTCTGTGTTTCACTGCAAATATATTATTTATATACAGCTCTTAGAGAGCAGGTTTGCCTTTTATTTCTTTTTTTTTTTCGTCTTTTTTAAATTTTTTTCCATAAAATTACCCCAAACTTCCCTCAAACAAAAGTTAATGCCTTTTGCTGTAAGTCTCTTACAGCACAGTGTGTATTTTTTTGATATTACATACAAGTAAGTCTCTGTGAGAATATTACATGCAAAACGTTTTCTTAAAACGCTATTTGCATTTTCAGAATACTGAAATGTCTCCTTGTCTTTAAAATCCTTTGATGCACTTGTAACACATAATATTTACAATTAAAATAACTGTAGGCAAGAGAAGGTTTTGGAGAAGGAAAAGGTTAGGGCTTGTTTTATAATTTAAGTGCAGATGTTGTCAAGGTTAGTCTTCTTCTGAAGAATCCGAGTCCTCAGATGAGGAAGACGAGGGGCTGTTCGATCCTGAGGAAGGTTCTGCCTTCTCAGAGCAGTCATCTGTGCTGTTCTCATTCTGAGAACCAACCTCTTTACTTGCTTTTTCTTCCTGCCTGGGAGCCGGAGGTGGTTCTGCTGTGGAGTCTGGGGCTGCTACTGGACCAGCATCTTTGCTAGTCTTCTGTACATCAAAAATGTTCGGTTGGGGCACAGCTGGGATGTGAAGATTAAGGCCTGGAGTGAGAAGCATCCCTGGGTAGAGTATATTGGGTAACAGCAGTGGGTTGATAGATAAGGAACCTGCTTGTACAGCAGTTCCCATAGATGTGGAAGGAGGACTTGAGTTCTGCCTGGATTTGTCAATAGAAGGGGACATCGTCCTTTCTTTGCTATTTTCAGCTTCTTTGCATTCATTTTTACAGTTCTTCTCTTTCTGCTTGGCACTGGGCTCTGGAGACTTGTTCAACAGGTTTCCCATACCCAAAAGGTTGGGTAACCCAGCCAGCAGCATAGGGAACATGGCGGCCATATTTTTGGCATCTCCGCCGGAAGAAGAGAGGCCTGCAGGCAAGCCAATTAATCCAGCTGTCAGCTGCAAGGACTGGAGATTCTGGAAGTTCTGCTGTAAAGCCTGGTAACTGGAAATATCCATGCCTGGGATAAGGCCATTTGCTAGAAGAGGGCTGACGTTCACAGAGTTGCCAGATGCCGTGGCTGCTGCTGCCTTGGCAATTTCACTTTTTGGCCTCCTGCCTCTTCTGCTCACTTCTTCACGCACCACAGGGCCAGTTAGGATACGGTCAAACATACTATCTGGGAGGAAACCCTACAGAAGGAGGAAACAAAAATAGCCTCATTAGGTGATAGAATGCAAGATACTACTAGGGCTAAAAAATATTAAGACCAATTGTTAAATGTCCTTATCAACAGATCCAATTTAAAAAAGCACACAGTTTTGTTCTTAAATTATTCATTAGTTTATTTTAAATTTTTTTTTTACAAAAGATTGTGCCAAGGTCTCGCTTTCCATTAGCTATTGCGGTTTTTGAGTTCTTTATAATTAAACTAAATAATTATGTAACTGAACTGAAAATTCTATAGGATCCAAAGAAACAAACAAAAGGGTATTCTTGATGTTTGGAGCTCTAAAGTGAAATTCTTTTTTTAGATTAACAAAAAGCAGTTGAATTAAGCAGACACAACATAATTTACATATATTATTAATACTTATAGGATCATTCCTTTGAATTTTAGCCACAACAGGCAGATAATGAGCATTGGAGAATGATAGAAATTCTTTATACATTTAGCCTATGTGACTGTATTTCAGTAAATCTAAAAGCGCTGTGTTATAAACATTCAAGGATTTGTACTCACAGATTGCTTCACAACGTCTCCCCACTCTGGAGCCACTCCGTATTCTGGATTTTCTTTCAGGAATCTGCACAGGTCCTTAAGGGGAGGGGCAAATGCTCCCCCAACCTAAACATAAGCCAGAAAAGTTATGTACTACAAGCCTTATAGGATGAAATACAACGTAGCTCCCCCAGAGCCATTGAATCTGAAAACCCTGGCAGAATGAGTGGCCAATATATTGGTGCCATCACTATTACTTTACCAACAAAAAGTATGCACTGACACTTTTCAAACAAAGTATAATTATATCTTGTCATATTGTCAGTGTCTTGTCTTTTCTGTGGGTGACCTCTGAATATGTAGATTAACATTTCCCTTACCTAGCATAAAGGAATCTGCACATCTTCACCCCCAATTATGGACCCACACAATGTGCAACAAAGGCTTCATTCAACTAGGCGAAAAGGTTGCATTGAAGTGATTGTTCTCTTTTATTTACTAAAGAAACCTTTCAGATGCACGGACAGGTTTAAAATGTTACTAAAACAAACAAAACATGTAATATATTATTTCCTCCCTGGGTGATTACCTTGCTGCAAACCTTGTATCATCACCAGCGATTTAAAAAAAATAAAAAAATTAATTTTTTTAAAGAAAAAAAATAAATCAGGGAAAGTCACTTGCTAATGAAGGTGGCTAGTTATGTTGGGTTCTTAGGGTAGGTACTATAGTATGTAAAATGTAGCCACCCTACATTTCATATACCAATGCAAAATTGTCTTGGGAAGGGAGCACTTTTAGCTTTTTATGTCTGCAAAGGCCAGATACTGCAAAAATGTCCCGTATTATGTGCAAATATAAGGTCACATGTGTATGGTGAGATGTTGAGTCCACTTGCCTTCCTGGCGTTTCTCTTGTTGATAAGCTGAACACGTTCGTCTCCAGTAAGGCTGTTCACATCAAGCTTGTTGGGATTCCGGCATCGATGTCTTTTCTGTTTTGGCCTACCATCATGAAGCTGCATCCTCTGAACACAAACATACACTATTTGATTAACATTTATCCACATCAAAAAGGCTGTTCATCTGTGGCACCACTAAAAAGTACCAAGCATATAAGGGTATGGGGGTGCACAAGACAATCTGTCCTTCTATCTGCATGATGTGGGGCGTGGCAATCACTTGCCACAACCAAGTCAGAACATACATGGAAGGGGAAAACCCTGTATATAAGCACAGACTGATATGGATCATATACAAGTTTTAAATGCAAGGCTCCCATGGCAAATGTGGTAAAGAAAGAGTGCTGAAAAGGTGAATATAAGTAGGTGGGGATGGTCTAATAGATGAACCTTTCACTTCACCCTAAATAAACCATGTCAGAGATTCTCTTTAAAACATAAGTGAAGTTAAAATGCAAAGCAAGCAGTTCCTGTATTATAATATAAGAAATACTAAACATTCTGAACCAAAAAACTTACAGGTATAGAAGCACCCCGGTCTTCTACATAACCAGGATGTGCTTTAAGCCAGCTCTCTAGGTCTCTCCTTTTTGGTGCGTCATCCCCTGCTAGCCTTGTGCCATCCTTTAGGTTAATGACAGGGACAGGGCTGTCTGCGTCTATGATCTACCAGAACCCCCAGATCCTTTTCCATTCCTGACTCCCCCAAACGCATGAATAGCTGAAGACTTTTTCAGGCTAACCCCTAAAGCCAGCTAACAGACAGATGGTGGCACCTGGCACTGCAGAACTAACACCCCCCCAAACTCTGGTACCAGGCGGATGGCAGCAGCTGGATAGCTGAAGGTGACCACAATCACTGTAGGTGGGCAGGTTTATTTGCCTAACAATTATTAAAAGCTGTTTTCCAATGGGGTTCTACATTGTAAAAGGCAGGCACAGGTTTAAGAAGTACGTCAAGAAGAACAGGCACCCCACTGTTCAGTATATCTGGAATTCCAAAAAAAAAAAGAGCTCATGTTCATACGAATGGAGAACAGCAAGAAATATGCTGAAAAATATGCAAAGAGATCAGGTGCTTTCCAATCTGCCCTGTCATCATCTCTAAAAAAAATGATGGCTGGAGATATCTGAGGGGGGCCCAAACATGCTATCAGCAATAATGGCAGGAATGGGTCACCTTTGTCAAATACCACAAACACGTCTCAGTTTAGTATTTCACTGGTAAAATATGTATGGAGAATTCAGTAACAATTTAAACCCAATTCATGAATAATTTGACTCACATGATTCAGCATCTTATTCCTGTTCATAAACAGGATATCAACTCCTTCTACATTCTTCCTCCTTCCTCTTCTTTTCTTGACAGTTGGCTGAACATCTGATGCCACGCCATTCATTCCAGAAGTTGGCAGTGTATTAGAAGTACCTTAAAAATAAAGATTTTATTTAACAGTATATTAACTGTGTATGGATTTAAAAATTAATCAAAATAAGGAAAAGAGCAAAGTACAATAACATAATACAAAGTAAGTTTCTACTACATTTTTGCACAGGGTTCCCAGCACTTAAATAGGCTGCCTAAATATGTCAAGTGCTTCTTAAACCTATTAGAATATATTGAGTTTTCAATATAAATATCCAGAACCCAGGCTAAAATAAAAGCATAACCATAACAAGAGTCTATAAAGATACTGTGGATTTACTCAGTGCCAAGGCACAATAATTATTTTATTTTTTGACATATATACTCAGGTACAAACCAAGTTCCCTCCCTTAAAATGGCATTAGAAAAAAGAATCTATTTATACTTGTAAATGTAAATGTAATGTAAATTATGTAACAAAATCTTGCAGTCAGAGATAAAAGTTTGTTACACACTTTACATGAAGACACAGCGCCATCTACTGAGAGCAAAAAACAATAGACAAAATATCATTTAACGGTAAGAGATCAATTGTAAGAAATTCATAAGTTATAAATACTATAAATAACCTGTAAAAAAAAGGGGAAAAAAATGATACACAGACTGAGCCCATGTGATATTAATCATACACAGTACTTTTAAGTTGCTAACAATAGCCAAGAAAATATTGAATATGCTTTCAGCTGCAGCTCTGAGTTGCCCTGTAAAATAACCTGTCAAGAAGGAAACATGGAAGCTTCCACGGCAGATCTGTGACCTTTTTCTTGCCTTCATTATCTAGGCAAGTCATAGATTTGGGCAAGCATATATTTTAAAAATATCTGAACACCTAAGCATCTCCCAAGGTCACAGAAACAGCGGGGAGTGCAGCCAGGAGGAAGATGAGTTTTAAATCTTTCTCTAGAAAACATTTATTGGTGGCAGCTTCTATATTTCTATCATTACAGGTTCCCTTTAACAAACTTATCTAACAGGATCTTTAGAATGTCCTATGGATGAAAGTCTGAAGAACTGTGGTCTCCAACCTTTTGGACATCACGGACCACTAAATTTACGGACTCCAGACTGCGCATGCGTGAGGAGCCGTGTGTCACTTAAAGGGGAAAAAACTTCCCCCATAGTGACGTCATGATGCCAGAACTCACCCACTCTTCCATCACAGGTCTTAGCCTGCGATGGGAGAGTGGGTGGGTTGTGTCCAGAGGTCCTTCTGACCCCACTGAGGGGTGCACCAGCCAGAGCCGAGGACTGCCAAAATTTTCTTGCGGATCACACAGGTTGGGGACCGCTGTATTAGAATAAATCTACCTAAAGGCTATTGTCCTCTAATTTAAGGTTGTAGAGCTTTATGGTTATTGTTTGTTTTACAAATATGCTTTTACTGTATCCATTGCTCTGTATAACTATCATTCTCTTTTGTTCAATAAACAATATACAGAATATGAGTAATTTACAACCTTTTCCTTTAGATACTTTCATATATAAATTGGAAGTGAGGCAGACATAATAGATACAAATTAATGCAGCTCTGTGTATGTGCACCTCTCTGTACAATCAAATTACATTCCAAAGATCTGCCTGCAGCCTCTAATGACTTAGCCTTTCCTGTAGTAAGTGGGCAGCTGATCGATTTTTTAAAGAAATGTTGCAATTTTGATAATTAGCTTTATAGAATTTGGAGATTAGGATGGTAAAATGTAACTAGTATAGGTACCTGGATTGAATTGTTAGCATCTTGTAGCCCATACTGTACAACAAAGCTCTGAGTGGTTTAAAAAGAAGCAGCACTGGGAGCACATTTGTCTTGCAGTGCTTATACCCATGAATATAATGTGAATGCCAAGGAGGAGAAATGAGGGTGACAGACTGATAGACTCGTTTGTCTGCTAGGAAAAGACCTCTAAAAACTATTTATAAAGCAGGGAATCTAACATGCCCTTGTGGGAAGCATTGACTTTCATTAAAACACATGGACTTGGAAGAGTCCCACCAGGGAATGATTGAAGGAATGTCAGATTCCCTGTTTTATAAATAGAGCCGCAGGTGTAAATCTCAACACCATACATATTATACATATACAAATATAACCTCCTTAGCAGTTTAACTGGAGTTTAGTTTTATAATATTTATCCGTCACATACCCATCTTCTTACCTGATGCCGCCAGGGGTTTTGGAAAGGTTACAAGACTGGCCTCAGAGGCATTCTGAAGATCCTGCAACCGAGCCAAATACTGCTGCTGTCCCATTGTCTCCTCACCATCCAGAGGCCTTTTCTGAGGGATCCCTTGCTTCTGAAATGTCAGCTTTAAGCCACCTTCCTAAAAGGGAATACATCTGAATTAATAAAAGTATCAAACCCATATATAACACCTAGCAGATGTTAGGCACTAATTCCCCAGCAGCATAACCCTAAAGCTTTATGTTAGTCAGATTTCAAGCAAAAAAAAAAAAAAACATTGATTAAAAAAACAACAACCCTATCCCCTTTTTATGCTGGCCACATACATATCTTGTTTAGGATGGAATCGGTCAAATAAATCAACATCTTTACCTGTTTACTGGATTCATAATTATTTTAATGGACCGTATAGGTTTACAATGTTGATCTGACAGATTAAATCTGAAATAAAAACTTTTGTGGTGCCTAAAATCCTAATATTAAAAAAAAAGATGTGAGCCAGACAGGAATGATTAGCTCACCCTTGGTCTGCTAGATTATGTAGATCTACATTGTCATCCAATCTAACCAACAGAAGAACACGGACACTCTAGATCACTTGGCATCGTAATGCTTCATTTAAAACTACACTGGTCAATACTTTGTAGACAACGTGGAGTCTATTTAAAAAGCAGAGGTATAGCTAAGACATTGCTTAAAAAAATAATAAAAAACACATTTATGTTGACAAGTTGGCAAAAATGGTAGGACTGATATCCTGGGACCCTACAATTAGACTGCACAGACATACTTAGACTACAGGTTGTCAACATATGGACTGCCATAGTGCCTCTTGGGTAGCAGAAGGGTTTACTGCTCAATGCTTTCCTTATTAATACTGTATTATGCTGGTTGTGATGACAGCATACAAGGTAACGTTAAGTCTCAACTTCATCATTCTTTATTATATTTAGGGAATGTTACATCTGGACAGATGTTTGCTATGTGCTACATATACAACATCATAACCTGTTGGTCCGGATGGTTAAATATTAAGGGGACTCAATGTATTGAAAATAAACTCTTCTGTGTGTGATATGAGATCAGGGGACCGGTGTGCATACTGAACATTTATTCCCGATTTATGTCACCATCATTGATGATTCTGACACTCTTAAATATGCTTGAATAATCATTTCCAACTAAAGCTGCATACACACCTGCAATTTTTCTCGTTGGAAAGGATCTTTCACGATCCTTTCCAACGAGAAAAGACTGCACGATGCATGAACGATGCTGTACATGGAAGAGGACACTGGCTGCGGGGACCGGCGGGGATACAGGTAAGTAAAAAAATATGCATTCGGACCATAAGACGCACCCTGATTTTCCCCCCACTTTAGGGGGAAAAAAAGTGCGTCTTATGGTCCGAAAAATACGGTATATTGCTGTGCTATACAAATCTACATTACACTTCACTTGCCTCAGGAGCCTGACGCAAAACTCTATTTAAGTGAATACACAGAGAAAAATATCTTAGAGCACTGTATCATAAGGATCATCTATGAGTGCTTTTCAGATAACTGTCCAAATTACAACAAAACCTAATACTAATAGATGCATTCATCACTGGCCATTGTTCTGGATTTAAATGGAAGTGAAACTATGCTGATGATAACACATAATAGAACTTATTATTACGTTCCTAAGTGATGCTTTTTAATTCCCTTTGTGACTAAAATCTATTTGAAATGATTACAGTCCAGTAAATTGTTGCAAACCTTTGACAAAAAAAAAATTCTAAAGGACCAAAAAATCATAAATTAGGGCATAACAGAAAAATGAAAATAAATAGGCTGGAAATTAGTGGTTTGATGTTAAATCAGACAACATCCAGCTTTATGATCTCTAAGTTTTCTTTCAAAGTATGGCCATTAACTCTACATGCTTCATTGGTGTAATACCCTTGTACCTTCGCCACATGTTAACCCCTTTTTGACTGCAAAGCGCCTTTTTAAGAACATAAGAATGCATTAATAACTTTGTAATAACAACAACAAACGACTGCACAATGTATGAACTAGTGCTGTACATACAGGGCGGTTCTGCTCTACAGAGAAGGGAGGGGGGAGAACAATGGAGTGGCACCCCGCTGTGATCTCTCCCCTTCACTTCCATTACGATCGTGCACTGTACACAAGCCAGATTGTTGTCCGATGTCAGCCCTGAGCCAATTATCGGATGAGAACAATTGCACGTGTGTATGTTGCCTCTGTTTCAATGCCAATCTAAAAAAAATGGGCAGTTAGGTTAACTGATGCCTACAGACCATGCTAAACTTTGGTTTGGGCATCTAAGCTTAAAAAAAAAAAAAACAAAACAAAAAACTCCAGACGTACAAGGTTTAAAATGAACAGTACTTAGACGTATATGTCAAAGTATTGGTTCACTTTATAGGGGTACAATGGGTTGGACCTCCCAGTGTTCCTCTACCAACCTGATTTTTACCCGGGGCCTCAGGTGAATTAAGCTAGGACTTTTTCATCTGTTTTAAAAAGCTTGCATGACATCTGGATTCCTACCTATGCAATGAAGTTCACAAAATAGAAAAACTGGTGAATGTTAGCTGAGTGAAAATTAAGAGCAGTCACACAAATTATTTGTTACATATGCTTTAAACGGTAAGATTTTTATCAGATAGATGTTGTTTGTGTCTAATTTTTTTTGTACTGGACTAAAAATCATTTTCTCCAGAGTTCCCTGTATGGTGCTTGGAGAAGCCATGTCAACAAGACACCAGTGAAGGCCCCAATGCTGCTTAAAGTAAACCTGCCACAAACATGGACATCTGAAACGGAGTATATGAGGAAAGCTTGCATAGATAGAGGTTATAATCCATGAAAAGTGAATGTCAAAATGATCCGTAAGATCCAGTGGTACAGTAAGTTGTATCAGTATAAATATTGCAATATCTGACATCTCTGGTATCACTGATTGCCTTATAATTTGTTTTGGCTGGACAATGTAAGGGATTACTGTAGCTGAAGCATACCTAACTGTATATGTTATGTACCGTACAAATAACCATTGCCCCCCCAGAAGTAGACCCAGGTCTTATTCTTCCACCATGGGCACTGGATCCAAAAGTAGATCTCATTTGGTTACATAGATTGACTGGAGCGAGGCACGCTCTGGTAAGTTTACCCAATGACAGATATCAAAATGATTGTCAATAGATATCTGTAGTTATCCAATAAACTAATCTCTGTCAACAGATTTTGTGGTTATATGCTTAGTCTGAACTTTCTAGACATGTGGACAAGAGAACCCCTGCTTATTACACACAAGAGATCTAAAGCACGTGACACCTTTGTTCCATAGTGAGAACTAATGAAGTGTTTCCAATGTGTGCCGACTATCTTTTAGAAACATACACCTACAAATGCCCTAATATCTAACAGGCAAGCTATATTTAGGCATTTTGTGCAAAAGCTTCCCTTTGCGAACTGCAATTACTGTATACTCTTAAGGAAAAACATAATTTTGCCATATTTAAAAATACAAGGCTCTGCAAAGCATGTGAAAATGCATGCTATATATATTAAAAACAGCCAGGAAAAAAAAAACCAACACACAAAAATGGCGTTTAAAGGCAGTGCAATAAATAGCACCTCATGGAAGCATAAAATGGGTAGCAAATCCAGAATGGCACAAAGTTAGCCATGTAAAAACACGGTTCATATTAATGTTTTGCAAGTCCAAGCGCAATGAGCTTAAAATTGGCACAAAAAAAGCAAGATCCACTCCAAAAAAATTGGAGGAGGTAAGTAGTAAGAAAAGAGCAGGCAGCCAGTTGGAGAATGAGCATGCTGCACACAGCAACCAGGTCCCAGGGCAAGAGAAAAAAATACACATACGTCATTGATTTTCACTGTAAACTCCTTTTCTGGTACATGCTTCTTCACCTTTGACATCTGTGGTGATTGGCAGGGTTCGGTTTTGATGGCCACACAGGTGGATGGCTGTGAACCCGATTCGTTGTACTCAGTGGCGGCCCCTGGGCTATCGAGCAGTTGGTTGGTGTAGAAGGTTACCACTCGGACTCCATCATAGGTTTTTCGGGGCGTAGGCCATTTCCCCTTCAATACTGCTTGGCAAATGCTGTCCAATCTGTTAATTATTACTCGATCCTGTGAAAATAAGTTTTGATTACCATACTGTTGAAACGTAGTAAGCTTTTTAAGGGATTAATCCCAGACTTTGCGCTGCTCCCATCTCCATTAGGATCTGACAATTTACAGCAAGGATAAAGTAATGAACGTATAAGTAAATACACATTGGTGTACATACATGGGGAGTGTGCCAGCTGCTAAACATCCAGATTAAAAAATACATCCTTTTTAGCATTTAATGCTTTTTTTTTTTTTTTAACCCTCGTTCCAATACATCCTCCTGTTATTATTATCTTTTCTTTATGACTATTGTAGACTACTATTTGGGTCTTTTTTTTTTTTAGCTTTTTCTTTATATTGCTTTTGTATTTTTGACTAAATATGCAGTTTTTTTTTTTTGCAGACAATACATAATTTATTTAGCAGTGTAAATGTTATGAAATTGTCCTAGTATGGCATATCTCATTCACCTTTGGCCAGTGGGCAGCAGCAAACATATAACCCCCTTGAGCAAGGCAGTTTGAGCTTGGGATTCCATTGTCCAGTTGAAAGCTGTCCTGAGTTTCATCCTGTATGGTGCTCAGAGAGGCTACGCTCTCTTCATCGTAAGCCTTCACATGGGGCACTCGTTCTGCAAAGTTAGGAAATGGTATTAAATCATGCAAAATGCTGCAAAACCAAAGCTGCACTACAATTATGGACCCTCTTCCCCATCCACATTCTAGCCCTTGCTAGTTTAGAGGGATTAGACCAGTGGTCCCAAACCTTTTCTGACCTACAGACCACTAAACTTATGGACCACCGTGCATGCACAGGGAGCCGTGTGTCATTCAAAGGGGAAAAAAATTCCCCCAGAGTGATGTCATGATGCCAGTACCTGCCCACTCTCCCATCGCAGGCTCAGATCTCAGTCCAGCGAAAACAACCCACCCATCACTCTGAGCCTGGGATATATACAGGGGACATGGTTCATGGCTCTGGCCGGAGCACCCCTCGAATCGGGGTCTCGTGGTCATACAGACCAGGGGTTGGGGACCCCTGGATTTCACAACAGTCAACAACCTAAATGGCAATCTGGAGCCATGACTCTCAAATAAAACTTTTTTTTATATTGTTCTCATTGCTGAGATAGAGAAGTGTGAAACAAATACATTTCAATAAAACTCCAGTTTGTTTCATCAAACAAGAATGAAAAGCCCCAAACCACCATAACAAAGTGTCACTGAAAACTTTCAACTATTTTTACCACTTTGACTCTTGCACCTGCATACCCCTTAATGGACCAGAACAAATAAAGTCATACATATATCATTTTCTTTGGTAAAAGGAAGACTCTCCTTCAGTGGCAATGTCTTACAAAATTTAGTTTTTATTTTGTAGGAAAAAAAGTAACAGTACCAAAATTGGTCATTTGTTATAATTTGATAACCAGCATTACTAGACTTTGTTCTATATTTATAGACTAGTTTCAAACTGGCAGTTGGGTTGCAGTGCATTTACCTCTTCCTCATGCCACTGGGCCAGCCACATGGAGCCACTTGGTATCACACTATCCTAAAACAGGAACCTGTCTCTACAAACATGTTCACCACTTATTCTTTCAACATTTATCCAAAAAGGTCAGTTTTAGTTCCCTGGCAAGCAGTTTTATAAAAGTTGAACATACTGGTACCATTATTACCCTAAACTGGGATCAGAAACTCACAATTCGTCCCTCAGTTTACAGCAGAAGAAATTAGGCCATTTAAGTAATTCTACTGGTAGCTTTGTATATTACCACCCCACCCGATTCCTACTTCCCTTAGTGATTTAGCAACCTGAAACGGGGTATGTTAAACTAAGAAGCTGACTTTAAACAACATTTGAACATTCTCCTCACCACTAAACAACGGAGCAACTCAATTATTAAAATGGCTCTTGTATTATAAAGGACAGTGGCTTTTATTTGCCCTGCCTTCTGTGAGGTATGGATGGTCAGCCTAATACAGATATTAGAAGTGTTCACCAAAGGGCAAAGAGCTTGGGATACACTGATCAGCCAAAATACTGAAATTGGACCAGACGGACTAGATCCTAGCATCCCTCACCCAAAAACCAAATGAGCCTTGGGAACCAATGAACTAGTCTAAGGTTCACCAGCTGTTCTTCCTTTGATAACTTTGAGCGGGAACTACTGCATAATGCAAACAACCCATTCAACCTGCCAATTTGGTGATGATCTGAACTAGTTGTGTAGGCACAACAATTTGGCCTTGGTCAAAGCCCATTTTTTAAAATTGCAGCAATGCATCATTTAAAAAAACTGGCTTAAATATCCCATCCTGTTTCAGGTGCCATAATAATGTTAATAGTATGTCATATTTTATCATTGAAAAAATATGTAATTTCACCTCTCAGTGGTTTTAATGTTTTAGGTCAGCGGTCATCAACCGGTAGTCCTCGGCTCTGCCCAGTGCACTCCCCAATGTCCCCCGTATAGATACAACCCGCCCACTCTCCCATCGCAGGCTCAGACCTGCAGGTTCTGGCATCATGATGTCACCATGGGTAAATTTCTTCTCGTTTGAGTGACACATGGCTCCCTGCCCATACATGGTCCGGATTCCATGCATTTAGTGGTCTGTAGGTCCGAAAAGGTTGGAGACCACTGTTTTAGGTGGTAGGTGTATATTATTTCATTGACTACATCATTGTTTTTGGTTACAATAGCTAACTCTGCACTGCTAACACCAACATTAAAAGATAAATATGTACACTTCAACTCAAGTGTAAAGTGTACTTCAATTAAAATCTGAAAGAAATCTTTGAAAAAAAGACCTTCATCAATATAAAGAAGAAAAGTTTCCCAAACTAACCAGTTATATACTCTTGCAGTTTGTGAGTACCAACTCTAATAACACAAGTATCACATCCTTGTACATCAATGCTTTCTTGGTAAGTCTATTGCACAAACCAAACCAGTAATGTGCAAAAAATTTAGGAGCTTCCAGCTTCAGAGACTTTTTCACAATGTCCTTTCTATCCACATTAAATCCAATCATTGTCTTTAAAAGCCTTAAGCAATAAGTACTTTGTCACTCAGAAATGTATTGAAGCCTAGAGAGGAAAACTACTATAAGCCTGTGTCTACCACCAAGACAGTATAGCTTCCTAAAAGTCTATTACACAAACATTTCCATTTTTTCTAGAATTTTTCTAAATTGATTGACCTTCTTAAATAAAGAAAATTTTTTTTTTGGTCAAAAACATTCTTCTTACCACATTTCTGTCCATCTCCATCATCACTGTCACTGTCCTCTGATGAAGACGAAGAAGATGAAGAGGAAGACGAGGAGGAGGAGGATGAGCAAGAGGAGGAAGAAGAGGAGGAAGAACTGGATCCTGAGCGCGAGCAAGAGGAGGAGGAGGAAGATGAAGAAGAGGAAGATCTGGAGGAGCACGATGATTGGTTTGAATCTGAATCAGAGTCTGAACTCGAGGCTGAGCCTCGTTTGCCTATTTTTTGCTTCTTGGAAGTTAGATTGGGAGTGAGAGGCTCAGTCCTTGCTGCAACCATTCGCCTATCTGTCTCTGACTTGACAGAAGGCTTAGGTTCTCCAGTGTGAGTTAGAGGGCCATTGACAAGACTTGGTGCTTCTTCTTTAATTTTAATATGCTCTTCCTCTAACATTGGAATTTCCTCTTTTCCAGGATCATCCTTACATTTACTTTCCTCAATAGGGCTCCCCTTTGCTTCATGCGTTCTTGACTGAGGAGTAAGAGGGGAAGCTGATAACAGCTGGTTTGGTGGGACAATAAGAGAAGAAGAGGAGTTTCCTTTACTCTGGTTGTACTTCTTTTGAGATGCCATAAAGGAAAGCTCAGGATCGCGCAAAATATGATAGTCAGTCCTGCTCACACCATGTTTAGCAGCTCCAATTAATAAATCTCTGTCGTGTGTACCACATTCCCACCACACAGGCAGGTCAGGGTTTGGTTGGCAAAGTTTTAAGCGTTCAAATAGCTGTGGATGACGAATAGCCTGTTCTCGAACCTTCCTTAAAAGCTCAATACGGTATAATGTTCTGGATGCTCTTTCCTCTGTGATTGGCTGAATGGACACTGACGTGTCTGCAATGTCTGAAAGACAAAGAAAGTGTTTACTCATATCTAAATTACCTTCAAGCTGGTGAATCGTTCTAAAGAATTAAAACTCTAAAGCACAGTGGACATCATTATTTATCTAAGCAGAAGTCTGATCTGCTACTAAATGGGTCAAGGCTTGGTATAGCCTTAGGAACAGAGGGCTCACAATTGCCTATAATATATGAACAGGAAATTGGAAGGTTCACGGCTACTCTGCCAAGTAGAAGACACAATTATTAAAAGCAGTGTAAATAAACAACATACCTTCCTTAGAAGGCAACCGACACACCCTCCGACACATTGCTATAAAGGCATAGAGATACTTCTCAAGACTTTCATCTGTTTTCTTATGTAGTCTGGCCATTGCTCGAAACTTGGTCCAATCAAATTGCCCCCTCCCTGGATCAAACACCACACCAAATGTTGAGACAACCCGGTAAAAGTCAGCTTCCTCTCTTCGGGTCCACCTATATCAACACAACAAAAAACATTTAAAGACTTATCAATGGTGATAAACCCTAATCCACAGCAACTAACATAGCTTTCAATGTGTAGATACCACTTACATTTTATTGTCTTATATATGTTAAATAATAATTTGCACGTAAACTGTATAGAGATTTGGTATTACATTTACCTTTTTTTAGTCTTTATTGTTCATGGTTCTAAAAACGATGTAAATGTTAATAAACTATTAAAACACTATATTTATTAACAATTAATTTTTAAAATTGCTTTAATTACTTTAGTCCTAATGTAGTCAATTCCGGTAGCTTAGCATAAAAATTACAACAATCGACAGCCAGTCTGCATTCCTATTCCATATGGTCCACGCCGTGAACTTTCATTGGTTGTTACAGATTACTGCACTTTGCAATGTCTGTTAAGTAATTGTATTTTTAATTCAATGACTTAATATGAGGATGCTGCTAACCTTTGCTGTCTTTCTATTTTTGCAGCAACTTTTGGATTTAAGGAAGCATCTTCATATGGTGCTTGGGGTACTGCTGCATGAACTGGAAACATTGCTGAAATTTGTTGGATCTGCCTGAACTTGGAAGTGCGCTGGAATGCCGTTATAAGTCGACGAAGACGCGTGGTTAGTGCAGACTGTGTTGGCCAGTAACCTTTATCACCTTCAGGCATCTGCCCATCTGTATAGACAAAAATCAAAAGATATTATAAAATCAGCTTTTTTTTGCACTGAGTATATTGCATTTAAAATCATCGGCATATTTAGTAATGGTTCAAATATTATGACAGGTCCTTGTTAAAAAGCACGACTGCCAAAAAAACAAACTCTTTTTTTGTAAAAAATGCAGCTTTTGGACTATAAAAGAGAGACACAGTTACTTTGCCCAATCAGGAACAAGCATCAAGAGAAAAGTGCACTCTGACTATATTACCTCCTCAGCTCTGCCCCTTTGCTTTTTCTATAGCCACCTATTAAAATATACCAGGATAAGAGGATACGGGGGTTGGAGTGGTTTGCTAAACCTATTACATGATGAGTTTATCACTTCCTCTGTGTTTGACACCAGTGAACACTGGGTATTATGGTGGGCACTACCAAGAGAAGATGGGTTGGCTGCTCGAACCAAAGACTGCATCATAGGAGAAAAGCAAAGAAGAAGGACGCAAAGGAATGATAGAGAGAAGGTATGAAGTTGTTGGGTAGGCTGTACACTGACATTGTCAACTTGCCCTAAATAGGCACTGTGATGGCATCTCTTTAGGAACTTTATAAAGAGCAGGCATTGGAATATTTTGCAGTGTAAAAAAAAAAAAAAAAAAAAAAAAAAAAGATTTGCCTATGCTTTGTAAAATGTTCCTTGAATGTAGTAATATAAATAACAGAAATAGGAACTTAACAGCAGCAGTAGAGGGTTGAGTAAATGGAAATTCCAGCTTTGATAAATGTACTTTTCCAGCAATGCATGGGACTAGGACACCTATATTAGAATAAATACACTTCTGAATAAAGTCAACTTCATACCAGGGGTATATATTGTAACAGCTAGCCAATGAAGACCCAGGGTTTCATCCAGGATGATAGGTACATTTGCCCCAGATACAGGTTATAGGCTGAGTATTTTTCTGTGTAATCGGA
>NC_092866.1:21490285-21615569 GCF_032062135.1 Pyxicephalus adspersus
ACTCCAAAAATTTATAATCTTTAGCATCATATTCTAAACTGCGCATCCCACTAAACAATACAGTATAGAGAAACAAAGAGAAGGGGCTAAACTGGGGTGCTATATTGTGAATCTGGCATGAATTACCATTAAGTTTAAAATAAAATAAGATATTACTCAGTAAATAAATGTTAAATATAAAAGGCTTATAATAACTTACCTCCATCTGCTATAACAAGATCACCAGGAGATGAAGCATCATCCTATAGAAAGGTAAAAAATGAAAGCAGATTTAGCATATTGTAAAGGAGACGTCCTTTTGGCTGCTATGGGCCAGAGCTACAGTTTATTTTTATAGATATGCTAAAATCAGTGCTGCAAAAAAACAAGTGTAATAGCCTAATGTTACCTCCATGTCATCTTTAAATAAAGCAGGAGCTGGTTTGTACTCTGGATCTTCAACATCACTGTTAAAAAAAAAGTGAGAGTGTTTACTATTACTCGATTCCAATACCAGTAAAACTTTTCTGACTAGCAGGTCCATTGAGTTAATTTAGATAGAATTTGGATAGCGATTAGTTCAACTAAAAATAATT
Source organism: Pyxicephalus adspersus (assembly GCF_032062135.1). Taxonomy (NCBI): domain Eukaryota; kingdom Metazoa; phylum Chordata; class Amphibia; order Anura; family Pyxicephalidae; genus Pyxicephalus; species Pyxicephalus adspersus. Next base: position 21,490,861 of record NC_092866.1, read on the forward strand.
TGTTGTCTGTAAATTCTGATGGATGAAATTTCTGTAAGGTTTGAAAAAAAAAAAAAAAAACTAGAGATGGGTAAATGCACTGTAATGTATTAAAGATGTAAAGTAGAGATGGGTAACTATATTAAGTGGACTATACTGTGTTAATGCTTTGGGGATCATTTATCAGCTGTCTACTATAAAAATGATGCAATTACAACACAAATAACATTTTTTTTTCTGTTCTGAATTTCTACAGCACCAATACCATTTTCTGTATTAGACATATTTACCAAGTGGCAGTTACCTGTACTGGCAGTTACCTGTACTGGCAGTTTTTGTCACTCATAACACGTAATTGTAAAATCACATCACATTACATGTGCATTTACACAAAATTAACACTATGCAGCACACTACTTCTCTACATAACTCTTTAAGTACAACGCCTTACATTTACCCATCTCTACTTTTTGTTTGCTTGTTTTCCTTTTAAGCACCTTCCTTTAACTCAATTTGCATACAACGAATAAGCAAGTACTTTCATTGAATGAATAACTATCCGATATTTTTTTTTATAGACCTCCAGATGTTGTATATTCCCACTTACCCATCCATGAAATCATTGGCTCGCTGTTCTGCTGCAACAGCCTTTTCATCCGGCTTTCCAGCCCTTTCCAAGAAGCAGAGTGCTGGGTCTGCCCGAATAGTGTTGTATTTTTCATAACCTGTTCACACAAAAAGTTAAGAAAAGAAAATGGATATTATATCTTATCTTATTATTACTACTAGGTGAGGGTGGAAGATGCTTAGCTCACTAATACTTGAAACCCAGCATCAATTATACATATATTCAAGGAAAAAAATATGTAGTCTAATTTATAACATATAAATGGCACTTCTTATAAATCTATATGTATATTTTTTATCAGTAATTTAGAATGTAAGCATTGATTTGGCCTATAAGGAACTATGTACAGGTTAAAAATGAAATGATTAAACAGAAGATAGGCTAGATAGGCTACCATAAAAATTTCAATGAAATCCCTATTCAATGAATTCACAACTAAGAACAAAGATTTTAATATACATTATAGAATATATTAAAGTATTATTTTATAGTTACCTGACATCCATTCCCTCCAGAACATGCTTGCTGTGAGAACCAATCACTTCTTGTTTGAGATAATACAGCATTCTGACTCTAAGTAAAACCCTGTAAAGAAAAAGGCATATTGCAGAGTTATGATAACATACATAAATATAATCAAGGGAGGATAGCAATAGACAGGCTTTTATAGGCGATGTGATGTATTTATTTATTTATTTTTAACGTGCATAAATAATATTAAGTTCTCATGTGTTTGTTAGACATAAACAAAAGTTATCATTTTAGGAAGGACTGGACACTTTGTAAATGGAAAATACAAAAATATTATTCTCTCCCCTGCAACCTGAAATTATAATGTAAATGTAGAAACAAAAACATCTCTCCTCAATATGAAAACCAGCATCTTGGATTGATCATGCTGCTGCAGATCTATTTCCTTCTCTACACTTTAAATTTCTGATTTGGCAGAGGTGGTTCATTCCTTTGAATTAGGGACTTTTCTGAGGCACTCTTTAGCACAGGCTCATAGTCATAAAGGTTGGGTGGTACTTTCTCTTTAGTTTACCAGCTCTGCAATGTCACCAACAACTGTGGATCAAACAGTGGACTTAAAAGACTTATTTAAAAACTTTTAACTACAGGTGTGGGGCATCAAACTGTATTCTGCACTGCAAACTCTTTACCGTATAACATTTTACCCTGGGTCTCGGACTTACTTGTTGCAGTGATGCTTTAAGTGCTTTTTGTACCCATCATCCTGCAGAAGGTGTTCTGGGTTGTTTTTCCGCAACCAATCAGCCTTATGGATGTCGAAGGTGCTAGTCTGTGATTTTACCTTCTTCCCTTTTCTTCCCCGTGGCACTGGAGCAGACAAGCCTGCAATTTAGAGATGAGATTGTAAGAAAAAAAAGTTTTCAAAGTGAATAACATAAACCTCCACCAAAAGACTAATTACACAAAACCAATGTCTGATAACAAACATTATTTTGTACTAGAGGAAAATAGAAATCCTAATATGTGCTACTTAACTTTGTAACGCGCAGGATTAAATTACAGAGACAAATTTAGCTTTCTGTTAATGGGCAATTTTATCTGTCTGCATTCCTAGAATTTGCAATCATTAAAAAATCAATGTATTACAAATTAGGTAATTAGGAACGAATTCAGGAATCAACCACACTGTAAAAACACTTTCAAAGGAAGGGTGTCCGTTTATGATTAGTGCACTGTGTTTGCATACTTATAACAATGGTCTTGAAAATACAGTTGTGGCTACTTTACATGAAGGTACAGACTCAAAGGGCCTGGTTTATTAAAGTTCTCCAAAGGCCGGAGAGGATACACTTTCATCAGTGAAGTTGGGTGATCCAGCAAACCTGGAATGCATGTGTTCCAGGATTCAATAGGAGGAATAGTAAAGGCAAAACCCTGTGTCTGCAAAGCTCTTACACATTTGTTGATTTGTGTGTGTTCCTAATTTGTTAAACAAAATTAGTAGGGGCACTTTAACTTTGAGACAAAAGCACATACCAAGATGGTTCTGCAACTCTCGTGTCCGTCCATCTTCTGTTGGAGTGATGAGATCCCAGATAAAACTCTTGATTTTCTCATCTCCCCTGTAGTGCACTAGGCAGTATGCCAGCAATGCTCGACAGATTATTTCAACATCTTGCTCATTTAGCTGCCTTTTGAAACGGCCATGTGACAAAATGTCTCTCCATCTTCCCCACCTAGAAAGATCATTTATAGGTTCACATACATTCTCATATCCGTATCCTTATGTTCTACATGTTACACCCAATGTGTGGTGAACTGTTTTCTTGGGACTACTAGCTTTTTAGAATGTTTGCAAAGTTTATACTTTGACAATCTTACCCATATACCAAAAGATTTTTCTCCACACGGAAGCACTCAGTCCTCCCATAGCCATTGGATCGATCATATGGTCTTCGTAGTTTTGGCTTGTCATCTCCTTCGCTTTCTCCTTCAGAGAGCTCTTCCAGTTCCTCCTTTGTGGCACTAAAAGGTCGGGTCTGTTTGCGGATTCTGGGAGTGTCTATAACCAAACTATTCTGTAAGAACAATGTTAAAAAAATTAGCAAAATCATTTATATAGTCGATTAGTAGTGTTTTTTTTTACATGACTGGTTTCCATGTTAATCAAAATCTCAGTCCAATGAATGTACTATTTGCAAATGAAGAACCAAAGCCCTATATCTTGATTTTCATTAGTAGTTTTATAATTATTCTTAAACACAGTGAAAAGCTTTGTATGAGCTTTGTGATGAACCTTATCAGGATGTTCTTACCCGGCCACTAACTGAGTCGATGTCAATTTCAGCCTTTTTTGCCCACTTTTGCCAGAAGTTCGGATCATCCAATGAGATGTCAGTTCTATTGCCGGAAGCCACAAAGCTTGCCTAGATTTAAAAAAAAATGATCTGGTCCAAACATCATTTGCTTTGCTGCCCCATATGCAAACATAATCTGGCAAGTGAGATTTGCAACTGCCGTGAAAAATCGGCAAAATAAATGTTTTTCATAGATTTGTCTCCTGGATCTACTAATTGTTGATCAACCAGGGTAAGACTGCATAAATGAGTATAGCCCAAAGTAAGACAGCTTATCCAACCCTCTTAAAACAGTATACCCTGCAAGACTAATGTGTCCCCAAATGCACTGCGTATATGAAAACTCAATTTTAGGGAATAAACAGGACTTGAGTGAAAAGAACTTACTCCACCAACACTGTTTTCTCTTCCACTCATACTCTGTAGCACAGCTTTGTCTAAACCCAACTTGAGGCTGGCTCGGTCAAACATCTCCCGCTCATAGGAATTTCTTGTTATTAGTCTATAAACCTTCACAGCTTTGTTCTGACCAATCCTATGACATCTGGCTTGTGCCTGTGAAAACAGAAAGGGAAACAAAGATTATTAATAGCTCTACAACATTTTTTAAATAAAAAGCAGAAAGTAAAGTAAGTTTTAGCTTAAAGTTGATCTCCAGGCAACTGCTTAACATGCTAAAGGATTTGACATTCTGTTGACATGTTCTTCTGACCCAGGCACTCTGACAGTTGCTGGAACGCCTTGCAGACTTGTTACAGAATTGGAATATAGCCCACCGCAGATGTAAAACGACACACTGAAGAGGTCCTCCGTAATATTCCACACTTTATCAAGAGCAGCAACATAGAAAATAGTTGACCAAGTTTGGCTCACTAAGGGTCCTAGTAGTTTTACTAATTTATCCAAGTTCAAATCTAATGATTTATGAATGAATAAAAAAAGTGTATTTTATCTCTACAGGGAGTTCCACTTGAAGCTTCCAATGGGTATTTCTACCACTTCTCTACTTAACCTCTAGAAATGTATTTAGCAAAGACAATAAAGTGACATGGTTTCCTAGTTACAAAAAATTTGTGGTTTCTACAAAGTCACTGGTGCCTAAATTTCTACTCACCTGAAGGTCGTTCTGTGGGTTCCAATCAGAGTCAAATATTATACAGGTGTCAGCAGCAGTCAAGTTAATTCCCAAACCACCTGCCCTGGTGCAAAGCAAGAACACAAAGCGGTCTGAATCCGGCTTACTGAAGCGATCGATAGCAGCTTGCCGGAGGTTTCCTCGGACTCGCCCATCTATGCGTTCGTACAGATACCTGCGGAGAATGGAAGATAAGGAGTCGAATGATTAACTGTTAAAGGCAGAACAGTAAGTATAGAAGCATAAAAGCACCTGTGATGACTACAGATTGCTATCGGTACACGAGGGTGACTTTATCAGCCTGTAGTCAATCCCAAAGGAAAACACGAGAAGGTCAGGGGCTGAGCTTTCATTCCTTTGTGTCTTTGTTAGCGATAAAGTGAGGCTCTGTGTGAAATCAGCCAACAATTCTTTCTTTCCTTTTTAAGGTTTAGGGGGCCTAAAGATAGTACCTCTCCAACCTCATTTTGTGTTAACAGCATATCAATGACAAAAATGGTGTTATAGGAGTGTTTATGTGCAGCTTATTTACTTCTGACTAAGTAATAGATAAATGTAAAAAAAATAAGATCCATTCAATCTAAATACATATTAGTGTGTGTTAATACTTCTAAACTTTTAAGTTTTTCTGTACATTTTTCAGGCAGCTATATTCACTCATAACTAACTATACTGAAAGAACTTTCTGTTCTCACTACCTAAACATGCTTATTTGATTCAAACATGGGGGAACTTTTTTGCTTACACACTGCAAATGTTTTATGATTTGGGAATATTTACTTTTTAGTTCAATGCATCTTTTCAGTGGTATATTTTTTAAACCACAGATTTAGCAGACAGGTATAGCAAATATATGGGCAACTGTATACCTAATCACATTCACAATTGAACAAATACATTTTATCAACACATCTCAAGAGATCTTTACATTGCACTATTTATCCACTTTTGTTATTCACAATTTCTATTCAACAAGTGAAAAAATTCCCGTTGAACTTGCAAAAAAAAAATATTTCTTCCGAAACCCTTTTGTGCTCTCTGCCTGTTCCAACTTATTACCCATCTGTAGGGGCTGCAGAACGCCACCACTTTCTATTCTTTATAGAGAACAGAGGGGCAGACTTATGTAGGTATATCCAGTGTGATGTTCTGATACAGTGAGCAAATGTCATCTTAGGACTGGAAGTGTGTTACTGCAATTGCAGCCACCATATCCAAATACTAGTAGGCTGCAATATATGACATTTTTATTTTTGGAATTAGATACACTTAAATAAACATACAGCTTTTAAATGATGCATATATATTTGCATAAATTCAATCAAATGAGAAATAATATCATGACAAAATGACAACTATCATATAACCAAATGATTAAACATTTAATTACAGGTGCATACCATACTCCTCAAAGCTCACACTCATAGAGATCACAACATGGGAGGCATAAACTGTAAAGTGTTATGATCATATACCAGTGACATGTTCTATTAGACAAGCCCATGAGTCTATTGGATTTAATCAACCACAACATAAAACATCCAGCAAATCCTAATCCCCAGTTTCTGGGCCTTTAGCCATGCTATGCCTTTTGTATAATGAGAGGTTCACCAGTTTTCTATCAAGCACCCGTCAAACAACAAACATCAGTTTTCTTTCCCCAAGCTACCTTCTCTTATGTAGCTTAGGCGAGCCATTCACAGCCTAATATTTACAAGCAAAGCTGCATTTTCAGGCATCGTTTGCAATAATTGGGCCATTTAGGTATAAATCTGGAGAGATAACAGGCACTTCTGGGCATCAGACGTACTTACACTCACTCCATTATAAAATCCCCCAGTAACTGTTCATTTTATCCATAAAAGAATGATCCTTTTATAATGTGCATCTTGAATAGTATAAAGCTATAGTTTATGTGACTGAGTGACCTGCCCATGCTGAGATGGATTTAATCAGATAAAAAGAAAAATCGGCAGCAGTGACCACAGCAGATTTGATTTTTAAATCAGACCTCCTGGTGAGCATTTTTATGCACATTCAGCCTTCTATATAAATAGTTTTCATTAGTTTATTCTAGACCGTTTCATATTCTTAACAAAGCACACCACATTAAGTGTTCACCTTGTTATTGGAGAGAGAATAAAGGCAAGGGACTGCCTACAAACTGCTAATGTGATTTTTCCAAAATTCACCAAATATACTTGAAAATAAACTGATCCAATATGATCAGATGTACCTACTTCTACATGAAAAAAAACAGGAAAACTACACAGACTCAAGTATAAACCTAAGGCACAAAATGCACCTATCACTGCTGACATTCAAAACAATGTTCAAGAGATATAAAAGGAATGCTAATAAATTAATGGGGTGTTGGTCTTTTTTTAACTTCATTGTACAGGAAATAGATAACATCAGTGTTTCTGGAATTAGCTATGCACGTTCTTACCTTTTGTGCATGAGATAATCCTCTAGAATGTCCAGGCAACGAACCATCTGTGAAAAGATGAGCACCTTGTGGCCTCCTGCCTTCATTTTGGGCAATAATTTATCGATAAGGACCAGCTTTCCCGCAGATTGAATCATAGCCTGGAGGTAGAAATCTGGAGCCATAGGGTTGTGCGTTTCCTTTATATATATATATACTGTTGTGGATTGATTATAGAATCATTAGGTGGAAGTCAATCAAGTTAAAAGGCAAGGCTATATTTGTATTAGATAGGAAAGGATATACCATTAAAGAAACATTTGCAATTATCTTTTGATTTTTTTCATATTTCCTATGATAACAAGCCATCACTAGTTATCAGTCCTAACTTCAATGAATCTAAATTGATTGTATATAGGAGTTCGACCCTACAACTCCCTGTAACAATGTCTCCACCAGTGCACTTTCTTTGTCTTATAACAGTTCTCATCAGAAGCATTTCTCACTTTAAGAGTAACTTCCCTCTCACTCTGGCTACCAAATTCTACCAGTCCTTAAAGACTCTAAAACGGAGCAATATTATGACGGCTAACATTGCTGATTACAGATGCAGTTTCACACAGAGTGGTCTGCGGTTTCCTGGCATTGTGCTTACATCTATCTCTGCTCTGAACAGGCTGCTCCTGGATAGCATTACATGGCATTGTTGGTACAAAGATCGGTCCTGAATAAGTAGCCATCTGCAGACAGCAGGAGATTACACGCCACACTGCTGGAAAGTGGACTTATTTGAGCAGGGGTAACAAATCATATTGACATGTTTTAGAGGCTGTCAGTCTTAAGTTAAGGCAAAGAGTAGTGAACTTTAATAGGAGTCTGACAACATGACACTGGCATAAAATAATAAATACAAGCACAGGCAACAAGACTGCCATATTTTAATGACTAAATATTTAGGAGTTAGATTCGCACAAATTTCCTATTCTGAACAGATTTCTCTGTCTCTCTTTCTTTGCACAGTGAAGGGAGTCAATGGAAGCTTACCTTTGATGAGATATGGATGGTTACAGCATTTACGCAGTTCCATCATGGTGTTTACTAAATTGGGAACATTTGCTTGCCCGGCTCCTTTAGACAAGAAGGCAAAGTTTTTCTCTAAAATGGCCCTATAATATTTCTTTTGGATGTTAGTCAGTTCGACCTCTATAATGGTTTCCTCTTTGGGGGCCAGTTTTTTCTCCACGTCTTCCTTAAGCCGTCTAAGCATCATTGGTTTAAGAATAGCTTGAAGTTTTTGAACCTAAAAAAAATAATAATAATGACCTCTGCTGCATCAAATACATGGCAAACCCTCCCAGGGCAGATATAATTACAATAGTATACTGTGCAGTTACATTTTTACTCCATTTTTACCAAGATCATACATGCAAATGTAGGCAAAATAACATATCAGGTAAATTTAGGCTAACACAAGGTACCTGCTCTTCAGTTTTGAGATCTCCAAACTCTTGCATGAAGGTAGACTCAGAGGGAAAGCGAAGAGGCTCCAAGAAATGCAGCAAGCTAAAGAGTTCTTCAACTGTGTTTTGTAGTGGGGTTCCTGTTAGAAGCACCTTGTGTTCCTATAGATAAAAGTCACAAGGTTAACAAAATTGGACCTAGAACGTGCTGTAAGGGTAGATGTAAAAAACAAAAAATCTAGCTAGCTGCAATTCATATAAATAATGTTTTAAATTTGGTCTAAATGTTCTAAAAGCTGGACTTGGATCCTAATCCTAATTTTTGTCATTTTTTTTTTACTGACAGAAATGTCAGGTTCTACAATATTTCACATTGCAAATAAACTATTTCTGAAAATGTCAGTATTCTGAGCACCACGTGGGAGTAGTAACTAAAGACTAAATATAGTACACATGTGGGCACCAATAACTTTAGTTATCTTGTTAACTGAAATTACTCTAAATCCCTGCACACTATAAGATTTTCACAGTGTACATAATAAATTACATATTTTAATTCTTGAGGATGTCTGTTTCAGAAAGTATAAAAATTCTTCTTTTTTTTAGAGGTGGGGTAATCTTGAGGTCCAAATCGTGCGTTTTACATGCGTCCAAAATAGAAAAATGCTCTAACAGTGAAATTGAAAAAGACCAGAAAAATCATTATCATCATATTTTCCCATAACAGGACAAGAAAAGACAAGCTTGCACAAAAAAATGTGAACCCCAATGAATTTACTCACCAGACTCATGAGTTTCAGCCCCTCCAGCAACTTGCAGTTCTTGTTCTTTAGCCTGTGTGCCTCATCAATTATAACACATCTCCATTCAATAGCATTGAGTTCTGGGCAGCCACCCAATATCATCTCAAACGTCGTGATTATAGCATGGAATCTGTATGTCCCTCGGATAACACGACCCTAAAAAACAGTATAGGACGTTATTATTGCACTCTTGTTATGTAAATGGGTTCCAATCACTTCCATCAATCAAAGCACAACTAAGATATGCAGAAGGCGGGGGTTTGTCCACAGAAACAACACCTTTCTTTAAGGAATAGAAGCTAATACTCTGGCTTTTCATATCTTTTAGGAAACCAAGTGACAATTTCACTTATACAAGGTAAGGAATGCTTGGGACCTTGAAAATTAGGAGCATAATCTGTCCATCAAAGGACAAAGGGATATAAGAAGCACGTTGGAAATATGTTAAACCATTACTTAGCCAACCCAGCCGAAAAAATAAAGTTTCGAGTTAACTTGCTTTAGTTTTCGATGGGGGTTCTGACTGGTTGGTGTTGGCATACCCCCTATTTTATCCAATATTTCCAGTAAAATATAGGTAATTTAATTGCTGTCACTTTTAAGTAAGACATACTTGGGAGTCCCGGAAGTACATTTCATATTGTTGGATCATTTGCCGGCTGATCATGCTTCCATGATACACAACTACGTTAAGCTCCGTCCATGTGCGAAATTCTCGTTCCCAGTTAGTGATGGTGGAGAGAGGAGCTATGATGAGAAAAGGACCATGGATGCCCGTCAGAAAGATTTCATGCAGGAATGTTATACTTTGGATAGTTTTACCCAAACCCATCTCATCTGCGAGAATGCAGTTCCGTCTGTAGAGAGGGAAAAAAAAAAAAAAAAAAAAATCACATCAAATGATATGATTTGCACGGATTTGAAGGATTACAAATAACACCACTATCTTCAAATGACTAAACTCTACACAACTCTACTGCCTGGTCTCCAATTGACAGCCAATCAGAATCAGAGGTTGGCATACACACACAAACGTCCTGATTGGCTACTATTGATGTATATACCACATGCCATTGCATATCTTTAACGCATGTTAGGAGACCTGGTGTGTTATGAAATAGAGAGATGCTTTATACAGATGTAATGAGGCTACAGAAAGCTTCCAGATATAGTTAGCTGTATTATTTATGTGTGTGGTATTATAATATTCACGGGCAATGCTAAACTCACCTGTTATACCAGTTAAAAAGCAGCCAGTTAAGTCCTTCCAGTTGGTATTCTCTGAGCTGATTCCCAGTTTTATACTCTCGTGACTGGTTGATCTTCTTCCAGGAATTAGAAGGTGGTCGATCCTTGCAAATTAAAAAGTGGAAAGTGTAAGAAATTCTATTTAAAGAACACAAAAACAAACCGGCTGAAAGTATGACAGCCCCCAGTTGAACTCTATCAATGGACAATGAACACAACTAATAGAGAACTAGAATGGCACAAGACGTTAGGGGTCAGATGAAAGTGACTAAAGGATAATAATGGAAATTATATTTTACTGTAGGGAAAAAATAATGAGGTATAAAAAGATTAAGACATTAGTAAATAGGTGGTGAAAGAATTGCTCCTAACCTATAGCATTATAATAGAGTTGTAAATTGGAAATATACAATGGATGGTGGCAGGGATGTTTTGTAAAACATTTTTTTTAAATATATATTTTCCTAAAAAAACATGACATTAAAATTGAAATGGAATACAATTAAGATCTAAATACATCAGACATCAATGTAACTCCTGAAAACCCTTACCACTTTCCTAGTGTCAGGCCTAAGAGCTTGTAGTTGTTCAAACTCCTCTATTTTAGACTGGTCTACATCTTCCTTCAGTTCCCATGTGCTATCTTCGTATGGAAGGGAACACCACTTCACTAAATAATAAATAACAGGCTAAAAGGTAAAAAGAGAAAAGAATCAAATCAATAATAAAATCTTTAAAACTGTTGCAGTCAGTAGGAAAAAAGTTAACAATAGGTTCCTATGTTTCCAATAAGAGAAACTAATTGCTCTTGAGCTGCATCGAAGAATAGAGTGCAGGGTAGGTACAGTAAAGCCCTGAACAGACGCCTAATAATTGTTGCCCAAAAAGATTGTTAGTATTTGTTTTGGGTGACAGTAGGATAGAATGTTTGCTATACAAACAGGTCGCTTGGCTACTGCTGAGAATCCCGACTCCTATGGAGAGAGGAGGGAAGAGGATGAGCTGGAGAGAAAAGTCTAAAAAGTCATTAGGGTTGGTTGTTCAGTAATCCAATCCAGGGAATCACCAACATTGTCAGGGGAAAGCTGTACAAATTCCAGATTCATACCCAAGATCATTCATGGTGATCTAGTGTCTGTATACAGTTAAATTATCCATTTTTACTTGTCATTTAACACTAAAAAATTACAAAACTTTTTCTGCAGCAGACTACAGGAAGACAGGCCCTGTGTCAAGCTGTGTGGCTTTAGAGCAGGGGAGTCAAACTCTGGCCCGGCTTGTCCTTTTTTTTGGCCCCCAAAGAATTTTTAATATGATTAGCAGCTGGCCCGCTATTACTAAGGATTGCAGTAGTGGCGGGCCATTTGCAATTCATATTAAGCTGCTGTTCTATAGACCCAATTACAATGCTGGTAATACAATTCCTGGTATCACTCGCGTCTCTACACCAGCGGCCTCTCTGCCTATGCGTGGCCCCGCATGGTATAGACGCAGGTGATGCCGGGAATTGTAGAAGTGGCATCACTCGTGTCAATTGAACAACAGCCTATGCGTGGACCCCGCAGAGTTTATACTGACAGGTAGACTCAATAATCAGGAATTATCAGATTATTATTAGGAATTATCATAGAGCATGCAGTAATATGCAGTGGATTGATCTAAATAATTTAGATTAATCCACCGCATATTACTGCATGCTCTTCTCATGTGTTCTTGTTTCTTCTTATTGAGATTTTTTTTTTAATAAATTTCAAGTATGGCACGCGACTTGGTCTGTTTTTAATTTCAGCCTTCTGTGTATTTGAGTTTTACACCCCTGCTTTAGAGTTTACATACTACAGCTACTCCCAGGCACCACTAGAGAGCACTGTGGTGGTAAAGAAAGGTACAATGCATAGGGCTGATTATACAGAATGTTATCATAGCACCCCAAGACTGCAGACTGTGCAGATTGTCTAAAAACGAGACTAATATTTAATAAAAGAACCCAGAATATTGGCTATTTTTAGAGACTGATGCACAAAGGAGTACAAATGCATCATTTATACTGAACACCACTAAAGCCCTCATGTTCCCTGTCTAATATTGCACACCCATGTTTATTCCTAAGAATCCATTCCGTAACACCTAGATCCATCAGTCTACATAAAAATTAGATGCAGATATAGGAAGATAAACAAATATCTAATGGAGAAAGGTATGTGTCTGTGGACACTGCAGCAGTAGTTAAATGCAGGAGATGAGAGTGTTTACATGGACTCCAATCTCCAATGTGGAACTGATGTGGGATACCTCAGTCTACGAGTACAGGTAATCCCCAGGTTAGGAACATCTGACATACGGACGACTCCTAGATACCAACGTGGTTTTCTTGCTCCCTAGTGTGCAGGGCAGTGGCTTGATGGGGGAAGGGGACAGTTTGCATGACTTGCAGAAGAAGTCTTTTGCTAAATACAGCTGAGACTGAGCACTTCTGCAATTTCTTGTAAATTTTTAATGACCAAGACAAACTCTGCAGTTGTTTCTTTTTGCATATCATATAAATGTCTAGGCTCCATTAAGTTTTTTTTTTTTTTTTGCTTTCTGATTAGCTCACAGCGAGAGTCATTGACACAACACTGCCTAATATGTTGAGATAATATGTTATGTTAAGACAAACATCTGCCCTAATTACATTTATTAAAATAATGTACCCATTTAGACTTACATACAAATTCAACATAAGAACAAACCTACAGTCCCTATCTCGTATGTAACCCGGGGACTGTTAATGTTACATTCCAGATTGTGGTGAGGTTTTAGGTTTGTTCAGTTACTCAAGTGCGGAGTAATTAGAATGATGTCTTGCAGGTTGAAATTAGTAGATACAATCTTATGTTTTGAAGAGGAACTAAAGTCCCACTTTGAAAATTGGAATGTCCCTGCAACAACCATTCTTACCCATCTGATTGCTGCCCAGCTGTCTATTTGCATGTGCAGCTCAGCAATGCTTGCAAGGGATACCAGCCAATCCCAGCTTCCCTTGCATTTGCCGGGACTGAACTTTCATGCACCTGTGTGGGAGTTACGTCATAACGGACAATCAAGACGGCTTAAGATCAAGAGGAGGATAAAAAGAGGGGGGAAGATGGTGGCGCACGCAACGGAATAAGAACAGGCGAGTATAGGCCAGGTCTAGTTCTGCTTTAAAGAAGCTGTGAACACTTTGCATTGCATCAAATCCTCTGATTATCCTAACAAAATTTTACAATTTAGCAGTAAATAGCCAAACTGCTGTGGGTCAGGGGTGTTTGGTACACAAGGTTTGCAATGGGTCTAACAAAGTGCACCTTGATAATGCTCTGAACCTTTGTTAGCGTTCTTCTATAATAGCATATATTATCTGCAAGAACAACACAGACAGCCAAGATAATTATATAATCTCTGAGCAAATGGTAAGACACCATTAATATACAGAATATCTTATAATTACCTCTCCAGTATCTTTATCTTCACAGAAAGAAACTTCTAGCACACGATCAACTTCTACATAATCTGGGTTAAACAGTTCTTCTTCCATCTGTAGAACCCGAATAAAAGAATTAGTAAAAATAGGGGCACCAATGAATCTACCTGAATAATGCTACCCAATCATACAACCTCAATAACTATTTTTTTCAGATTTTTTTCTGCTTCATGTCAAGAAGCTGCTTGTATGAGAGAAAGTCCATTTGTTAATTGGTTAGTCAGTTTTCACCATCAATTCAAAACACAAAAATGTCACTCCACACCACCTGGTGAACATTGTCCTAAGCCTACATTTTAAATGTTTCCATGCATCAGACATACAAATAAAGAAGACCTATTTATTGGTGAATCTGACATTTTATCTGAAAATCAACTAATGTGACTTATTTACGGCTTTATAAATAGACCCCATAAATGGCAACCAGTCAATCACAACCCCCTAAAGTATACCAGAACCCCGTGTACCTTTTTTTTTTTTTTAAAAGCATGTAGCCAATATGCTTCCATAAACTTTTTATCTGTTTGCCTGCCCAGAAGCTTAAAACACCAGCACTGAACAACAGTGTCAAAAATTGGAATTCCAACCAAGAGAGTGGAGTGGATAGAATCTCACTTAGTGCTTTATTGCTGACTCTGCCTTTGTTGGTCAGGTTTATGCTTACTTCCTATCATGGCAATGGGACATGAAATAAAGAATGTATTGTTACGGTAGGAACTCCTCCATAAAACACAATAAATCATATATACGGATAACATCTCTCCAGTACAACATTCGTTGTGGTATTTGACTCCTTCTCACACATACTGCAGAAATGGAAAATCCTTCGCTTACATCAGCAAAAAAGTGTGCTCGTTGTGCCTGTCGGATCTTAAAGCGTTTTATCTTCTGCTGAATTCTTTTATCCTTCAGGAGCTGCTGCTCGGTGGCCCATTCACAGTGCAAGTAAGAACTGAAGCAAAGGAAATAGATTTTAGTGGTGCACATCAACACATGGAATGAAGATAAATGATTGAGCTAAAATATTACATTATTATTATAACAAATCATTTACACAAAGTGCAGAATAACACAAACACATGGCTGCGTGTTGCATGGCTCATGGTTTTATTTTAGTGGGTAATTAAAAAGTATGTATAGCCAACAATGTTTTTATATTTGCATGAAGTAGGTAAGTGTTAAAACCTATACATTTGTAATTGTCTGTGTCCTGTTGGAGATTTCCCAAAAATGTATTTGTGAAAGAAAATGTATCCAGGACGAAGGGGATTTTACCTCTTAGTTGTCATCTGAACAAGTGTCCTGTTGGAAGATTTCCCTTCATATTCTGCTAAGGGTATTGGTGCGTGACTCAAAAGTGGCACCATATAGACAATAATACAAAAAAGTGCACCACTGCCTAGTCAAATCAAAGGTTTAGTACTGTGTTCCCATTGCAAATTAACCATTACTTTTTGGGGGAAATCTCCTGGGTACCTGGGTAGGGGAGAAATCAATAAAAGAGGACAGAGGCTCTACCCTTCCCCCTAATCCAAAAATAAAATGATCAGGCTTGAGTTGGGACTTATGTCAAAAGCTCAGAATAAAATGAAAACAATTTAAGTATTTTACTTACTAATTTTTGTACTTGACATAAAACTCCTCCACGTCAACCAACATTCCTGATGGAGTCTGAAATTAAAGTGAAGTGAGTGATATGTACTGTGCTTACAACCTGCCCAAATTTAATAGACGGACCAATAAAATCACTTGCCTCTTTCTTCACTGTCCTAGATGATAAAATTTTATCCACAATTGCTGCATCTTCTTCACTTGGATTCTCCTGCAAGTAATGTTTTATCACAGTGTTAATTCAGTCACATCTTTTGCAAGCTGTATATTCACACTTTTGCATTTCTCTATTTTCAACATATATAGAATCAACAGATACAGCTCAATAAGCCCTATTATCCATGCAGCCTATTTCTAGAAACTGGAATTATTCTGTGAATAATAATTATAAAAGATTGGTCATCTTTCCGGGTACAGATAATGCGCTGACAGAGCAACTCTGTGCATCTATTTGTTGATTTAAAGGAAATGTACATAAGGAAACCACTAATTAGGACTACCTAATTCTTTAGCAGTATTGTACAATGACTGCACACCTGTCTTAAAAGGAACTGCGGCCTTTAGAAGATGTTATGTCTTGCACCTGCACAAGCCTTTTTTGCCAAAAATGTAATCACTATGTTAAATCCTCTTCAATACGTCCTGTTAAGCTATCCAA
Source organism: Pyxicephalus adspersus (assembly GCF_032062135.1). Classification (NCBI taxonomy): domain Eukaryota; kingdom Metazoa; phylum Chordata; class Amphibia; order Anura; family Pyxicephalidae; genus Pyxicephalus; species Pyxicephalus adspersus. The sequence continues at coordinate 21,507,147 of NC_092866.1, forward strand.
TTGTATAGTAGCAACACAATCTCTGGTCTGGGGCATAGATTAAATAAAAAAAAAGTTGAAACAGCTCTGAAAACACAATCACACCCACTAAAATGTCTGGAAGATATTGGGGATGTCCATGGCAGCTCTATTCTAACTTACAGGCTCTACAAAGGTGCTTTAGGGCTTGTTCAGACCAATGGTAGGAACAGTGGTTCCAGTGAGGCTCCCGGCAGCCGCCACCTGGCCAGCTATTCATCAGACCCCACCTCTGCACTGGTTCTCAATGTACCAGTGTCTGAATATTCGCAAGTTTTTTCACAATTTACGCCGCAAAGAAGAACACGGGGAAGAAGCAAGAAGAAGATGGCGGTGCCTGGAGCTCCCTCTGCGGCGGCCGAAGACAGATAGCGGGACAACACGAGACCTGATGGAGGAAATCTCGCGACTGATAGACTGATCTGCGGTATTGATGGTAAGTGTGATTTTTTGTTTTGGTTTACTTTCTGCTTTAACTTCAGCCCCCAGTCATTGCCACTGGACAGGCGAGGGTGAAACACTACATGTTTCAATTGTGAACACTGTTCACAGGTTCAAGGAAGCGGCAACACAACCTCATTGCTTGACTGAGCAAATGGTTAAAGGGCAGCCCTTCTTCTAAGACAAATGAAAGTCACAGGTGGTATCACTGCATCTTCTGGCAAAACTGAAAGTATTAAATCTCATGAAAATGCACTCCAGCTCATTGCAAGAGTACATTCTCGTTCCTGGCTTTTTCTGAAAGGCAGAGTGATATCTTTCATGGCACCAGGAACTATCTGAGGTGTTTAATTCTATTTTTGGGGGACAAACTGCTTACAAATGTTGTGTTGGGGGAGCAAGGACCTCGCAGAAAAGAATATTTTTTATTTGCCCTCCACTTTATTACATGTCAGAGGGTGAAAAAAACAAAACACTACACTTTCATCCAGCAGGAATTGCAATCAAGTTCCCTTATTTACAGAAGACCACTAGAGAACCATTTAAAATCCTTCACATGAAATATAGTGACCAAACACTGAAACAATGAAAAAAAAAACAATAAAATCATAAAAAGTTATTTTAGTGTTACAATAAAACTCTTCTATTTAGAAGCAGTATACAGTTTCACAATAGAATCACTTGAAACTAAATGTAATCAAATGTTTCTGTATTTGTTTTCAGTGACTTGGCAGCTGTTTAATAGTCCAGCCTTGACACCCTCCCATTGTTTCTATGTGCATTTCCTCCACTACACACTGCAAAACACACTGAAATGCACCGTGTATTATGCTAGCTAATGTGGGTTTTCCTGATACAGATATTCTCTGCTCCAACAGGCCAAACACATGATGTATCTACATAGGATCTGCAGAGCAGAAGCCTGGGATCTGACAGCATATGCCTGCGATATGTGATTTAACATGTAAAATGAATGATGTTATTTAACATTTCTTTAAATGGGGCCCCCATTTTCACCTTTTTAGTCTGCGGAATTTTCCTAAAAATATATCTTACATAGTATTAAATGTAAAATACAAATAATTTATTATATTTAAGGTGCATAAAAAAAACACACAAAAACCAGTGGAAGTGCATTGCTTCTTAACTACAACAATGGATTTTTCTTGAAAATTTCACTTGGGGCACTCCAAAAGAATAATGCACATATTCTTAAATGCATAGCATTGAATGCACCATAAGACTGGTAAATTGAAAAGCTTTTGGGGTTTCCTAAACTCCATAGAAGATCCTATGTAGATGTATCATATGCATAGATGGAAGTAATGCATAGTGGAGCCACTTACCACAAACAGCTGTAAAGGCTGCTCTGCAGGCAGAGGGGCTGAGCCCTTCTTGGTTTTAACGTTGGCCTTTGGTTCATCCTCAGAATTCTTCCCTTCCCCCTCTTCTGCATATTTCTTCCTCTTTACCTGCCGGTTTGATCTTCGCTTCTATATGAAGAAAAAAAAATTGAAAATTTAATATTTCCAGAACACTCAAAGAAAATACGGTTCTCTCTAGCTGTTGAAGCACAAAGTAAATGGTGCAAGAGCTAGCCATATATTACAAATGCTTTTCCTAATGTTAGCGTAGAAACATTTTGATGGCATTCTTCCCCACTGGGAGATTTTCTCTCAATTCTTGTACCAGTGTCACCAAGAAAGTAGTTTTAAGTAGTAGGAAGTTTTTCCTACATAGTCACCTCAATACTGACATCCATAGATATTTCACCTTGATTCCTGCCAAACTGATAAAGAATTAGGAACATTTCTTCAATGGCAAAACTGATGACAAAAGTAACCCAATAGGGATTCTAATAAAAGAATGATTGACAAATATTTATCTTTCTGTGATGCGTGATTGGCTATAAAAACCTTGCTTACTTTTAAGTCTGTTCAAACCAATTTTGTTTTTTCAGGATAATCAAGGCTTTCTTTCGGTACCCTTAAGGGGTTAAAAATTAGGGGAGGGATGAAAAGAGATAATTTACACACAGTACAACTGACAGGGAGGGAATACAGTACAGGGAGGGAATACAAGTACAAAGCATGGTAATTATGGAGTCAGGAGCCAAATCAACAAGACTCTTGATCCCCAGCCAAAATTTCAGCTGTCCAATGATATGAAACAATAAACAATTAGTAAAATTAGTGGCAGGTCAGCAATAAAAGTATCCTAACCACCTATTTAACTTTAAATAGCATGGGCGCCTACTGGTTAAAAGAAAGGTTACTTGGCAGTAAAAAGTTTTATTGCAATCTTATGTGGTTCAATGTGTTGATACTTCTGCTCGGAAAAAACAATAATTAAAAAAATATTTAATTTATTGGAATGTGGGCAGCTTAAGGTTATAATACTACTATATAGCCCTTCAGGTACTTTTAAAGTTACGTCCAATCTTACAGTGAACTTTTATTAGATTTTAATGAACATCTCTCATGGACTCATCAAGGTGCAAAGACATTAAAGGTGCGTTATACAGTGCTAAAATATGACAAGCAATAACATTGAGAGTTACTTGAAACCTAATCAATCAAGGCTAATGTGTGTTTAGGAAGGTTTATATACTCCATGTAATAGAGCAAGGCTATTTAAACAAGGAAAATAATGTCTATGGTTAGGGGATGAAGATGTGCAATATATCTTTGCACTGTTTTTTCCTAAAATTGTAATATTATAACCATTACCTAATGTATAAAAAAAAACCCAGAAAGTTGAAATAACTGTCCTTTTAAAATGCACAACATTGAAGATCCATCTGTGGATTTTTGTCTGACACAGATTGTTTTTTTGTATATGCCTCAAACTCATGATTTAGTGCTGGGTGCCTTTTTTTTTGGTAGGGGGGAATTCTACCAATGAGAAACCAATACGTAATAGTAATGATTACTATACTGCTAAAGAAAAAGAGCCAAAAAAAGTCACTATTCTGTTCTTGTCTAACCTAATGCACCATCAAATAAAATAAATTGAAATAAAATGATAAAACCAAAACACCACAAGAATATCGCTCCTACACTTAAAACATTGCTATGGAAGTAGAACTTGCACATGCTGCAAAATCAACCCCGAGAGAAGTCATTTTACAAATTGATAAACACAACCCTGTGTACCGAACGCCTACACTGTTGTAAACACCTCATTAATACCTAAGCAGATTTGTGAAATCTTGCATGAAAATAAAAAAGCATAGATTTGCATCAAATAATGGGGTTCCATTTTTGAGCATTTGTTATTTTGAAGTATGTTATTGGTCTCAATCCCTATATACCCACCTAGACACTTTTGTTTTTTATCTCTCTTATTAGGCTTTATATGAGGGATCAAGAAACCTAGGGAGAGCTCTCCATGCAGGTGAAACAAGACATCTTTAAGCTGCAAAAACAGAAAAAACCCATCCAAGAAATTGCTACAATATTATGAGTGGCAAAATCTACAGTTTGGTACATCATGAGAAAGAAACAAAGGACTGGTGAACTCAGCAACGCCAAAAGACCTGGACGTCCACGGAAGACAACAGTGGTGGATGATTGCAGAATTCATTTCCTGAAAAACATCTAAAAAAGCCAGCAAAGTTCTGGAAAAACTTTCTTTGGACAGATGAAACCAAGATCATGGTTTGGAACAGTTCATGATCCAAAGCATAGCACATCATCTGTAAAACATGGCGGGGCCAGTGTGATGGCTTGAGCGTGCATGGCTGCCATGGCACTGGGACACCAGTGTTTATCCATGATGTGACACAGGACAGAAGCAGCTGAATGAATTCTGAGAATTCAGAGACATACTGTCTGCTCAAATCCAGCTAACTGCAGTCACATTGTTGGGAGGCGTTTCATAATACAGATGGACAATGACCCAAAACATACAGCCAAAGCAACCCAGGAGTTTATTATAGCAAAGAAGTGGAATATTCTTGAATGGCCAAGTCAGTCACCTGATCTGAACCCAATTGAGCATGCATTTCACTTGTTGAAGACTAAACTTTGGACAGAAAGGCCCACAAACAAACAACAACTGAAAGTCGCTGCAGTAAAGGCCTGGCAGAACATTAATAAGGAGGAAACCCAGCATCTGGTGATGTCCATGAGTTCAGGACTACAGGCTGTCATTGCCAGCAAAGAGTTTTCAACCAAGTATTAGAAATGAACATTTTATTTTCAGCTTATATTTTGTCCGATTACTTTTGGGCCTCTGAAATGAAGTGATTGTGTTAAAAAGGCTTTAGTTCCTCACATTTGTATGCAATCTTTTTGTTCAACCCACTGAATCAAGGCTGAAAGTCTGCAGTTCAACTGCATCTGAGTTGTTTCATTTAAAATTAATTGTGGCAATGTACAAAACCAAAATTAGAAAAAAAGTTGTCTCTGTCCAAATATTTATGGACCTAACTGTATGTTGAGTTTCATTACTGAAAAACATTGGGGTAAAGCCTTTTGTTACACAGACAGATTATCTGGACCACAACAGCTTGTAGTATTGCAGATAGTAAAAAAGACGATAATTACAGCAAAAATCCCATAGTTTATAAGAAAACATTCTTCTGTCATACACAACCCACTTATATGGAACAATTTGGTTAAATACCAAATTTTCATTTGGATATGTTGGGAAATAGATCTTATAGTAATGACTTCCTTCACAGGCCATAAGCAATTATGCCCCCCAAAAATGTTGATGACGTGCTCAGAGTTTAAAAAAAGGGAGAGATTTCAAATGCTAAAATGAACCACTTGGCAATATCTCTCCATCATTTGTACAAAGTAGGCTAAAACGCCCTTGTGATACACATCTGATATGGTAACAGTGTCAGGGAAAGTATAGAGTTGGTCCAGAAAAGGCAAAATACATCAGTCAAATCTTGAAAAAATACCATTTGTTTGACCTCTTTCCAGATAAATAGGGCTAGTTTTAATATTGGTAATCATGAAGAAAAACATGGAGCTTCAAAGAAGAATAATTGCTCTCCTGTCCCTAATATATGGTAAATGTGAAAAGATGTCTTAGAGAGGACCCACATAACCAAGCAGAATCATTTTAAAAAGATTTATTCGGTCTGCCACTTTTTTAGCCCACACTCGTAACTTAGATTTGACGTTTTGCAGTGTTATCACAATCCTTAGGTATTTAAGGAAATGTACTTTTTAAGGGAGGTGGATGTTGGAGGGTTTCTGACAGGTAATCTTAAACCTGGAGTATTCTCCTAAATTATACAAGTGTATCTATAGCCAAATATAATAAGGGGTCCATATAATGGAGGTATTAATTTGTGGGAATATAGCCAAAGTATATTTCAAGACAAGCTAATGAACATGGTCGTTTGATTTGAAGACCTTGGCTCTGTTCCGGGAAACCAAGGCAAGCAATAAAGAAATATGCTTCAAATATTAGTTAAGTAACCACTTGTGCCCTACAGATATTAATAGTCCAACATTGAGGCACAGGCCACACATCTTGAAATCACATCAAGCTCAAAACTTTACTGGCTTCAGGTAACCCCCAATGTGATCACAGAACAGACACACATCTTACCTCTTGTACATTAGATTGTGGTAGGGTCAGTTATATACCTTAAAGAACTTAAATAACATTTTATTTCACTGAATATGTGCCTCTGATACCTTTGTTCTACACCATCACAGATTTCTATTATACAGTGATGTCCTGCAAAGTCTCCTTTGAGATACATAGAACTACTTCTTAAAAATCCAACTCCTACTAAACTTGTTAAACCACATGCACAAGTCTTGGAACCCATTTAACCCAAATATTAAAAAACAAAAAACAAAAGGCCGGTTGTACAATAAATCAAAAGAAAGTAGCAAAGGTTGTGTTTCATTTAACACTAGACTGGTATAATAGACTACTGCACGTGTTCAAAGATGTTCCGGCAGGCTTCAGTAATTAGACCATTATTCATGTATAACTGCTGTTTAAAAAGGACATAAGAGAAGGAGAGGAAAGAAGGAGCCCCAGCATGACAATGACATTGTATGGAAAATGAGACTGCCCAGGGTACATAAAGCAGGGGAAGCAAAGCAGAAGAAAAAATTATCTGTCTCGACCCAGAAGGGGTAAAGGTTGGAAACAAGCTGATGGAAGCATTAAATAATCTATAAATGAAAAAACTTTAGCAGTAGCTGAATGTATTCTTTTCTGAATGCAGCACAAAGCAGCCGGCCACAGAGCTGGGACACCAGGTTTATGGTTTAGCCTTAGCTATTGAAGAGGTATTAGTCTGTACATTGGCCATCAGGACTGATAGGGATACTAAAAATGCAAGAGATCTAGTTGGGTAAGTGGAATGCACATATAAATTAAGATCCAAAAACAATGTCAGGGTTATGCCTAATATTTGGGGCAGGCGGGAATGTTAGGTTTGATTTATACTATGTAGTTTCCAAAAATATCAATTGTCACTGTTTGCAATCAATGATCAACAGATCAACCATTACTCCTGCACAGCTTTTTTTATTATGGTAAAATGTATATTTAAAGGATTTCATATTATTAACTAGGAAAATACTGCAATAACTGAGCCAAGAAAAACAGATCACTTAGAACTTAGAATAAATTACCAGAAAAAAAAAACAATAAAAGAGAACAAACAGAAGAGGTGATATTGTGTCATAGAAATGTGCCTACTCCATCAATACTTATCCAAACTGATATTAAAGCTAAATCAAGATTTAGATTTGGCGTTGAGTTGGAGAAGGATCTGGGATCATGAGGGAAGCAGAGTGCCAACAAATTGCTTTGTAATGGATGCAGCAGTTGAATAGACCTAAGAATTTATGTGGGGCTGTTCTAACATTGATGAACCTACAAAACAATACCCAGTATGGGGTTCAATTTGTCTACAGGCACATAAATCTTAATGTTTGTCTTCTTTAAATTAAATGATTTACACCTGTGGAAAAGGCTATCTGAAAATTGAATATTTTAGAAGCAGGTAATTATCCCGTCATATTCTCCCTATATTCCTATAGGAGAACCTAGAATGGGCGAGTAATAATGCCGATAGTGGTACCAAACACTTGCCATACATCATTAAAATATATGAAGTTTCAAGTAGTTTTGCTGGGAAAAAACAGTCAAAGCTGCAGAATGGGGTCTTCAAACCTCTGCAGATTGGCACCTTCAAACCCAGAGCTTTATCATCTTTCACAACTAGGGAATAAGAATTTGTCCCAGACTAACCTTTAGTAATATTCCATTCAAAAACATATCTGTCCTTTTCACTTCTTCAGTGAAATGGTTATAGCTGACAGTATGTCGAAAACTACTTGTAGCCTCACCTGGGGGTCTTCGTCTTTCCGAGGAGTTGTGTCAGTGTCAGAGACATCATCTGAAGAGTCAATCTTTCTCTTCTGCTTCCGGCCCAAAGTGATTATCAATTTTCTGTGAGGAAGAGAAAAAAAAATAGAAAATTAATTGAAAACCTATGATAAAGGAACTAAGCTTTACCTAATAAATCAGTCGCCATCTATGTTGATTTCTCTAAAATCAGCCAACACTGTATAACCATAGCATGCATGCAGAAAAGGCCTGCTCACTGGTCCGCAAGGGAATTTCTGATAGTAAAGGGAAGGGAAAACAGTGGAGACGAGTTGACCTTTATACAACGCGCACGCCCTTTACAATAAATTATACCTACCACTTCACAGTAGTCTAAATACGGAAATCCTAAGGGCTGCAGTCTTGGGTTTGTTTAGCAGCCTTCTTTACCATCTACAACTATGAATTACGGTCCCAAAAAAGGGCTCATTTACCTTTGTAAGTCTCCTTGGGAAATGAGATTTTACTGTGAAGAAAGAACTAGAATTGTGGGTTGATTTAGGTCAATGGGCCTGACTTATTAAAGCTCTCCAAGACTGCAAAATATTTGTATTATTATTAAACAGGATTTATATAGCGCCAACTTATTACGCAGCGCTGTACATTAAATAGAGGTTGCAAATGACAGACGAATACTGACAGTGACAATCTAGTAGGTGGGGGAATTTACACACAACAGGATGGGAGATATGGAGTGGTGGGAAGTAGTGATGGTTTCAAAAGACAGAAGATGGGTAGGCAAGAAAAATGGATTTTGAGTGCTCTTTTAAATGAGCAGAAAGTAGGAGCAAGCCATATAGGACGAGGAAGACCATTCCAGAGAGTTTTGACAGCTCTAGAGAAGTCTTGTATACATGCGTGTGATGAGGTTATGAGTGAGGAAGTCATTGGAGGAGCAGAGAGAGCGGCTGGGGGAGTAATTTTTTACCAGGTCAGAAATGTAAGTGGGACAAGAACTGTGTAGAAATATAAACGATCACGGGTGAAACTGGCTAATCCAGCAAACCTGGATCACCCAGGATACAAAGCATTTGCCAACTAAGAGCTAATGATTTGTAAGAAATCTATTTCAGATTTTCTGGATCACCCAGGTTCACCCATGATAGTCTATATTTGGCAGTCTTGGAGAGCTTGAAAAAATGAAATGGGAAGCGGGGGGAATTGGGTTTATAACTGCAGGTTTTATAAAATGTATTCTTAGGATATTGCTTTTTTCCAACCCACATTCAGTTTTTGTTCTAATAAACCGCTGTGTGAATTGTGTTTATTAAAAATGCAAAAGGCTCTGCATAAAAATAAACGCAGGCGTCACTTGGCTGGACAAAAATATGAGAAGCCATTTGTAGAAAAAAAGAAAACATCTTTCTGAAACATCTTTTCTTCTTGAATATCAATTTGCTTACCAAGAACTAAAAAAAAAAAAAATGTATTAAGATATGATCCAAACTACACAAACAAAGCAACACAAACGTCAACAGACAGCAGAGGAATGGAATGGCACACTGACATTTATGGCCATGACAAGTAAGGGAAGGATCTGACCGCACAATCTGGCGATTCTTTACAAGGTGGTTTCTCCTAGTAAAGCAATGTCTGTCTCTAGCTAAGGCATTTTTTAATGACTGTCAGCCTTTCTAATGACTGTCACTACTCATCTCTTTCCCGGTAACGGCACCCCACAGCGCAGTGTCAAGCTGGGATAGGAAAGGTTAACACAAATGCTATAAAATAGCTTGTGATCTGTGGGAAAAGCCAGGAGACTAACAGGATAATCACAGGCTGCCATGCAGGGAACCCGGGGAAATCACCCGGCGAAGGCTGTCTATAAAACACAAGCCTCACACAATGCAGACTTGATAATTACTAGCTAGACTGTAAATCGGAAGAGGCTGCCCAAACAGAAATGGCTTTGCAGGGGCTGCTTGTTTCTAATGAGAGCAGAGAGGCAGGTTTTATTGTATAGTCAAGGCAATTAGTTTACATTAATGCAGCGGCTCTGACACTGCGGGCACCTGAATGTTCACTCCCCCCTCTTGAAGGTATTATCAATCTTCTAACTGCAGTGCCGAGTGTAGAGAAGAAACAGAGCAGCATCTGACGTAAATACAGCATTTTCATACTGCAAGAGGCATATTCTGCTCCTACATTATTGTGATTCAGGTTTTCAGTCCAGTTCTTGTTTATTTGCTTTATTCTTGGAAAATGGGCGTCTTCCCGTCATAGCTATAGCTAAGTTCTCAATTCACTGCTCGACATTAAAGCAGAGCTAAAGCTGGATATAAATGGCCAGGGTAAGGGTTATTGTTAGAAATGGCATATGCATCTTCTGCCAAAAAACTCGTTGATCACTATTTTTTTTTTTTTTGTGTGTCCACATTGCCTGTGGAACAAATGCCACACAGTGAAGGGTGTGTGTTCCCTGTAAGATGCCAATATAATGTCATGTATGACCATAGGAGTAACATCGGCACTGGCTGCCTAATGGTAGAAGAAAGAGGATGTTGGTCTGGAAGAAGAGAGAGAGAATACTTACACACTACAGCAATTGCACCTGCTGTCCTTTCAAAGTCTTTAGTTCTACTGTATTTACTCACTGCTAGAACAGTTTTATTTAATTTTATGCAAATGTTACTTTAAAGTGTACCTAAACTCAGAATTTTCACTTTACATAAAAGGGTAGACAACCCTTTTATTTAAAGTAAAAATTCTGTTTGTGTTTGTTTAAGTACAACACCATTTTTAAAGTGCAGCACAGCCCCCTTAATTATCTTGGCTGGGAGACCTTTCATCAACAGGGAAAAAATTTCTGATCTCAAGCATGCACGGTGAGATCAGTAAGTTTTTTCCCCATCCACGTCACCCGATTTCACACTTAAACAGTACGAGATGGGGTGACATGGAGGGAAAAAAAACAGAAGAGAGGAGAAGATGGCAGCGACTGGCGCTCCTTCTGCGCCGGGCTGAAGACAGAAAGCTGGACGACGCAGGACCCGATGGAAGAAACTTCCGGACAGATAGACTGATCTGCAGGATTGAAGGTAAGTGTGATTTTATTGTTTTGGGTTAACTTCCGCTTTAAGATTGGATTTTTCCCGATATGACGCAACTTTTTTGTGCATAAAATTTTAATTTACAGATATTCATCTGAAATTAAAAACATGAACTCCTAGGTAGATCACAGGTAATGTTATCTTATTCTTGATCAGCTCATGTACTGTGTGATCTGGCATGATAAAAGCAAGCACTGTCTTTGAGATGGCAGAGAAAAAAGTGAGGAGCATGCTTTTCCAGGAATTGCATATTCTGAATGAAACTTCAGCTGCCTAACTCTCTGCATAAACTTAATTGTATGTTGCAGGCAGCTCACATAGGAGCAACCCCCTGTTTATATAAAAGTTTCACTTTGACGGGTTTACTGATACTTTATGAACAAATGCAGATTGCTGTTGATTACTGAGCATTACAGTGAAAACCGCTTTCAACAGTATTTTAACTATATTTAAAAATGTACTTTTTAACCTCTTGCATGCAAACTCCACGTGATCCGTAGAGCTTGGTGCATAACAGAGACAAATGTTCAGATTAGTTTAAAACAAAAAAATGAAAACAGCATGCTGAGTACTGATACAAATCCAAGCTGTGATAATACAAATAGAATACATTGTAACCAGATTGCATTCTATTTCTAAAATACATATGAAGTCAGGAAAATTGGTCTCCTGTAATGCAGAGTGGAAAAATTAATGCTTATATTTAACAGCAGAATATAAAATCAGTTGTCAACACTTGCCTGCAGTACTTAATGAAGCTTGCAGGATGAGATCATAAAAACAAAAATGGTGATTAATGAAGACAAAAAAACCCCAAAAAAACTAAAATGACGGGTTGCTTTAAAGGGGAACTGAATAATTATAATGCAGATTTCCTGAGTGCCCCTTCTCCTGATCTAACCCAACCTTCCACAGATTATTATTATTAACCTTTATTTATAAAGCACTAATATAATTTACAGTGATGTACAATAAAAAAGGGGCTGAGGACAATCTGCATAATATACAAATGTGGACAATATTACAGGTGGTAAGGAGCCTCCATAATACAGCTTAGAATCTGGCGATCAGTGGTTTCTTCTTTAGATGTTTCTGTACTTTGCAGCCTGATAAGACTTCTATGGGACAGGTACCACCAAACACAGGATTTGGGGTATCTTATGTCAGGGGACAGGGTCATTAAGGAATAACCAGCCTGTGTTACCCTTTGGTTTTGCTGTTTATTTCCCATACATACCCAGGACAATATCTGGGGAAGTCAAATAACCTAACTGCATGTTTTGGAGATGGGTGGGAAACCCATGTAAACACAGGAAGAACATGCAAACGCTTTCCTAATAACATTGTTTTTTACAGCCAGGTTGCGAACAATACCCTATTTCATCACGCAGCATCTTCCTGCTGGCTCAATGGACAATGAATGATGATTCACTCTAAAATGCGGACAGGCGGCAAGGGAGGTTGTAAAGATGAAAGGAGGTAGAAATCACACGAAAGATGTGCGAGCCACAGGCTGCAGGAGGGACAAGATCTAAACATATTATTTCACTGCAGAAGGAAAATTCATATGCCCACCAAGACAGGGCTAAGCTGTATGGCAGAGCTGCATAAATCTCAGGACCTGATGGCCATAAAAACAAATTCTTTGGCCTTTAACACAGTTCCCATACAAGTATTTCAAGCATGTATTTAGAGGTTTGCCTTTGTTCTCAATAGAGTGTGAAATACTTTAATACAATCTCAAATTCAGCAAAATAAGAATTAAGTTTTTGTATTTATAATCAATACAGATTTGATGTTTTACAATGAATGCAATGTTTCTGAAATGTTAATTGCAAGATATTAAGAGTGACTCCTACCCAATCTTCTTCTTCTCTTTTAGTTTGGCGGTCAGACCAGCTTTGGTTTTCTTGCTCTCTTTCTCCTTAGGTTTGGACTTTGCTTTCCGCCCACGTTTCTCCTCCTTGCCCTCTGAAGAGGAGACGCTGGGGAAGTTGTCAGGGCTCATGACCCGGGGAATGTTCCTCTCACCCCTCTCCTTGGCTTTGGCGATTGCTTCAGATATGATACGATTAGCCTTCTCCTGTTTGCTTTCCGAATCAACCTTTTTTTTAGGGCGCCTCTCAGAGGCCGATCTCACCTTGGAATTTGGCAGTTTGTGGTAGGTCCGGGAACCATCAAGCTTTTTAGTGGAGGGAGGCTGTGAAAGGAAAAAGAAAAACTTGTTAACAAATGATTGCATGATGCCGGCCTTCATGTAGTCACCTCTCTTAAAACATTACAAAGCACACCTACAGATTTACAAAATGGAAGTCAAATTTTCACTGGAAGAACAGCCAAAACTTTACTATTTTTTTTTTGTTAACTGTTGGCTTATGAGGGGAAACTTTATAACCCTTGCCAGGCTTTAGCTACTATCTAGGGCTCCATAGAAAAGATTTTCTTACTATCCAGGGCTATGTTCAGTGAAGCTGTGGTTATACTTATGCCACTGAACAGCTGTCTTTGATAGGATGTTACATGCAGCGTCTCACCCGCAGCAGCTCAAAACTGACTGGGGGTAGCAGCGGTTTTATCACCACTCGGTGACCCCCATTATCTGCAAACACGGATTCCTTAAGAACCAGAAAAGTGGTGCCAGCCACCAGGAGCCACATATGAATGATTGTTCCAGTTGTAGGTCTGAACAAAAGCCTTAACCGGGAACAATTTTACCACTAATAAAGCAAATAAAACAAAAGAAATAAAAAAAAAAAAAACTAAAAAAGTGTTTACATTGGACAAACACTGTAATGGTAAACTCCAGGATGCTGGTCACTTTTGATCTTGGCTGCCTTTCCCCATTAAAACAATTATGTTGTAAAATAATTCCTTATTCTTTAGATAATTTATTATTTCCTTTTCTGGTGACATCTTCTGCTACACGTGAGAAGTACAGTGTGCCCGAGTGCCTGCGAGACGTTGCACCTTCCATCCAACCAGGAGAAAGTTTTCCATGTTTCAATAGGAATACACTGACATGGTGGATGGTAATCAAATACCCTGCACTGAAGTATTGGCTATGTATGAGCATCAATGGCTGGGCTGCAAGTGGGTGCTGTGAGCATAATACCCACCCATGAACAATGTTCTCTTTTGTAAGCTAGGAATAGGAGGAAACCTGACTGGGAGCTGTTCCTTTACGAAGAAAACGGACAAACCCAGTCACCCAACACGCTAGACAAACTAAACTGTTTGACTGGGGAAAATGTTTGTGGGTGAAAAAGTAACACATAAATGGATCAAAAAGAAACAAATAGAGAACAATTTTGTACAATGTAGGCACATAGCTTTTAAATCATATTCTCAAAACGTTTATTACAGGCTGCGGAATGGGCAGCACGGTGGCTCAGAAGTTAGCACTCTGGCCTTGCAGTGCTAGAGCCCAGGTTGGAAAGGGCCACTATCTGCATTGAGTTTGCATGTTTTCCACATAAAACACAGGGAGAACATGCAGTTAGGTAATTGGCTTTCTCCAAATTGGCCTTAGACTGTATTATAGATATATGATTATTCAGTGTTTTCCTCCCAGCCCCCTTTACCCGGGTGCACTACCCAGCACTTTCAGCAACCACCTGGCAGTTTTTGGGTGGTTACTGAAGAATTGGGTCACAATAGAGGAGTTGCCACCCCGCCTACATTTTGTTCCTTTTTCCTACCCAGCTTAAAAACATTTCTGGGTTGATCATCGCTTACAGTAGGGACATCAGATTGTGAGCCTCTAATATGTCAGCGCTATATAAATACTGGATAATAACAAAAGCCAAGGGATAAATGATCTGTTAGGCTTCCACCACAATCTGTAACCTATTCTTCTCAATACAAGGCTTTACAAAGAACTCTTCAGAAATATGCAGTTTAGGAGTCTGCAAATAGGATTTTGCAGAATGAAAAAAGAGAAGGGGGACTAAATTAGTAAAAGCCGTGGAAGACCTCAGTTATCATGATAGATTAACTGAATTGAATGAATTCACGCTTTAAGATAGGCAGATTAATGGTGCTGGGGGGAGTACGATCACTTTGAATAAATATGCAATAGCTTATACTGGAGCTATATCCAGCCAGCATAGCAGATCACGTTAAAATGGCTCTTCACAAAATGGCTTTTAATATTTATTTTTAATAAATAATGATGTTGAAGGTGAGATTGGGAACGGAGAAGATTGACCTTAATTTATATATATATATATATATATATATATATATATATAAGCACACCTAACAACTAAACAGGGCCTGCACTATTTATACGAAGAAGAAAAAAGGAGAAACAACCCCTCAATATCACAGATACACAAAGAATATCTGTAACCAGGCCCAGATTGGTTAATATAGGCAACTCACCTTCCATTGAAAGTTGCCACAGCAATTACTCATTTTCCATTCTGCTCTGAAATCATTAATGGATAAAATCGATTGGCTAGAATGCAGAAAACAAGCAATTGTTTTGCAAAAATGTCCAACTATGAAGCCCAATAGTTACAGCAAAAATTATAACCAGGGGTCTACTTTCAATGGTGTTCAACACTTCCTTTAGTAATCAAAGATGTACCCATGTTACAATTAACATCACTATCAAGCAGATTGGTAAATCTTTGGCACTGAATCAATAGGGGCAAGCAATTTAAATATTACATAGTCACCTCCTCTTTTTATAACACTGGATAGGGTAAATAATAGTAATAATACTTGTGCAGTGCTGTGGTCCTTGTAGGCATTGAAATTATTACACAAAAGTAGGACTGTTAACTCAAATCGGTAAGTCAGCAACACTTAAGTCAGGCAGCAGGGAAGGTAACACCAGTAGCCATTTTTAATTAGGTACCTAAAGGTTCTGTAATTGTGCATTTAAACACGGACAGACATTTAAAGCCATCTCAAAGGGTTTTGTCTTCTTTCAAAGAATCCTACCTACACAGCTAGTTTATTTTTCACTTTCCTAAGCTTGGACAATCTGTAGGCTAGAATGAAGCTTTTCTCCACATTCCCCATCCATCGTGCTAGCATGTAGCGGGAGGGAGAAAGCAACTACAGGAACATGGCCAGGCTGTGACTATTAAACCCATTAATCCACTTTTATTTCACAGTCTACCTCCTGAAATTGGAGGTAAATCTCTCTGTCTATCCTTTCTATAGCAATCTTCTACCTTGTAAAAAAAATGAAGTCTATTAATACCATTCATCCTCAGCTTCAATGCAATGAGCTGCTATGTGCATATCCTTGCCAGGTGGTATACATGGATTATTGCTTGGTTATGTATATATGTTTTACTATGCTCCTTACTTTAGGTTTTTGTTATGTAAAGGACAACTTGTCCTAATAAAGCATAAAATGATCTTCAACTAGATTACAAAAATGGTTTCTTAGATATAAGTCATTTAACAACATCACATCATTTGGCACGTTCTCCCGTTAGCCCCGGTGCTTTTATTCTAGAAAGAATATTCTTAGAGGATATTTTCACTATTAACGCTGAATTTTAGGAGGTAAAAGAAGCCACAAGTATTGTTGCTCAGAATTCAATACAATAGCAAATGTATTTTTAATACAAGCAATGCACCTGGATAGATATTAGCCTATTGCTGTCTTTGTATAGCAAAACTCAAACTGAGAAAGAGAGAAACAGCACAACTAGCCAGTCAGGCCATGTGTTGACAATAGGCATGCTGATAGAAGGACAAATTTAGCAATGTGTCACCTTCCTTTTCACGGTCCATTCATAGGCTGGGGGAACTTGTAAGTGTAACTGAACTGAAGCAGAGTCAGGAAGGAAGGGCTGTGCTGTGTGGCAAATCTGTGTAAATCTAAAGGCCAGATGGATTTACAAATACTTTGGCAAGTTGAGAAGTTCTCATATATGTAGCTTATTTGAGTATGTGGTTTGTCTTGAACTATATTATGGCTGATGTCCTTTAAAGTGGAACTAAAATCCAACTTTTAACGTGTGATTCAGGCAAATGGACGGGCAATGCCCCTTCTGCAATAACTGCTGTTACCTGCCTGTTCACCAACTAGCTGTAAAATTTTGCTTTGTTAGTGGCTGCCGGGGACACCACCACTCTGGCATGTGCAAGGGAAGCCAGGTCATCATCCCAGCTCATCCAATCAAAATGGCCAAACATTGTCTTCGGGAAGTGAAAAAGTAAGCTAGCGGTCCCTGTGATGGAACCTTTCAGAGCATTTTCCTAAGAGAATATAGATTGGTTACTGACTACTAGGGCACTTCTACAATATCATATCACTCAAATGCAACATTAAGCTTTTCAAGTTAGTCCATTAGGACCATACAAACTCCATGAAGAAAGTAGTGTGTGCAGAAGCCAGCAAACACCAGTAAACAAATGCACAGCAGTGACAGTACAGGCTTTTGCAGTTTAGTGCAATCATCCAATAATTCCTAAATTAGATTTAATTTTTAGAATTAGATTTTAGAAATAAATAAGACTACTAGTACATAAACATAACTCTTACCATAAAGTAAACCTGCAGCATATAAATAGCATTTAAAATATAAAATGCCTGTGCAGTGTA
Organism: Pyxicephalus adspersus; assembly: GCF_032062135.1. Classification (NCBI taxonomy): domain Eukaryota; kingdom Metazoa; phylum Chordata; class Amphibia; order Anura; family Pyxicephalidae; genus Pyxicephalus; species Pyxicephalus adspersus. The sequence continues at coordinate 21,524,607 of NC_092866.1, forward strand.
AATGCAATTAATTAAAATGCAACCATTGTAAACCAAGCAGGAGGGTAAAATGCTGAAGTTGGTTCTTAGGAATGAGCACAGTAAGCCTGTTCTGTGTCAGTAAATATGCTATTTATGTTCAGAATATTTACTTACAAAACTAATTTTACAGCTTAAAGAGAACCCCATCCCCTGCAATCATCTCAGCTATTTTAACATTAGTTTTCTGGTGTACAAATTAATGGATTGTAAAAATCATAATGTTTAAACACTTAAAAGGTACCTAAACTAAGGGTAGACACTTTTATTTAAAGAAAACATTTTTTGTTTGTGTTTTTTTTTTTTAAATATATATATAAAAAAAGGGTGCAGCACTGCCCCCTTATCGATCATCTAAGTAATTAATACCTATGTCATGCATCCCGGGAGGCTCTTGGTTGCTCCTTTTGCACATGCACAAGCAGCTCGGGCATGCGCAGAAGGAGCCCCATTCATCAATAGGGAAAAAACTGCCAATCTCACGCATGCGTAGTGAGATCCGTAAGTTTTTTTCCCCCCAATCTACTCCACCCAATCTCGTGCCTGCGCAGAGCGAGATTGGTGACGTAGGAAGAACATGAAAGAATAGAGGAGAAGATGTAGTTGCCTGGCGTTACGTCTGCGCCTGGCCGAAAACAGATACCGGGACGACTCGGGACCCGATGGAAGAAACCTCCTGACAGACAAACTGATTAGTGGGATTAAAGGTAGGTGTGATTGTATTGTTTTGGGTTCACGTTCGCTTTAAGGAACTACTGCAGCCAGTCTGGTGATCAGTTTTCATGGACCGGTGACTTTGTACCAACCAAGAGCAGAGCTGGCTCTCTTTAAACAAATTGATGATCTTCACATTGACAAAAGTCATGTGAACTATGCTGAGGAGGCAGTCTGAGGGGCCCCAGAGTCATTTAGTAAAAATGTTGCCATTCCTGAAACAAGTGGGGCTCTGTGCTGTCCCTGGAGGTTTATCAGATCATCACTGAATGGCTTTACCCAAATGGTCTCTGCCATAAAGACTTAAGAACTTTCATTTTGGAAGAACCACTACTATAATACTGATTACAGGTCTGGCTATGGCCAAATTTTGCCAGCAATTTTCTACAACCCAAATTATCTTGGATTTGTGTAATGGAGCAGAACTGGTAAATATCTGATACCTAACCACAAACATAGTTCGGATTCAATGTGCTGTGTATAGATGACAGAAAAGCTGTGGAGTCGAATTTGGAATCAAATTGCAAACTGGGTTCGTCTATTCATCTATGTTGGCAAAAATATAACAACTCTACCACCCTGGATGACCGGTCTACTTCATGTATGCTTTTAAACTTGCAAATATATTTTTATATAGGTATATTTTATACAGTTTTGCTCCTTCTGTTCTTCCTGGGCTATGATGATGGCACATAGATAACACAGTCATGAAATAATGCTGCCTGTTTTTTTTTTCCCCTCATATACCGATATATTAAAATGTTTTCGCGACAATGTTTCTCCTGCTTGCAAAAAACTCTTTGACATATTTATAGTGAAACATTATCCTTTAAAATCATAATGCTGCTTTTTATTGTGACATGTTAAGAATTGATATAGTAGAGTTTTGCTTTAGTAGTAAGAATCAGTACATAATGCTCCCAATTCTGAAAAAGATAGAAAACTATTTAAAAGTGTGAACAGGCTTTTACACTTGTACTTTTCTTCATATAGGATTTCATTTAGGAGATCCATGCCATGTGTCCCACCTCAATTATATTAAGGTTAAACAAATCCAGCAGCCTCATCAGACAAGGGAAACCTATCACACCTAAAACTCCCATTGCTATAATGTAATTATGTCTGTACTTGGTCCAATTATATGAACAGCGTACTGGAAGTAACCTAAAACACTGTAAAGGTGTATATATGTTTGTGAATAGAGATATATAGTTTCCCCCACAATATTTCAATTTCACAATTACTTTAGCATGGCCCCATGAAGTCAGTAGCTAAAACCCCTGCAAATGGCTTTTAAAACTGAGGGAAAAACTGAACATATAGGAAACACATACATGCATACAAATTGATGCCAAATATGCAGAATAAATCCTCAACATAAAGAGATGTAGGGATCATTATGTACATTTTTAACCCCAGGGCTGACCCAATTAAGAGCAATGCTCAGGAAGGAATTCTACTTCTCCTGTACCTGAACAGAACCTCTGTATGCAAATACTGACTTCCAAGTTAAAGTCAATTTTGAGACACAACCCGAATCTGGCACTTTCTACTAGGTATTTAATGTGATGGGCTACCTCACTGATCAACCCAAAACTTTAGCCCAAGCAAAAAGGTAGTATATATCTTTACACATTGGCAACCTGGTTTAGGGGTTATTAGAGCATTGTCAGAGATAACAGAGAATATGTACACATGATATTTCCCATTATTATTATTAAACAGGATTTATATAGCGCCAACATATTACACAGCTCTGTATATTAAATAGGGGTTGCAAATGACAGCAGATACAGACAGTGACACAGGAAGAGGAGAAGACCCTGCCCCGAAGAGCTTACAATCTAGGAGGTGGGGGAAGTAATACTCCAACTAGGATTATGTAAAATAAGGGGCCCAGCAGCTGACTAACTTTGTTTTGACTAACTACCAAAGTTCATCAGCATTTACTTATATGCAAGCATGTAGCAATTATTTAGCAGCATGATGTTGCTTTTCATGGACAATCACATAGACAAATAACATAGATGGCTGCATAAACATAACAGAAAACATGAGTCACACCCCGCTACTTATGCAGTATAATGTTGGATGTTGGATCCGCTACAACTTTCTCAACCAGGGTTCAGTAGAACCTTAGATTACCTCCAGAGGTTGCCAAGCGTTGCACGAGTCATAAGCAAATATCTACCATCTAATTACCACTCGCATCAACTATCTTTGTAGCTATGTGTAAGGAGGCCTTCTTACCACTCGCCACCAATATACGGGATATTCTGTACAATGGCCACTATGGCACGGTACCTTGAGCCGGTGATATAGATAAGTTTGGCAATGGTTTCCGAAGATTCTAAAGTTATTTCAGGGGTTCCCTTGTGTCACAAAAGATGCACTAGAGCAATGGTCACCAACATTTTCGGACCTACGGACCACTAAATACACGGACTTCAGACTGCACATATGTGGGGGCGCCATGTGTTACTCAAAGGCGGAGAAACTTCCCCCAGAGTGACATCATGATGCCAGAACCCGCAGGTCTGAGCCTGCCATGGAAGAGTGAATGGGTTGTGTCCAGAGACACAACCTCGCACACCGTCCTTTGTCTGACCTCGCTGGGAGGTGCACCAGCCAGAGCCACGGACCACCAAAATTTTCTTGCAGACCACTGGTGGCGACTGCCTCACTAGAGTGTCTGATTGGACCTGAAAACTCATAAAAATTTGGTGGAACTAAAGTTAAAAATAATTTTGAGCAGACAGATTCATTTTTGTAGATGGGACAAGTGATGTCTCTTCTGCATTAAAATAAACTCACCTGCCTGTTCACAATTATTTAACTAAACTCACCTTTCCTCGCATCTTCACTCGATCCCCTTACGGGTTTGGGATCTTCATCCGGCTTGATTGGCCCAGGCCTGAATAACGTAACTCCAACGCGTGTGCACAGAGTTCATTAGTTCCTGGAAGCCAGCTTTGCAGAGATCATATTAAGGAGAAGATTGTGAATGGGAAGGTAAATTTGTTTTATTGCAGAAGGGACAAAGCCTTTCCCTTCTGCAATCAATACCCTAGCTGCTCAAAATTTTCTATTTTATTCTTTTTTTAATATAATTGCACTTTAACCTTTTGTTCTTTGGCTGCAGTTTTGCTTTAACTGAAAAACAGCAAAAGCATACTGCAACATTTGAACCTATCCTGCCTTTTTGCCCCAACTATTTTTTTTTTTTATTCATGAAGGGTAAATAGTAAATACATAGATGAAAAAAGTGCAAGAGCCAATGGATATTGTGACACAAACTTGTGGGGATCCCCCATAAAATGAGAACAGCACAGCTCTTGGTAACGTGCATGATCAGGTACCCCGGACTTTAGAGTGATGAAAGGGAAGCTCTATTTATATAGATGCCAGAGATGCAGCATGTGCAGGACACATTTAGAGAAGTATAAATATTTCAGTTATTTTCAGATAGCACTGCATTACATTTATCTAAGTGTGATGGCTAAATAAAGTAACAAAGTAGCCGACAGCTACTAAGCAGTTGTAACCCAAGCACTTTGCTGCAGCCAATATAGAATATAAATCAACGCTGGAAAGATTATTTCTGACATCATAAGGTTGCCATGGCAGCCTAATGTCAACGTTAATCACATGAAACGCGTAAAAACATTTTTTTGCATCATCACAGGCAAAAACCTAATAATACATATACTAAGACTCTAAAAAAAAAAAAAATTCCCCATTTTTTAAAAATCAGCAATAGGGAAATTAAATGAGGACTGACCACAAAACCACTTTTTGTCTGCGCCTGTTTCCATTATTCATCCCTGTGTGTTAAAACAAACAATGCAGAACCGGTCATAGAGGAGAATGTGCTTTATATAAAAGTAAATACACGCGCTGCATATGACTAGATCGCTGATTGTAAACAGATCCATCATGCATATCACTTTATTTTCAAGACAAAGCCTGCTGAAAACACACACACAAAAAAAGGATTCTGTGCAGAAGTTGTGAATGATATATAAAATATATCGGGCATGCACACAAAGAAGTAATTGGAATGGTATACGGAGACATTCACACCCACACTGGCTGATAAACAGGTTACATACTGCACTCTCTGGCACCAGATTCCTGCTTATTCCAGCAATAATATTCTGTTCTATTGCAGTACAGCAATCCTGTGCATCTATTCATTCCTAATGGTGAATGCGTAATCTACGTAGCTTAATGTACAAAACAGTGATTAACTGCCAGAGACACACAGCCACATCCGCAATGAAGGCTTTTTCTTTACCGAAACTTGTTCTGCCGCTAAAGAAATCTCAATGTTAAAGGAAGAACATATAAAAGACACGTACACACACACGCAGCCCATCTGAATATGTACAAGCCAGATTGGTGGTAAATAAAATCAGCCCGTGCTATGGAGCAGATCAGGGGAGAGCAGGGAGGGGGCAGGATGCAGAATAGCCCTCTTTGGACTCTCTCACCTAGCTGTGTGCTCCCATGGATGGGCAGCGGGGTTATCCACATACATCCTGAATCCCTGAGGCTGCAGGCGCCACTGGGTCTTGCGGCAATGGATAAAAGGAGCGTGCTGCTCTGGCTTGGATGCTGCGGTTAAAGGGGCCTGAAGCCACAGACTGAGAACTACAGCAGGCAGCACTGGATTAAGATGGCGATGGAGCAAGGCCAGTTACAAGGGAGGTTATACAGCCCCATCAGCCACCCCCTCCTCTTTCACACTCATTCAGCCTCTCACTTACCCTTCCTCTTGGCCTCTTTGCTGAAGACATTCTTAATCTCCAAGGATTTTTTTTTCCTCTATTTTCAGCCCCCCTCACTTCAAAACTTATCCTCCCCCAGTTCCAAACAGCCTTTAAAATCCAGACAGGATCAGGCTTCTCCCATTCTGGAGCAGCAACCTTACACAGCAACTATACATTGTGTATGCTGAATGTTATTATATTTTTTTCTTCCTTCTGATCAAGCTAGAAGGAGGGGGGATGGAAGAAAGGAGGGAGTGGGGGATTCCGCTCTGTGCCTGTGAACGAATTCTGAAGCTGGGAACCGGTATAACCACCAACACAAAAAGAGAAAAAAAAAGAGGCAGGAAAAAAAAATGAACGCACGGTAGCATCAAAATGCATCGGCATGAATATTAGAGATGCCGATTAAAAAAAGAAAGAAAAAATGATACACAGGGCCCCCGCTGAAGGTGTACAGCCAGCAGAGGGCACCACGCTGCACAATTTCTCTTCTATTCCTCCTGGTTCAATCACTTAACCAATTCATTGCAAAGCCTGGGAAATTAGGATTATGAACATTGTGTTTTCAATATTGAATTGACTCTGGGGTAAAGAAACATTCTGAAAAATTCATCTTCAGAGATGTATTTTATAGGTGTATATGTCTAACACAGAATGTTTACCCTTTCTTAGATTGTAAGCTCTTCGGGGCAGGGTCCTCTCCTCCTCCTCATGTGTCACTGTCTGTATCTGTCTGTCATTTGCAACCCTCATTTAATGTATGTTAACGTTATATAAATCCTGTTTATTAATATTAATAATAATAATAATAATAATAATGATGATAATAATAATTGTCAAGTGCTGCAGAAGTGTTAAAATTACTTAAATGTGTCTGTTCAGGCAGGAGGGGGGCTGCAATTAAAATCTATCAAAAAAAATAACATTATATTGTAAATGCCCTCTGCAAAGGAAACCCTGCTATTCAAATCAGAAGATCACAAAACACACATCCAAAAGGACACCATGAAGAGCTTCGTATGATTCAACATTTCGATGTATAGTAAATTTTAGAATATGAACGACGAATAGGATGTCACGTGATAAATTAAATTATTCTCACATACCTTTTAGTTTCATATTTTTTAGCAGCACTTATGACTGCATGTTAACCCTTTCACAGACTAGGGTAGCACTTTTCCATAAAAATAAACCTAAATACAACAAGCATTGTAATATTAATATAATTTGTTTTCAGCACACCAAAACTAGTCCTTATTCCTACTTGGATGAGCCCACGTTTAGTACAACTTCTTGATTTTACTATTACACATTATATATAAAATATATAATTTAAATTCCATAGTACCCTAACTTTTCATGCAAATTGTCAATTTCAAGGACTCAATGCTTGATATCCAAGTTGCTTCTGTTTGTAGACTAAAAGGTCCCACAGACTTGAGATGGCAAGAATATTCCAAATACAATACCTGTTAGACTTTTGAAAAGTTTGTTACCAGATCTGACATGAAGAGAGCAATACTGCTAACAATGTTCATGGCAGTCTGCTGGTGTCTACACGTTGGAAACGAATGACTGACGAATGACTGATTGGCCAAAAACCATTCCAAAAAAAAGTGACCAACGACGCCGACGAATGAGGATTGTCATTGGAAATGAACAACCGGCAAGGCGGATCTGATTGGCCGATCATTCACTATCTCGTGTACGGTCGTTCAGTGATCGTGCATGTTTCTGCAGTACGCATGTCACTTCCTGCATCGTTCAAACGATCGTATCTAGCGTGTGTACATTATTGGTGGATTACATTTGAATGATCGTATTGTTACAGCATGTACAGCATTGTGCATAATATGATTGTTCAAATATATTTATGCATAATCGTTGATCGGTCGTAATCGTTCGTTTTCTAACGATAATTATGGGAAGTGTGTACCTAGCTTAAGGTGGAAGATTATAAAGGTTGGCTAGAAAACATTCCCAGCAGGAATGGACAGAAATTTGCCAATCTTTAAACATTTTGCAACTTTGTAAAGACCAGCTTCAGTTTCCTCTGCAACTCTGTTGGTTGAATTCATATTTTCTTTTTTCCAGGGAGAGGAAATGATTGGTGACCACCTGAAAAATCTTCACGGGTAATGCCAAGCACATCTGACAGACTGAAGATTTATTGTGGTCCACTGACAAGGTCCTACACACCATCATCCTTGTAAGAAATATTCAAATCAGTGGTCAAAGTCTGTATGCAGCCATCATAAACTTTTTTATAAGTTATACTCTGTGATCTATATATTGCCTATTTGTATAAAGATCACTAAGCATCATTAGCAAGTCGTCTCCTTGATTGATCAATTCTACGCCAAAGACAAAATATTAAAAAACATTTTTTTTGTCTCCCCAACATTATTACAGATTTGCTTTGCTTTGTTTTGGTTGCTCTTTGTGTTCATGTTAAGATTTACTCTGAATTGCAAGAGGTCATAGGGACAAGAAGAAACGGAAAATATCTACTAAAGGACACAGACAGCAACAAAAACATTTTAGTAGAAGGGGCGAAAATTGGAAACTAGCCCAGGATTTATTGATGTGCTTTCCTAATATGGTGACCTTCTTACCCCTCAGTTCTGCTGGTGTCGAAAGATGGACCCATAATTCCTAAAGTGTCAATCAGGGCTTCATTAACTTGCATGGAGTACTTATAGTCACTTTTTTAAATCCCTTTTTGCCAATTTTAGGAGTGGTGATAAGAAGCAAAAGTTGTGGGGGGGGGGGGCTTACTATTCTCCATTGTTCCTATTGAGTTCTGCTAACCGGCAATCACAAATCATTTACAGTGCCGTTCCTAGTAAGTGGTGATCATCCTGATTGCTTCAAAAAGTGAGCACTATAAAAGTGCAGAACATCATAGGGAATAAAGACTGATCGACAATTCTAAAAATAAGGTAAACAGAAAAATAGCATTGCATATAAATAACACTAATTATCTTGTGAAAAAAAGTCATCCTTTCTATAAATAAATCTTTTGACATTTTACAAATTGTCACAGGCATTTTACTAATCCTGATGTTACCAAGGTGGTTGTTTGCCACCTGTGAGGATTCCAACCACCTAAAGCTGTGTGTGGGATAATAATAATGGGTGGGATAATGCCTGACCTTTATCAGGAGGTCCCGCAGGGAGCAGAAGGACCCCCTGGTGCGTGCAAAAAAAAAAAAGACTTTTCATTCTGGAAAAAAATAAAAAAACTCGAAAAACTCTGCGGTTTTCTGGAAATGATTACCAAAGAATAGGATAGAACTTTACATATCTAATGATAAAATAGGTCTATGGATAGAGTTCTGTTTATAGTGTATGTATAGCCAAAGCTTGTGTGCGTTTTTAGTGGCAGTTTTTTGCACAGATAGTAAAATTTCTGTCTTGGATACACAGCAAGAAGTAAGGGGAACTCCTCTCTTAGATCGCTGTCTTCAGGATTTCCCCTAACAATGGTAACAGTGTATCTCCTGAATGGGGACACAGACTGCAATAAATACTTGGAAGGTCTAAGATACGCTATTGGAGATTTTACTGCAGAGATCCACAGGAACTAGCATCTAACTTTCAGCAGCTGTGTTATCATTCAACTCAAGTATTTTAACTTAATACTAAATCGAGCCAAGAAGTTTGTATATCACCAGACCTTCTATCATTAAATGTAGGTGACAAAAAGCATGGCCTGACTGCCTATGGTAATAGGGGAAAAAAAGAAAAACGGAAAGTGGAAAAACATTATACAGAAACTTTGGTCCACAACTCTATAAAATAAAACAAATCCAGTTCTTTTCCTCCCTTTTTTTTAAAAAAAAAAAAAGCCACCCACGCTACAATGCCAGTATTGGCCATATTCCATCTTGGCAGTACAAAATACAAGAACTTCATTAATGGTATGTGTATGACAGCTTTATAAAATCTCTGGAAAGCTTCTTGAGAAAACAAGTTTGTTCTGGCAACAATTCGTAGACAGATCAAATCTTTTTAAATTACACTTTGTGTTTAGCTGCAACATGTGTATTGTAAAAAAACAAAAGTTTATAAGGGTGGTCATAGGTACGGGTCCCGGAATTTCTGCCAACATTTTGGTTTGAATTATCCTTGAAGTATACCTGTTACAGAGTTATGGATGTACTACTGTTGATCATACCTTCTAAAATGTTATTTTATTAGGTCTTTAATAGTGTTCAAGTCACTAACCCAAAACAGGCATTAGGATACTTAGTTTTCAGGAGACCAGTATTCAAAGGGGAAATCACAAGATTCTACCTCTATCTCTGCACCACAGACAAAAGTGTACTCGAAGCAGGAAAGCCACCTTGGTGGGAATAACCTAGCAGTCACCTACACTGATCTATCAAATACTCTCCCAGTTGTTCTAAGAAGATACCTCTCTATAGTTGGAGAAAAGATAAACTATCCACTTCGCTGCAAGAGAAGACATTAGTGGTGGCAGTAATTGGGAGATCTTACAACTTGCACTTATGTATAGACATTCATTGCAATAAATATGCCTTCACATGGCATGCCCACAGGCAAAAAATACTTGCGGGAGCTTGGGAATTAGAAAAAAAAGTAGCCCCCCCCCCCCCCCCCCACAAGGTATATTCTTTATGATACCTGTATTTAGGCCTAAATTATATATACATTCACTTTATCCATCTCAATGCATTTACGCATGTAGACATGGTCAAGAGATCCTGTTGAGGTTCAAACTGGGGTTTAGAATGAAAAGAAGGAAGAAAGATGATTTAGGTGACTTTGAATGTGGCCTGGTTGTTGGTGCCAGATAGGCTAGTCTGAGTGTTTCAGAGACTACGGCTCTGCTAGGATTTACACATACAGCCATCTCTAGGGTTTACAGAGAATGGTTAAAAAAAGGGAAAATATGCAGTGAGTGGCAGATCCTTGCCTTTGTTCTTGTTGCCAGAGGATTGAGGAGAATGGCCAGACTGGTTTATGCTGATAAAAAGGCAAAAAATAACTCCGACAACCACAGAATGAAGGTATGCAGAAGGGCATCTCTGAATACACCATACGTCGAACCTTGAAGCTGATGGGCTACAGCAGTGGTTCCCAACATTTTGGAGCTCACAGACCACTAAATCTATGGACTCCGGGCCACGCATGCGCGGGGAGCCGTGCGTCACTCTAAAGGGAAGAAACTTCCCCCAGAGTGACGCCATGATGGCAGAACTCGCCCACCCAGAGACACAACCCCCCCACCACCCTGAGTTCTATGCTTGTTTACCACAATGTAAATTGCAATTGGCACATCAAGTGAAGCTGGCTTCTAACTGCAATAGTGTACTAGACGGACCAGCCTCAATTTTATTTTACAGCTACAGGCAGCATTAAACTACAGCAATGTACAACTACCATGATTTGCTTGTATTCAGCTTCAGACCAATTTCATTACTTTCAAGTCTATTCAATAACCAATGTAAGGAACATGTCTTCCATGCACAGACAGAATTCATCCTGAACGGTGCTCACTTTATCAGGGTTATTTTCCTAATACCATTTGTATAATTACAAAGGCCGCAGTAGGCCGAGACCCCTCCCGTCCACCAATGGGAATACAAAATATCCCAACCACACTGCAAAGAAAGTAATTAGAATACAGTTTCTGGAGGTGCCTGAGAAAATTTAGCAGCTAATATAAGTGACTGACATTTTTCTTACTTCGTTTTATATCAAATATGTGATTCCATATACTCCTCCATATATCAAGTATATATTTCAATAATTACAATGGTGGATGAGAAGAGGCAGCCTGGAGCCTGTCATTTTCCAACATAAGAATTTACATAACACAGCAGCCTGGATTTTCGGACTCCCTAGGTACTTGTGAGGAATGTTTAAAAAGTATGTACTAGAAGGATGCAAGTTCTGCTTATTTGTGCATTGGAATCTTACAAGGCTAAAACCATAAACAAGCAAAATGTTTCTTTATCATTAGAAGTAGGAAGCCTTATGCATGATGTGCTCCTAAAAAACACCATCAAAAAGCAACCACAGATCCAGTCCAAATAATCGCATCCAGCAAGAAAAGTCAAGTGAAAGACAATGCTTGGCCAGCAAAAGGTGCACACAACTCGTCGCCAGGATAGTCATGCATGGAATATGGTTTACATACAAGGATATGTCCCATATTTACTCTTTATCACTGAGAGTAGTTTATTGGGAACCAGGAGATAACTGAACTTCTCATATTCACTTCCCTAAAGACTGTCAAATATACCATTTTGTTCATTAACCACTGATCCTGCCAATAAAAGTGCACTTAGCAATGTTCTTGGACTGTGCTACCTGGACTATAAAATAATTACACTCTATGGTATGGAAAAGATGGGGGAGTTCAGTAACAATAAATACATACAGTGCAGGGAGTGATGATTGTCACCCCAGGACAGGAGTGCGTTAGGCTGTACATACAGATATACTGATGTTGCACCTCAAGATTGTTTATGAATATGTAAATGTATATAGAGGTATATATATGTATAAATATATAGATGTATTCATAGATGTATGACTAGGTATGTGTGGGTCCTAATAATTAGACTGTATCTAACTAGCATGAAACAATACAGTACAGAAATGTTGTGTTTTAACATGAAACCTGTGTTATCTTGATCTGGCCATAGGGGCTTCCTAGGGGGTCTCCAAGTGTAGGACGTCACAGAGTAACACACAAGTGATACAACAGCTGTCAGGAGACAAGACCTATTTTCCCAGAACAAACAGACCACCAATATGGCCTTCAAAGGGCAATAAGTCCATTCAATTGAGGAAACAGGAGATGGAGGTGTAAGTGAACGGATGGACTGGGGTGATGACCCAGCTGGACATTTATAGACCCCTAAACATAGATTCCAGCTGGAGATTTTTATATCAAATTTAGTTGGGAGGTCCATCAAACTACAGTAACCAATCCCAATCTAGTGGGGTGGGTGCCAACTGATGGTCGTCGTGCCAAACACACCCACTAACCAATCAAGGAGTCCCAATGTTACCTAACAGGACTTAACTATATAAAAAGGGGAGCTGGAATATAACGAGGAAAGGGAATGATGGGAGCTCTTAGGGAATCAGGCTCATGGAGTACCCATCAACATCCATACAGGTAGCTATTACACATTCTTGAATTGCATTCTATGGTATTTGATGTATTGTGTATTACTTAGTTACTAGATTATTACAGGGGTTACTACTAATAACTATGTCCATGTGAAATATATATATGTGACATTGATTCAAGTTCCTATGTGGTTAAATATCTGATAATATTGCTGTGTACTTTGTCTTACCTTGTTTTCTTAATTAAACTGTTTGAATGACTAGCTATTATTTGTGCATGAACCTTCTTCTTTAATTGAATATCTATATGCATTGATAGGAATATAATTTCCCTATTTATGCAGATAATTAGATAAAAATATATACCTAAATAACACTGATATACTGATATCAGATATACTGCCAAAACAAATCTGACATGTATACAGCAGTCATGATGGATCCATGAACGACCAATAGGGAACAGCTTTACAGTAGCGGTCCCCCAACCTGTGCACAAGAATATTTTGGTGGTCCGCGGCTCTGATCGGTGCACTCCCCGGCGGGCTCAGGAAAAGGACCCTGCTTGGGAGGGCGCATCCGCCTGAGCCACGGACCATGTCTCCCGTATGCATTGCAAGCTCAGGGCGGTAGGCAGGTTATGTCTCTGGACATTCTGGGTTCAGGCATCATGATGTCACTCGGGGGGAAGTTTAAATATAAGTAATATTGTTCCAAATTCTAGATCACAGCTGTAAAAATCCAATTTATCCTTAAAAGACTAATGTCTGTGAAGTATGCACACATATGTCAGCATCATGAAACCTTTCCTCATTGGCTGGAATTATATTTTTATCACTAGGTAATAGCACAGTTACTAATATAGAGGATGAACTTAGGACTTTACAACAGTCTCCATGTACACTATTAGACTGCATGTGTAAATGTGACTAAAAATATATTATAAATAATAATAATTATAATAAAAAAATAGAATAAAACGATTGGGCTGCATTCTCATTTTCGTTCTGCCTGTCCCAACTCCTACAACCGCTCTGCCTTTACCCACTTATTTATAGAGAAGTTCAGGGGAACACTATATAGTATCACTACAGGAGTTGCTAACAACAACACTAACAAATATCATGCACAAAACAAAGATATCATCAAAGTGGGTAAAATACTCTGAGGATTTAGGGAGAAAAAAAAAACCCTGGTGGCTTAAAGCATAGCTAAAGTTCCACTTGCAAAATCTGTAGGCAGGTCTTTATATATAGAGCACACTTGCTTGCTCGTTCACTATGTTTTTTGAGGAATATATATTTTTTAAGGAACTTTTGATGTTGGGATATGACCAGTATCCTTGCATTACCAGGGTATGAATAAACTCATGCAGACAAGTTGTGACATATATCATTCTGCCCTAACAATCAAGGTGGCCAAAGATTAGGTATTCTTCTTCAGCATACCTAATCTTTGGCCACCTTGTGATATATGTCACAACTTGTCTGCATGAGTTTTTTCATCCGCTGGTAATGCCAGGAGGAACAGGGACAGTGTATTTAAAAAAATTGCGATGACGCAGGTATGTTTTTTTTTTTGCATTTAGTTCCACTTGGTGAAGTGAAGTGCACATTTAATCTAATAGGACAATTGACATTGGAATAACTGGGCAGCAGACAGGTTCTCTTCAAAGTTAAACAACCATGTCTGCAAACCAGAACCTCCGACTACACAATAAGCAATTCTCGCCCGGATCATTGTAGTAACTGTACTGTGGCACGAAGATGAAGTTGCCACCATTCAGTTCCTTCGATATCGCTGTTAACTACCTTATTCACTCAGTAATGATTTTTGAGGTTACAATGTCATCGCAATGGCTCCAAATCAATGAACAAGGTTATCAACAAATCAGAGCAGGAAACCAGAATCACAAAAACCGTCTCTTCTAAGCGCACGGTCCAATTACCACTGCAGATTAATTTCTGCTCATCTTATCCAGCAGTCACGGTGGGCATATAACGATCGGCTGGCTGTACGTAGACGTTCCTTGATACAAGACTGACAATACACTATCCCCTGGCTGGCTCAGATAGGATTTGTAGTGGATATGGTCAGTCACACTCCTCTTATCGGCTCTTTTATCACTCTGCCGAGTGTGAAATTTTTAGCTTTTCTGCTCCAGCTTGTCAGACACAGCACATGCTACATTAGACAACTCAATCAATGGCTTGCTTAGATGCCTTCCTTCAAGAGTACACCTCACAGCAAGAGGTCACCCCATCAGAGAATACTCTGAGCAGAAATGAAGCCGTGCTAACCGAACAAGTCAAGGTTCAAGTAATGTCCTCGGATTTACCGCAGGTAACAGCCTTTCTACAACTCTGAATAGATTTGGCATGCATGTGCTAAATGCTGTGTATTACTACTCTATCTCCTGGAACCCAAGGTAAAATGTTTTCTTTGATCCACCAATATTAACCAAGCTGTGTGAATATTATTTGAGCAAAAGTAAAAGAATGAATCATTAATAAATAAAATAATAATACTCAAATCTGCATTCAGCATTAGGCTAACATGTGCTACCCCACTTTTATATTTAACAAATTGGTACAATAGTCATGGGGTACTACAATTCGAACCAAGGGGATTAAAAGCCTTAATGCCTTAAGTGCCATGGGCCTTACTTCTAAAAGCTGCATTTGATTTTTAGACAAACTTTAAATGTCAAACACAGCATTTGAAAAGTAAAGGCGATGTCTAACCAGCTGCAACCAAAGAAACAGGAAAACACTATGTATTGTACAGTGCTGTGTAATATGTTGGCGCTATATAAATACTGTTTAGTAATAATATTATTAATAATAATAAAACAGATCAAAACACAACTTCTATACTGCCGTGTGCAATACTCAAAATCTTGAAGGGATTTTGATGACCTGTGCATGTAAAACACAAGAAACCAATGCTCATAGTCACTCACTCTTCAAGTGTATTTATTGTAGCCGGGTGGCAGCCCCTGTATTATGACCCAAATAATCAGTAACCACCCAAAAAACAGCCGGGTGGTAACCGAAAAGTGCCGGGTGGTGCGCCCAGCTAAAAGGGGCTAGGGAGAATGCTGCAAAGCGTTTTTACCAAATGATCAATTTTTAATGCAGTGAATATGACATTCCGTAAAACATTTCCTAGTAGAAGATCAGTACTGCTATTAAAATACATGAACCTGGAAGATTCCCCACCACAGAATGTTTTAGGGAATGGCAGGATCACTGCTTTGTAAGAGGCCTCAAGTCTAAAGACCAATACGGAGAATGAGACATCCCTTGTATTAGAGGCAGCAGCAAGTGAAAAGGAATCCAGAGCTCTCCCCGTCAGACCTTTGGGATGCATTTATACAATGGTTTACAGGAGTTTAAAGCCAATTTTAACCCTTGGGATTGAGTACAGGGGTACCATACCCCTTACCCATACATAAATGTATGAGACCAGACTTTGTGAAAGTTTTTTTATTGTTATTATAAGTGTGCAATTTGTGTTTAACTGTAATTTTTTTTCACAATTCAACCCAACATGAAAGGATGATTCCCGGGGCTGCACTCTGACATGAGCGCAGCATGGGATCCCCAGGCACCAGAGGGCAAATAAAGACAAGTGTCCCCATTCACCTCTCTGAGAAAAGGTAAACCCTGATGAACCTAGGCCGTCATCAGGATTTACCTTTTCTCAGCCAATCAGGGGAGAGGTTTAAGTGCTGGGGAAAGTCCATGTAGAATAAGCCTAAAGGGAAATTAAAGTATGTATACACACAAACACGCACACATACTACACTGCAGAACAGTGATCAACTTATCATGGTTACCCATGACCATGCACATAATTACTGACTAGAATTTGCGTGGACAGTAAAGCCCTCTGTAATTTAATATTCATTAAGATGCTTAACCCATGTCTTCAAGAATATACTTTTTTTTGGCAATTTAATTCAAAAGGGTTATTACAACCTGTCACTGGCATTCTTATTTCCTGTTTTTTAACTAGCCACATATATTTTTCTTTAAATATGAGTTTTATCATAGTTTACCAGGAGATGAAAAAAGTAAATATTTAAAAATTAAAAAAAAATAATAATAAAATAAATAATTTACATTAATCATCTTTGAAAAACATAATGATGACGATCATACACAATTGGAATAGCGCCACCCAGTGACCACCTTACTGCACTGCAAAGTAACAATGGATCATGAGGCTCATGTGATAAAGAAGTGCAGAAAATATTTTGTAGGTCATACCAACAAACAGGACTGGTTTACTTCAAAGACTTTCATTCCTATACATTCATACAGTAGGAAGGAAGGCATTTGGAAACAACAGTGAATCCCACCTATGGCATTAGCTGTGACAAATAACTGACAACACAAACACACAAATCATATCATTAGCAGGTACACACAAACAGACAGTGTGGAGATTTACTGGAAGATTTTATCCTGACCACAACCCTACAAAAGTCTGATCTGGGGATACCCATTCACACAAGGTTATGGTGACAAAAACAGATATATATTTAGACCAGTGGTCCTGAACCTTTCAGACCTCACGGACCACTAAATGTATTATTTTAAATCCCGCAGACCATTAATATGAATTTTTTTATCAAGATAAATACATTTGTAAAATAATGATCTTCCTAATGGTGCTGACAAGGACTGTGGAGGTTCTGATTCATTGATCAGCTAACGAAAAGTGAAATATTACTTATGTTACTATCATTAGTTACATTATCTTTGGTATTACTAAAGAAATGCAAAATATTTGTTTGCTTTTTCTCACTCATTATGGGTTTATTTCATTCTAATCTAAGAACAAACAAGAAATGATAATTATCAAAGTCAAACTATTGGATGCCAATTAATATAACAGTAAAGAAAATACACAGCTAAGGTCATACTTACCTAAAAGATCATCTGAGAAATAAACAAATAAAACAATCGGATGAGAATTGGTATTGGTGGAGCGGGGTGACTGTTGTAATGGTGGAAACAATACTGAAGCGTAAGGCTCGGCAATGGTTCCCTCATACAACTTAACACCACACAGACGTCACGCTGCTCCTGCCTTGTTTTTCCATCTCCAGTACAGTTTGTGAATTTAGTGCAATATAAAGGTGAAAATGGTCATTCAGAGTTTAAGAATTTATTAGAATATTATATTTGTTTTATTATTAATAAAACAAATATTGCAAATGTCCAAAATTTTCTGTGGATCACCAAAATTGTCCACAATACTGGTCCACAACTGCAGCCCTTGAGGGCCAGGATCCATACACGTTAGAAATAAATGGTCAGAAAAGGTAAAAAAAAAAAAAAAAAAAAAAAAAAAAACACACTTTCAGGTCTTCAGGGAACCCCTATGAACATGGGACATCACACATGGGGACACCTCCTAGATACCAAAAGGGCTTCCCTGCTCCCTGTGTGCAGAACAGATGCTTGAAGGGGGGAAGGGCGGTTTGCATGACTTGCAGAAGAAATTGTTTTACAGCAGGGTTGTGGGTGATCTTAGAGAGATGAGCTCTTTCTGCAACCTCTTGTAACTCTTTAATGACCAGGACAAACTCTGCAGTTGTTTCTTTTTGCATATCAAAGCACATCTTGCTCCAGAAATTGATGAATGTCTAGGCTCCATAAAATGTTTTTTGCTTTGTTTGTGATTAACTCACAGTGCGGATTTTATACAGTAATTGACACCTCGCTGCCTAATAATATGTTGAGACAAACATCTGTGCTAATTGCATTTATTAAAATATTGTAACTGTTTTGATTTACATGCAAATTCAACTTAAGAACAAACCTACAGTCCCTATCTCTTATGTAACCCGGGAACTACCTGTAATTACTATACCTTCAGCTCACAGTACATTAGCTTGGTAGTCAGTGGGAAGAATGTCACCCCTACACATAGCCAAAAAGATCATTGGTGTTGGATAAACTGTCCTGAGAGGTACAAATTGCTCCCAGCTAAAGGAACCCCTAATAACCTCTGAAAGAACTGCGGGGATCCATGGAACCCTGGTTGAGAAACACTAAACTAGGAGATATCTCCACATTAGAACTCCGGCATCTATTCTTTATAAGTCAGTGCTCAACCCAGGAATTTTTTTGAGCCAGGTGGGAAGAAATTGTAGGCGGGTGGCATCCTCTGTATTGTGACCCAACTCTTCAGTAGCCACACAAAAATAGCAAGGTGGTTACTGAAAAGTGCCGGGTGGTGTGCCCAGCTAAAAGGGGCTGGGGAGAACACTAAGGTAAAACAAAACATTGTGATAAAGCAGAGTTTTCTGTCCAACAAGTAAAATATGGAGAACACAATCATGGTGGTGACCCCACTCTCAAAACCCCAGCAGAGGTCCACCAGGGAGAGCTCATCATCAAAGCCTTCAGTAGGTATTTGAATCAGCAGCTGGTAGGTTCATTCAGCTAAGGAAAAATATTTTCATGTGAGTTATAGTTAATTACACATGGAATTTGCACTTTATGATAGAATATTGTGCAAGGTTACATGATAGTCCACCATTGTTGAAGAAGAAGGTAGCTAAGCTCATACAAAACAAAAGTTACAGCGCATATAAAACACAACATAAAGAAAAAAAACCTAGATAGCACTTGAAAAGAAAAAATGCGGACTTCCACACAAAGGCTTGGCCGGGCTGCATATTTAACTGCTTTATTACCCGTAAACACCACCGACAAAGAAAACTGGATTTGTCACAATTATCTTTGTCTCATGTTTGCGGCACGCTGCAGAAGACGTTGACTCTCTATAAATAAATGATCACAATGAAGAAGAACACAGAAGAGAGAAATCTCCAGAAACACTTTATACACATCTGCTTCCGTAAAAGTATTGCTTGGATATGGATCATTAACCTGTTCCTTGCCTGATCCAGAAGCAAAGCAACCTACTAAAATGACACAAGCGGTGAAACCCTTAAATAAGAAGACGTGTGATTCACTGAGCAGTACCAATGCCCCTGGCTGCCCCAAGGCCTTTTAAGGCTGTTTGAGTCTCCAACTTACAGCTGTGTGTGGAAGAGATCACGCATGTTCACTGCATCCCTTGTTAACCCCAGGTGTCCCTGGCTATGGGCACTTTTCTTCTTGCCCTGATTCTTCTTCCTATTCACCCTTCAGTCTGACAGTTGGCCAATAAGCAGGCGTTGGCGATTCTCCAAGGATCAGTTATAGTTTCCTGCAGTATGTCCCCCCCTCCTCTGTGTGTACAGCAGCGTAATAACTGAGATCCTATTACTGGCTCCACAGCTATCGGTTGGGAAGGGAGGAGAAGACAAATTGACACGGAAGTACTGCAACTTACAGGCTTACCTTCCTCTATAACTTCATCTCTTGTTATGTGTATAATACAAAATGTTCCAGAAGAACAACAATATTAGATTGCATAATACACAAACGTTGTTTTATGAATAACAACCTTGAAACACACAGGCTCCTGCTGAAATAAAAGTCAAACATGAAAGTCAGCTTTAAATGATTAGGCTCAGCAGATCCACAAAGTGAACACCATGCATTTCAGTAGACATTAGTAAAAAGACATTGCTGGGTTTCTCCAATCTCAGTTGAAAAAAGAACTTTTCATTTATGTAAAACTTTCTTTTCATTGGATATTATGGAGAATGCTGCTGAAGAAGTGAGACTCTTGTTTTGGTCAATGCCGGCTATAAGGACCAAGTAGAGATCATCCAAAAAAAAGGCCCATATATATAGGGAAGGTTTTTCATTTGAAAAGGCAGCCAAAAGTTCCACAACGGCCTAAAAATCAGACCTGCACCATTTTCAGGAGTATATTGCAGAACTGCACCATCCTGGGGGGGGAGAGGAATGCTTTTCAAAGGTATGTTGTGTTACCACTGGGATTGAATGGCAAGCTATGCATGGTACCAGGCAGGTGTGGAAATTGGCATATTATCAATATTAAAAACGCAACACACAAGACATGCGTTTGTGTTGCCATTTATTTTTAATAGCACCCTAAACACACCTCCCCCGCATAGGTAGTACTGCAGCACGCAACGATGCAACGACAGTGCAATGAGCTGCTGTCCCCTAAAAGACCATTTCTATATATAATGAGCAGCTTCTGATTACTCTATAAGGCTGGGTCTACACGGACGTTTTTAAAAAACACATGTACCGTAAGCGTTTATTTGCACTTTTATTAGCATTTTAAAGCTTGCCTTTAAAGCACTGGAAAACGTCAATGCCGCCTTTTATCACACGTTTACGTTTTAAATGCTTATGAACACGGTAAAATACCCCATTGAAATTAATGGAATCCTTTACCTGCGTTTTCCGGTGGTAACCCCGCGTTTTAATTTTTGAAATGTTGCAAGCAACGTTAAAGATAATGCTCATAAACATGCCTCAAGGAAATGTGCTTGTGTAGAGTAGCCCATTGGAATGAATGGGAATTTCAAACATGGGCTTTTAAAGCCTCAAATTAAACGCTGGGGAAAACATCCGTAAAGACTAAAAGTGGCAATCAGAAAAGGTTTAATAAAGTGATCATATCACAATTTCTTTATAACTAGGCCCACCTATGGCAATTTTTATGCCTCCAGTTTTGTGCTATTACCTGACCATATTTTTCAAATAGTAGTTGATCAGTTAAAGTCTAAAAACATTGCACATATGTACAATATTCTGTCCTTCTGATCCCACATAGAAAGATCAGAAGTCATGATTGGATTTGATTGATAGCAGGGTTGAATGTTCATTTTTGTCAAGAGGATCGCATACACGGTTGTTTTCCTCTACAATGCAGGGCCAGAAGTTTTGGACTGTAAAGTAGGGATGCTGAGTACCTGCCCTATAACCAGAGTGTTGGGCCCATTAGGAGGCTGCATGAGGAAAGTAAATGCCATTGTTATGGTTTTAAGGCAAAAACAGTCATTTAACCCATACAGTGCAGGAGTAGCCCCACAGCAAGGTACGTTTTTTGTTTTATCTGGAGTGCAGCTTTATACTTTATAGTCATTGTGGATACAATGACATCATCCTCTTTTCCAGTTGGCTAGAACTATTTTCTTTCTTTTGGCGAAGGTCAGCCAATAAAAAAAAAAAAAAGGAGAAAGCATGAATAAAAAGAGCCAAAAGCAAAGTATAGCAAGATTTGTACAGCTGTTTTTAGGGATATCTAAGGCTCTGATATGAAAATGGGGCAATAAAGAACATACAGCAGTTAAAGTTATATGTACAGGCAGGATTAGGCTACATACAGGTAGTCCCCGGGTTACATACAAGTAAGGGACTGTAGGTTTGTTCTTAAGTCAGAACAGGTACATTATTTTAATAAATGCAATTAGGACAGATGTTTGTCTCAACATATTATTAGGCAGCAAGGTGTCAGTTACTGTATAAAATCATCACTGTGAGTTAATCACAAAAAAAAACTTTATGGAGCCTAATTTATTACCTTCTGGAGCAAGCTGTGCTTTAATATGCAAAAGGAAACAGCTTCAGAGTTTGTCTTGGTCATTAAAGAGTTACAAGAGCTTGTAAAAGAGCTCAGTCTCAGCTGGGTTTAGCAAAAGATTTCTTCTGCAAGTCATGTGAACCACAATCCTCCAAGCCTCTGTCCTGCACATGGGGGAGCAGGGAAAGTATCTATATATTCATATGTCCGTTGTCCTTAACCCAGGGACTACCTGTATACACTTTAGATCAGTGGTCGCCAACCTTACGAACCTCACGGACCACTAAATGCATAATTTTAAATCCTGCACATGTGTAGGGAGCCGTGTGTGACTCAAAGGGAAGAAACTTCTACCAGAGTTATGTCATGATGCCAGAAACCACCCACTCTCCCATCACAGGCTCAGACCTGCTTGCTAAACATCCTGGGGGGACAATAGCGCAGGTTTGTGACAACGGGGGACATGATCAGGTCAGGAGAAGGACCTCGCACAGGCCAGTTGATTTTTCTTGCGGACCACCGGTTGGCAACAGCCGCTTTAGAGGGTTATTGCCAGAGATGAAAAAAATGTGCTGGGCGAAAACCTAGCATGCGTACAGTGGTACCGACATTTCTATACAATAGTGCTGTCTATATGCTACTGTCATTGGAAACAATCACTTGCATCCAGCGACAGTATTTTGAAAAGTTGGCTTTAGGGGCTGTATGTGTTATATCAGACATGCATGTGTACACAGAGTGAAGCGGAAATGGATATGGAGGACTTGTTGCACCGAGCAGCACACAATGATCAGATGGCTGATTTGGAAGCATCTGTCAGTTTATGGCGCTATAACTCCCTCTAGTACAATGTCTACAAAGCGTATCACATTGGCTCCATCATCAGCTACTGACAATGCTGCTAATAAAGCATTATTTCTGTGATATACCATCATCCTCCAGAGCTAAATCATTCAGCGTCACTAACAGGACTTCGCCAATATTTCCTTGATCAATTACTACAATACTTCTTTTAAATATCCCATCAGGGATTATGTAACCAAAAAAAATTACTTCTCAAGCATAAATTATGGCACCAGACTGAACAAGAAAAATGTATTTTTATGCATGCTGGGGGTAAACGCTATACTGCTTGGAGCCAAAGAGAATGAATAGCAATGATGTTCATGCAGGCATTTACATAATTGTACAGTGATTAAAGCAAACACAGAGCTTCACAGGAAAAATACTACGTCTACAATATACCCGTTACGGTAGCCTTCTAGGCTTTTTTTTAACACTAGGGAAATACCTTTTAGGTCTCAGGAAACCCCTATAATTACTATATCCACAGCTCACCATATATTAACATAATGGTCAGTGGGAAGAACGTCACCCTTATAGAAAGCCAAAAAGATCGTTGGTGTCACCTAAACTAACCTAAGGACCCCTGGAAAGCTCTGGAGGAACCCTAACACATTCCATAGAACCCTGGTTGAGAAAAATGTATTAAGTACACAAGTATGTTCGTGCAAATTGCTAAACTAATAATGTACTTTGTCCTACTGCACCCATAAACCTGGCTGCTCTGATTCGGTTGAGCTCCAATGCTTTCTGGAAGCAATGATAATTTGGATGATTGATTTGATCATTTTTGGATTCATAGGATTAACAAATAGCAAAAGCCATTTACCGTATCCTCTAGTAGAAACTGCCATCTAAACAAGGTAGTAAAAGTAAGGGGACCCCACACAGACTTATTTACTGTGTAAATCTCTACTTTAACTACTGAACTCTATATACAGGTTTTTTTTTTACCAAAGCAGATAAGGACAGCCTAGAAATCATGTAAAAGCGCACTACCCGATGTCTGTAAGCGAAAAAACAATGGAATATTTCAATTTTGATAATGAGGTCAAGCCATTAACAAATAAAAATGTATGCAAAAACACTGCACATTTAATTAAAGGGTAAGCAAACATGGTGTCCTAGATGCAAATGAAATACAAGTACCAGTAAGATTGCTTGTAGGTATTCTTAAGAAATGAAAAAAAAAATACTGGCCTTTGAAAGCTTTCAATTCATTTGCCAAAGATTCACACTGTATCCCTTTAGACTTGCACAAAAGCAGTACAAAAATGGGAGATACAACAAAATGGCAAAAATGTAATGCTATACAAAGCATAGCACATAAATGTGAATACCAGTTATGATTCCATTCAATTATTAAGAACTGAATTCCAAAGATTTAAAGAATGTTTGACAAATACAAACTGCCTGAAGTACAGAAGTTTTTATTGCTATCCCACTGTACTGCATGTAGGAACACTACAGACAACTACAAAAGAGATACAAAATCAGATCTACTACGATTAGTAAAGAATACAGAAATATAGACACTATAACGGTAAAAAAAAAATGTATATTTTTAATATGATTATTGTATGCCTCAATGGTACATTCATTCCTCCATGTTTAAAAATATATAATTATTCCTTAAGAATATCCTTAATGCCTATGGCCACAATGTATGTTCTGTTCAGCATGCCTTCCTTTGTAGCCTCCTTTTGTGCTGTAGTGAGCTGAGACTACAAATGTCAATAGCTACATCCATGATACACAAGACAAGGCATCATGGGGCATGTAGTTTTCCTATACGCTGATTCTGCAGCTACCCTACTGCCCTCTACTGTTCAGCCAGAAATAGTGAAAACCACCTACAGCCTTTACACCTGCTTAATGCTCCTTTCTTTTCTTCATGCTCATTGTGTTACACACAAACCTTCAAATCTGAGAGATTAGGAGCAGCTGGCAAAGGAAGAGTGGTCTAAAATTCTAGTAAAGAGATTAAAAAGATTCATTGAATGTTACATAAAGCGATTAAAATCAGTTATTTCTTCCAAAGACTGCGCTACCAAGTAATATGTTGAGGGTGCCAATAATTTTGCGAAACAATGGCATGACTTCTATTAGACTGAGGGAGGCCAAAGCCTAATGGGGTGTAATAAGATGACACTTTTCACAGAAAGTTGACATTTGTGAATCAGCACGCATATTATTTTGATATACAGAGTTTAGGAAAAAAGTTCAGCTTGTAGCTTTGCTGGTGAACACTCAGAATAAACTATTTGAGATGTACAAACCCTATATAAATCAGGAACGATCTTGTACTTCATCCAGACTGATTTACTATAAGAATAAGGAATCTTCACTCAATAAATGAATCTTTTTACCAATGGGGAACCCTTAAAATAACTTTCAGAGAAGCCTCATCATTATTTATGATAAGCCCAGTTCATAGTACATTATCCTGGTGATCAATGGCAAGACAAATAAATCATTGGTATCAGCGGTCACAAATATGTATTATTTAGGGAACCCTCGGTAACTTCTGGAGGAACTCTATGGTTTCACAGAACCCAGGTGGATAAACACTGAAATTAATAAACAGTACTTTGTGTTTCCAATTAAAAAAAGTGCCGATACAATTATATTGTATTAGCAAAGTCAGAATACGTTAACTTTATTCAAAACAACCAGCTTCACTGCAGTGTTTTAGCATCCTATTAATTAAAGGAGACTTTTACATCATTAAAGTGGAGCTCCAAGGAAATAAAACCTCTGTTAGTTAAAGGCTATTTATCTTAAACCTACGCTATATCCTTCAGTAATACCTCTCCACCGTCACAGGCCTCAGATGGATAGTTGCAGGTGAAATTCTGGCATCCACTTAACACACTTTCTAAGTGAATGGATAGCGAGATGTGCAGCTGGAGAAAGCTAAAGCGGGTCTTGCATGAAACACATGATGCAAATATTACATCATGTGCTGATAAGGTACATGCAGAGAGGAGGAGAACGCAGAATACCAGGGAAGTGAACAGGGGGTTCAAGATGACTTAGGCTCAGAGGAAGTTGTTGAATTGGTAAATATAGTTTAGCTGAGTTTTATTAAAACAGAACGCATGCCAAATGTGATAAAAAGGGGCAGCTTATTACAAATGTTGCAAAACCAGATGCAAAATTCACCTTCAGTTCAGAAACTTTCTTGTGTATATCCTCCGTCTAGATCAGTGTTTCTCGACCAGGGTTCCTTCAGGGGTTGCTCACCGAGTAAGGAGAAATTTGTACCTCTCAGGCCAGTTTACCTGACACCAATTATCCTTTCGGCTGTCATTAAGGGTGACATTATCCCCACTGGCCAGCAATGTATGAGACAATCCTCCCACTGACCAATATGATAATATACGGTGATCTGTGGATTTAGTAATTATAGTGGAGGTTCCCTGAAGACCTGAAAGTTATTTCATGGGGCTCCTCCATGGTAAACAAGTCAAGAAAGACTGCTCCAGACTGATGACAAGCATCAATTAAAAAAATATAGGAACTGCTATTGTAGACATGTTTATAGTGTACCTGTTCCAGGCCTGTCATCCTTCTCTACTGAGTAAATCACTAACCTGGAACACACATATGAGTTGTTAACACATCTAATATAGGAATGTTTGCTCTGGGTGACAGTGCCCTAATAAGTAGTAAAACAAGAATATGGATGAAAGCCCTAGAGCACCCATTCTCAAACTTGCATAGTTCTCCCCAGAGGTTTTTAGCTGGTTGCTCCGCCCAGCTGATTTGAATACCCCGCCCAGCTCTCGGCAGCTCTCATCCTCGGATGCACGGATCTCAGTGAGGCTGCTCTGTGTCATCAGTTCAGAGGATTGCTGCCGATGAGAGGTGAGCACACACAGTTCAGCCTTCATGTGAAGGAGACACAGACAGCCACGCCCCCATCTCATAGCACGAGCTCTCCCTGTGAAATGTATCCAGTGTGTATAAAGTCTGCATGTCATTCTGCATCCTCACAGCTCTGTATACAAACCTCCATATCTCCTAAGCTGTATGTCACAATGACCTGTAATTTTCAGGGTGTACAGGGGACCCTCATAGATACTAGTTATTACAATTTTAAATGCTTTTGTATTGGTTGCCAGTGGGAGGAATGCCCTCTCCCATCCCCATACATTGGTGGTCAGACCTTAAAAAAAGGTCCTTGCTTTCATACAGCTGGCTCTGCCAAGTGGTGATGGTCCTGGACCTATGCAGGCATCATCTTATGGATGTTCAATCAACCTTAGCTCAAGAAAAAAGAACCCCCTGGGAACTTTTAGAGCAGTGGACCTTGTTAGGACCTACGGACCACTAAACTCATGGAGTCCGGGCAGCGCATGAGCGGGAAGCTGTGTGTCATTCAAAGGGGAAGAAACTTCCCCCATAGTGACATCATGATGCCAGAACCCGCCCGATCTCCCATCGCAGACTCAGAGACACAACCTGCTCACTGCTTTGAGCCTGCAATGTCTCCAGACATGGTCTGCGGCTCTTGCCGGGGTTCTTTTCCTGACTCGGCAGGGGGCGACTCAGATTGCAGTTATTTGCCATTGATCACTCATGGATGTGTCAGGACGGATCCATGAACATCGAGCTACTGCTGTACACAAGTCAGATTCTCTCCCGAGATGAGCTCAATCATTCACATCAGGGGTTTTAAGAATTAGATTGAGTTACTTTCACATGCAACCTAGGTCTAGAGACCCCTGGAAGGAGCTGGATTTAATCAACTTAATAATAAATAACCAACATTAAATTTTATTTTTTGTAATTCAACCTTGTAAATCAGAAATCTCTACAAACTTCCCCCCTAATACTGTAAGATAAGATTGCTTATTCCTGATTCAAGAATATTCCTGATTCAAGAATATTCATAATACAAACATAATTGAGGTCAGCCCCACTGTGTTCTAAGGCACGGGCTGACCTCTATTATGTTCATGTGTAAAATACTATTAATTTTGTGTTATGTATATTCTTGAAATCAGGAATGAATTTGTATACTATTTTCAATACATTGCCACAAAAAGTAAATTACCTGGCTTTTCTTTTTTGTATGCTACTCACATTGACTCATATCAGGGTATGTGGCCCAATTTGACCAGTAGAATCTGTACCAATACCAATCAATACCTTGCCCTATATATAGCTAACTTCTGACCAATTTTCTATAGCTGTGTACAGTAAGTGTTTGTTAACATAAAAGTGTACTTTATTCCAAAAAACTAGCTCACTTATAAACATGCCTGAAGGGAGATCCGTTCTTGTTAAGCATTTTCTCCTGCACAGAAGCCATGGAAGGTGAATAAAAATGCTAACACAAACAAAAATGTTCCTTACTCAGATATTTGTATTGTTTTCAAATCATTGGTGTTTGGAAAGATAACATCTGTTAGGGATCCAGTCCAGGAATGGTGATTGTATATGTACAAAAACACAACAGTTACTTACCACAGACCCTTAATAAATGCTCCCAGCACATTAACCTAATTGTGTATACAAAATTTACTGTCTACAAATTAGCATATACAAGCAAAAATAAAAGAATGGATTCACTATATTGCAAATGTCAACCATTCCAGTAGCCAAGGGGTTTAAAAATTCAAACAAAAATGGACTACTACCATTTTCATAGCACAGGATATGAACAAGAGTATTCTGCAACACAAGATGGGAAGTTGACTTTCTGCCACAAGAGCCAATCAAATGTCATTTTATTTTACCATAGGTTTGGTAATGAAAGGCTTTATGGGACCAGTTACTATGGCAACTAATGGTAATGAATAAAGAGCTGGCTGCTTGTGACAGTTAGGACAATTGGTTTTGCAGCTCATGCGCAGGAAGTGATCACACAATAACATCATTTCTTGTAATTAAAGTCCGCAAAACAGGAAATTATGTGAAATAATCCCAGCCATGGATACTTAGTGGTTCAACAGGTCATTTATGTGACTGTTCTAAAAAAAGTGAAATGTGTAACTATTACTTATCTGGGTTATTCGATTAAAAAAAAAAAACTGTACTGTAATCAAGCCTGTAATGACAATAATTTTCGTCTAAATTAGGGAGAATACACAGAGCTTTACCATTGACTGCAATAATCTATTTACAGCTAATGGAGGAAGCCCCTCCGAAATCACAAGGGAAAATGACACTTCTGGAAGTGTGGATCACCTGGTCACTATGGGACATAATAATTATTTGGAGGTCATTGGGAGAAAACTTTAATCAATACAAAGAATAGCAGTTTACCATTTGGAGTTTGCCCACTTTCTTATCAATGGAGTGGCATTTAACAGCATGTTTAGGGAAGAAGATTTCTATTTGCGACAAGCAAATGCAAAATGGTCAGGACATTTTCTTTTTCATCTAGCCCCAACTTCATCAAAACAGAAGGTGCGGAAAAGTCTAATAGTTTGTTTTCTTTGGAAAAATAGTCACAGATTGAGTTGAAAAACCTGTCCCTACTAGCATGCTGCAGAGCAGTGGCATTGGCAAACTAGAAGCAGTGGCCTCTCCTAAAGGACGCATCATGTTCATACCAAGTTAGGCTATATACACACCTGAAATGATCTTTTATAATCATTTCCAGTGACATATGAATGAAAGGGCGCTGTGCATACAACGCCTGTTCTGTTCTATGGAGAGTGGAGAAGGGGTAACAAGAGAGCTGCACCCCGCTGTGCTAACCTCCATTGAAATGTTGTTTCTGATCAGCCATTCCTTGATCAATCAGGACAAATCAATGTAACACTTCGGGGGATCTCTGTACGCTTCAGATTTTTGCCTGAGACAGGCACAACTGTTCC
The DNA here is from genome assembly GCF_032062135.1 of Pyxicephalus adspersus. Taxonomy (NCBI): domain Eukaryota; kingdom Metazoa; phylum Chordata; class Amphibia; order Anura; family Pyxicephalidae; genus Pyxicephalus; species Pyxicephalus adspersus. Next base: position 21,554,374 of record NC_092866.1, read on the forward strand.
TCTTAGGGTAGAATAATTTGATGTGTGTATGCAGCTTTAGAAATAAAGTGTTGCTATCAGCAAAGCTTATGATCCCTGCTGATTGGAGCTCTGACTCAGCAAAGGTCTTGTTGGATTGAACAGCTTCCACACAAAGGGCAAGGGTCCATGTTTGCCATATGCTGGTGGGGAACAGGCTTTTTACTTAGGCTGCAGCTGCTTTCTGAAGAAAACAAATTGTAAGACTTGGCACACCTTTTGTTTTGGTGTACCTGGATTGTATTTAGCCAATGTTACCTTAAAGTTTAATGAGCTTTTAGGTCACTTCCCTTTTTCCCCAATGCTGTAAAGAGTGTTTTATACCCAGAAAACAAAACAAATATCTTTAATACAGTATTGCAATTAAAAAGAACATGTCGGGACAGAAATATGGGAGCAGCTCCTGTCTCTATGCACCTTTCAAAAAAATTCAACAACGGCAGTTCCTATATAACATGCAATCCAGTAAAACAAACAGGATAGAGATTACCTTTCCTTGGGAAGTCACGTGTTGCCGGTCAATCAGGCTGAGATGATTGGATGATGTGGAGTTCCAAGGATTATGTTGGCCTAGTCGCTGCGAGTTGAGAAAATCATTAGTAACACTCATGGGTTGATGTTCAGTATGAGCTATGTTGTCAGAATGCTCTAGAACAGCCTGGTGTGAATTTGAGCTCTCTTGGGCATAGGCTGCATCATCAAAGTGCGGCAGTAAATCTTCCTGTAGCAAATCCTCTGGATCAAGCCCTGTGAATGGTTCCGCTTGTGCATTTACTTGCTGCAGCAGGTTGTCTTCTAAAGGAGAAAAGCCATTACTCTCCATATGATCATTAAAGTGACTCAACCGAACAGAAGATCCATCTTGTGATGGAAAGCCAATGGTCATTGGAGACATTTTTGTTCCATTGTAGTTACCCTGAGAATGTGAAGGATGCACCATATGGAAATCACTAGAATGCAATTGTTCACTAGGGTTGAGGACATGTGGACTAGGTTCCTGCTTGGTTCCCAATTCTGGAAATCCTGGGCTTTCGGTAAAATCGGACAAAGAATGAGTGCCATGATTAAGGTGGTTGTTAGAGAAAGGATAATGAGCAGAAAAAGGCGGTGTAGCATTCACAGAACATGGTGCTGGAGAGTGGCTGTCAAATGTACTCTCATGTTGTGTCCCAATTGGGTTGCTACAAAAGTGCAATGATGCCGCTGATTGAGAAAACGGTTCTAAAGGTAAAGAATCTTGTAAATTCACATGATTAACCATTGGTGTTTGTTGGGCATTTGGAGTCCTATGTGGTAAAGAAACATTAATATCTATAAAGTTTTTTTGTTGGGTCATAGTGTCCTGGCACGCATTGATACTGTGCCTATTGTGCTGTGGCTGCGGTGCCGAGACCCGCTGCTGTTCGCTGGCCTGAAACAAGGCAAAATCATGGTGTGTTACATATGCTTTATTTTGCTGCATAGTCTGGGAGTGTCCATGTTGGTGGAATGGGGAGCCATTTTGACTTGGAATACTTGTGGCAGTTTGGTGGCCCCACATAGGGCTTCCATCATCAGAAAATATACCATTCCCTTGACTTGGTGGATGTATTGGAGAGCAGCTGAACTGTGATCGCGGAGACAGAACACTCTCAACTGGACTACTGTAAGACTGGTTAACCGGATGTAACTTAATAGAGTCAAACTGACTGAGTGTATCAAACTCACTGATTTTTTGGTGTGTTTGTGAATCCTGCACATGATTTAAAGAATCAACATGGAGTGGCTCAAACTCTGCTCCAAGGTTTAATTCATCAACTAAGGACACTGCGTCGTGTTGAGCAAATGCATCATCAGACAGCCCCAATGTTTCATCAAAGAGGTGCGTGTCATCAAAAAAATCCATCATCGGATCAGTCATATTGATAGGCTTAGATTCTTTAAGCACTTTAATGAGAAAACTTTACGTTACGACCCAAGCCATGGTGGTGTGGTTCCTCCAAATGGGATATTAAACATGATTACATGATTACACAACGAAATATCCTGAAAAAAAGGAAAAGAAATTAAAGATAAGCATTAATATAGCTATGAAATGATATTCAGCAAACTAAATATTAAACATTTTTGCTTGTTAAGGTTTTCTATATACAAAAATCTTTACGTTAAAGCCGAGCTATGGGGACAAAAATGTATTGCACACTATCTGAAAAGAATATAAATCCTTTCTGCGTGGACCAAATGTCTTTGTAAAATCGGATATCACCTTGTAAGAGTAGCAGCACAACATATCCTGTAGATGAAAAAAGAATTTGATTTGCCAGAAACCCAGTGTCCTAAATTCCTGTTTTAGTTGATAGGAGAATATCCTTGCTGTTCTGTTTTATTTACCTATCCCCATCCTTTTATGCCCATAATATAGTGAAAATATTCATTGTTCTCCCCAGCCCCTTCTAGCTGGGTGCACCACCTGGCACTTTTCAACAACCACCCGGCTATTTTTGGGTGGTCACAATACAGGGGCTGCCATCCCCTGTCACGTAAACAGTTTTACAAGCCTGGCAATAATGTACCTGAGGATATTATACATTTCTCAGTACAAAAACAGAGTTGGTGATCTAGAGAGGATCAGAAGATTTGGCTGTAAATTTGGGTCATGCAAAAAACAAGTGTTTTTATTGATACTATAGCTGTGATGAAAATGGAGGTTTTGTAGCAGCAGTGTTCTGGGTCTAATTACCAGCAGCAGTAACCCTGAGAATGAAATGTGAATATCTTTCACTGTATACTCCAGTTTCCTCCCAAAACCTGCTGGTGAATTACTGGCTTCCACCAAAAACAGGCCCTTGAATGTGTCTGCGTATGAGAAAGCTGCTCCAATGCTTCCAGCCTACGCACACACATGTGCACCACACATTCAGGACCAAAGAACCAATTTATGTTAACCATTGGTGGAGAGAATCAATCTATACAGCAGGCTCTGTTGCATAAAGCAGATTCTCTGCAGGCTGGTAAACAGCTCAATACATAGAAGCTGTCAACAGCCGTCGTCTGCCTGTTTATCTAATGCATGAGGGTTAAAACCGCTGTCATCAAATGCTCTTCAGTCTGTCAGAGAGCCCTCTAAAAAGTCCACATAACTATGTATCAGTAGTGTGGAACATTAAATGATAGCGCTCCATTAGATTCAATATAATGGATGCAACATTTAGAGACATGGTGATAAGGCAGCTTTAAAGCCCAACAAAACAAAGTACTATACAACTTTGCACTTTCATATTATTTGTGGCACACAGGCTGTGGCACATAAATAGTCCAAATTGAAATTAGCAAAAAAGAACAAAAGGCTTTATATTATTAAATAGTGTTTATATGGCGCCAACATATTACGCAGTGCTGTACATTAAATAGGGGTTGCAAATGGCAGACAGTTGCATGGGAGAAGGAAAGGACCCTGCCCCTAAGAGGTGGGAAAGCAGGATACAATAGGAGGGGGATATGGAGTGGTAGGAAGTAGTAAGGGTTTAGGAGACAGATGAAAACATGTAGGCAAGTTCGAAAAAATGGGTTTTGAGTGATCTTTTAAATGAGCAGAAAGTAGGAGCAAGCCTCAAAATTCAACAATTTCCTAACATTACCCAATTACGTTTCTTTAAAATCCCAACTAGTACTCTTTTGTTGGTAGCTAAATGAGAAGGTCTACTACAGTTCTCCTATACAAAAAGGCAAGCTATGGTGGGTTGATAAAGATACTTTGCAAAAAAAGAAAACATCTCAGGGGTTTAGTAAAGCTCAAAGAGTACGATGCTTGCCTTGGCATGAATAGAGATGGAAATACATTCAGGAACGAAGCAGGCGGCACAAGGTGGATCTTGGTGGAACTAAGAGGGGTATGCTGCTTGTACAGGTTGCCAATAATAGGCACCAAACCCGACTAAGGGTAGGTGCACTTAGCCTTTAAATATCTGGGTAGTTTTATAAAACTGAGATATATAAATATATCCTATTATAAAACCTACTTTCTTTTATTTTCTGCATATTCTTTTATAAAATGTTTCTATTATGGTCATTTCCCTTTTTTTTGGTTCATGAACAGAAAATATCTTGATGGTGTTTTGATTTCCAGCATCCTGGAAAATCACATTCTGGATCACACAGAATAATGACAACCTGAGGCATGCACCAGGCTAAATACTTCCAATTACAAATCGGTTGAATCTACTTTGCTGCACTTACACTTTTAAATGGCTCAGGGACCAATTTGGTTCATGGCTCTAATTTCCACCTTGGCATACATTTTGTGCAGCTGGCTGTCTTGGTAATAAACTCATATAGTTGTCAGCATCAAACTTTCCAGAAGATTATTATCTCTCATGGCTGATCAAAGCCAGAAGCCTCCAACCTTGGGCACAAATGCCACGCTTCATAAAGTCACCTATGTAAAAAGGTAAAATTTCAGCAGTACACTAGACGTCCATATACCATTTCAGTGCTGCAGATGATACAACCCCAAACAGTATATCATCAGAAACTTCTCCACTCATGAGGAACAAAGTCAGGGTGGGAGGAGAATGACAACTTGCATGCTATGATATTTATTTGGTCCAACTGCAAGTCATGACAAAATTTAGATATATTTTTTGCCATTTTTAAAAAAACATAGTACAATATGTGTGTTGCAAAGGAGTTGAACTAAATGCATACACAGTATAATCAAAATAATCATACCAGGTGCGAATCTCAGACAGGTGACTATCTGCATGGTGTTTCCAGGTCCCCCCTCTAGTCATAGATATATGACTATGGTAGGGACATTAGATTGCGAGCCCCGTTGAGGGACAGCTAGTGACATGACTATGGACTTTGTTAAGCACTGCATAATAAGTCGGTGCTATATAGATACTGTGTAATATTAATAATAATATTCAAACTACTACGTATCTAAAACATTTTTGTGTTGGGTGAGCAGGGACTAAACCCAAGTCTCAAAGTAAACATCCATTCAGTTTCTTCTTTCCCAGAGCTGCAGACAGTTGACACTGAAACAGGTGTCCTCATTGGGGGGAAATACCTTTGTCTCATGTCTTTTTTTTTTCTACCTCCTCTTTGTCCTGGACACAATTGTCACCAGAACAAATACAATGTGCGAATCTCTCCAGCCAGGACACTGACAGCAACCCAAATACTTCCCCAAAACATAAATGGGTTGCGTTAAAGCTAAACTCCAGGGATATTCCAAGACTACTTTTGAAGTGGAGCTCCCCTAGATTGCAGTTTATTAGGAAAGTTTTTGGGAGTGCTGAAACAGGTACTAATGTTATTTTTCAATGGTGAAAACCTGGACAAAAACAGGCATTTAGCTTAGAAATTGCAGAGCAAGGCAAAGCTCAAAAAGTGTTTTTGACAATATTGAACTTTAAGGCAATCCATTTATTTGATTGTGCTTCATAAAGCACCCAAAATGTGCCTGTGATAATATTGTCTAATGTAGCACACTACATAGCATGGTAGAGCATTACGCCAGTGTTATAGTACACGGCAACTTATATCCAGTGACAAGGTACTTGGGTTTACCAACCAGAATGAAAAAGCACTACATCACACCAACCTGCTCTACTATCAGTTGTGGTAAGCCATGCTTTAACACAATGCTATGGTGTGCAGGGGCTTTAAATATCTTTTTAATTTACTAATTCCTAAGAGCAATTGTCATACATCTGAAACCCAGATGGTATAATTAGAGGCAAGCATCAAAAGCAGCATCAAACAAATTCTAATCCTAGCATTCTACAGATGCGCAGCAATTAAACGGTGGAAATATCTCAGAAGTCCAGGTGTAGAAGTAGAGAAACCTAGCGGATCCGGTAAAGAAAATATCAAAGTCCAAAAAAAAAAATGGAAATATATATATATATATATATATTCTAGTGCATTTGTAAAAAACTAGGGAGCACTTATTCAAAATGTAAGGCTATAATGGGCCTGATTTATTAAAGCTCTCAAAGGCTGGAGAGGATACACTTTCAAAGGTGAAGCTGAGTGATCCAGCAAAACTGGAATGGATCTGGAGGATTCAAAACATCCGCTAGCAAATAGCAAATTCATTCAAGGTTTGCTGGATCACCCATCTTCACTGTTGTAAGTGTATCCTCTCCAGCCTTGGAGAGCTTTGATAAGTCAGGCCTGATGTGTCCAGAATTAAAACCTTCAATCCATTGCATTCCCCGTACGCCAAAATCAGCCAGCAATAATTGTCACATCTTCACAAAATATTTGTCACATTGGGGTAGCTTGTATTAAATATCAAAATGGTACGAACAGCTGTGTCGCCTTGTAAAGAAACTCACATGTAGGTATTTCCCCTGGTGGTTTATATGCAAATCTAGTCAGCCAAAAAAACAGCAGTGTCAGCAAAACTCACTCATTTCCTGCTTTGATAGAGGTATCTACGAAAAGACTGAGATGTTCATTTGTACCAAGTTCAGCTTTAAGAATGAGACACCCAGCATAAAATAAAAGGAAACCAACTGGGAGAGTGGGAACCGCTCATAATATCCACAGAAGGAATGGCCAACCTGGGAGCAAAATTCTCACCAATAGTGCCTTCAAGAGATATAACTGATGTCAGGTGGTCTAGCTTTTTACAGTCCACCAGAAAATGAAATATTAGGTTTGAATAGACTAAACCTTTAGAGGTGTTCTCCCCAGCTCACCTTTCAGTAACCAACTGGCTGTTTTTGAATGATAACTGAAAAGTTGGCTCACAGTACAGGCCACCTCCTGTCTACAGCTTCCTCCCACCCAGCTTAAAAAAAGTCTGCGGAGAAAACTGCTTTAGGTCAAGTTTTGGCTGCAATTGATAGGATACCCTGTTTCCCCGATGATAAGACACTGTCTTATTTTTTTTTGAAGGCCAAAATATGCTCTAGGGCTTATTTTCAGGGGGATGCCTTATTTACCCATGAAGAAGACTACAGTACACAGTTATTGTTCAATTTTTACCTAAAAAGGGGGGGCTGTCTTATTTGATGGCCCTGCCTTATCATCGGGGAAACACGGTAGTGGATAGTGTTAAAAGGCATTACCTGAAGCTTTCCCAGTGTCCTTGTTTTTTTCTCCTAGGTAAGTAAGGGCCAGCAAGTGCTCTACATAGCTTCCTAAAAGAAATCAAAGCAACCTGCCTTATCAGGTCTGATCAAAGTAATGAGCTAACAGCAGTAAAGATTGAATGGGAGCTCAGAGCCTCCTGGGATACGTACATCATGAATCCAAAGAGGGTTCGGGCTGTTCCTTCTGCACATGCCTGAAGACCGAGCATGAGCAGAAGGAGCTTTTCAGTCACTGAAAAAAAAAAAAAAAAAAAAAAAGCAGGCTATGTCACCCGATCTCTTCTTCTGTCCTCTCGCCAGAAGAAGGAAAAAGATGGCGGTCCTCCGCTACTTTGTTCACACCAAGATGAGGGACCATATGGAAGACAGCTCCGGAGGGGTCAATGGAAAGTAAAGTTGAAGGCCTTTTTTTGTTTTTACTTTAGTTTCTCTTTAAAGAAACCCTATATGACTTCCGGAAGCTGCAGCTTCCTATGTCACCCCCACCCCAACACACACAAACCTGCGCATGCTACAAAAATGGCAGCCTTTGGCATGTCTTTTAGCCATTTCTTGTGGCATGTACAGAAGGGAAAGCTGAAGTGTTCATACACAGTGGGCAGGACATATGCCTTGTCAGACATAAAATGAAGCTTGTCTAGGTGAAAGGTCTGCTTTGAAAAGGTATTTTACTTTTAAGCTTTAAATATATTTCACATTTGAAAACAATAAGTTGCTTAATCATTAACCAGCTAACAAAACCCTAAACTGCAACAATAGCCAAGAAAAACTCTAAAATACAAGTTAAATATTAAACAGAAAAAGGAGGCTGATCATTTCAGGGGAAATATTACCTTTCTATGAAGAGGGAAAAAAAAAAGAAAGAATGATCCAAACAAACTTATCACACATATTGCTTGTGGTAATAAATCTCCCCCCAGAAAACCTCCCCATTACGTAACTATAATTCTGCAGCACTGGAGGCAGAGAACCTAATGGTATACCAACCGATATGGCCCCATTGCTCCATCTCCCCTCTCCATAGAAATGAACACTGATGTGTGTACTGTGCTTGTTCATTCTACTGTCACTGGAAACAAACAGGAAAGATTGTTGCCCACTATATAATTCTAGCATATGTAAACAATCTTATAATCCAAGCCTCCTTCTAAAGATTATACCTTCCAGCATACCCATGTATTATGATATCCACATGACCAGTAATTGGTAAAGTTGACCATTTTATCCATATAAAGGATTTTGCTATCTGTTTTGGAAAATAAAAGTAGGTTCAAACGCACTGAAAACCCTAAAATAAGTTGATGAGTAACAACATCTTGTCATGATCCTCTTTTTTTTTTCTTGCACACAGAAGTGCCAGATAGACTTTTAGCTTGCCGCTGCAGCTGTAAATGGAAAGGAAGGCACGTTGAGAACGTCATCTGCCAACATAGGTGCAAAAGTGCAGAGCAGCGAGCGAGGAGGATGTTCTACAATACTTGGCAGTGTGTGCTCCTTCTCAGAGAGGGAGGAGGATGAAATGCACACAGCCTGCCCCAGAGAGAGAAGGATGAGACACTTCCTGTCTGTTACTGCTTTTCAGATCAAGTAGAGAGGATGTCTGCTACCATTACTGAACGGAAGGCCCTCACATTTCTAAAGCTGCTTGGACAAAAGAACTGTGAAAACAGTTTGCTCGTTAAAAGAGCACGCAGATCGAGGAGCGACGTTTACCTGATCATTCTCTCCAAGTTATTTATGTGAGAGATCTGTTTTTTTGTGGCACACGGATTATCCTGTTCATTCTTCCAGACTGCACATGGAGCAGAGTTTTTCCTTGCTTTTTTTCCTTTTCCTTCCCAACATACTGTTGTATACAGACCTAGTATACAGAATTTGGGATCAGTTTAATAAAATGTAAATGTAAAATCTCTGAGTGATCTAAGTGATGCTGAAACTCTTGCAGCCTCTTTGTAGCCACATCCGGTCTACCTGCATGAATTGAATAAATGGCAATTCCTAGTTGATGACAGTGTGCTCACTTGCATGAAGTACGGTAAAAAGGCTGCTTGTAGTTGTCATCAAAAGCCTATGTGACATTTGGAAGACAGAGATGGAGAGTTGTCACCCTATAGAAAAAGAAGTGCCGGAATGAGGATCCCCAGGCATTTTAATGAAAGCTGCAGGATTACCCATATTGAAAGGACATTATCGTATAAAGCAGAGGTAGGCAAACTCCGGCCTTTAGGCCGGATACGGCCTAGCCAGTATTCAAATTCGGCCTAACGCCCCCTAAATATTTATTGTAGGATACGGCCTAAATGAATTGTCTTGTTATAATAGGTTCCCAAGATCTTATCGATACAATCGAGTTCCTGCACAGTAACCCTAATTACTATGCCTAAAGAGCAGAAGCAACGCACAGCTACCAGTCTCCGGAAGGTTGACCTCGAAAGCTGTGTCTTCAACCCTGAATAGACTGATCAATTATTCTTCGTTCAACTCAGCAACAAAGCCCTGTGTTTAGTGTGCAACGACACCGACAGCACCGCCCCAATTTTGCTCACAAAGCACAATTTGCCAATCTCACACATGCGCAATTTTCTTTTTCTTCCTACGTCAGCCGATCTCGCGCCTGGGTCGGGTGACGTAGGATGAAGAACTCAGAAGAGAAGACAAAAGATGGCAGTGCCCTGAGTGCCAGCTCCGGGACGGTTGCCAGGACAACGTGGGACCAGATGCCAGACACCCCCGGAGTGATCGGTCTGCCCTGCGGGATTGAAGGTAAGTGTGTTTTTGGGTTTTTTTGTTGTTTAGAGTATAGTTCCTCTTTAAAACTTCCCAGCAAGTCAGTGTGAACACATGAAAAATGACTGAACATGAGCCTATAAGATCCGCCCCTGTAAGCATTTCATAGGATGGGTTGGCAGTGCCCATTATCTACCTTTCCACCGATATACACTTCATTGGAACACAATGCATAACTTACACCCAGGTTCACAAGCAATCGTATGTCTTCAGATACTAAGATCTGCAACTGGGACACCAAGATGCCAACAGGTGACACAAAGCCATACTTCATAACAGGAAATGTTACACCAGGCCTAGCACTTGTTCTGTGTATGGTATGAAGTGGAGCCATGTAGGAACTCCTAAATAAGTTGACTTAACATGAAGTAGCCCTAATCCCATCTACATTCCGACACTGACCCAAACTAATCTACCCAACCTCTCCAGAGTTTATTACAAACCATGATCCAGGAATCAAATCTGCCAGTTGTCTAGACGGAGGAGGAGCTGTACTCCACCATGGTCATAGGCAGCAAAATGGTACAAACTGAGTGCCTCTCTCAGGATGTACTACATTGTGCAGGTAAAGGCTGGGTTAGTTGAGGTCAGACCATTGGGGGAGGAAGAGGATTAAAGCCACTTAATTTAAAGCATACTGTCTTAAAATACCCATTCCACCTAACCCTGACATGTTTTGGTTCCTAGCAGATGCTGAAAGATACCTGCCAGTTTGATTCTCTTAAGAGCTCTATTGTGGGATGTTTGAACTCGCTTCCTATGACACCTGCTGTGGACATTGTACAGGTTTTCTATTCCCTCTGATATTATTATTACACAGTATTTACATAGCGCCGACTTATTACGCAGCGATGTACAAAGTCCAGTCCATGTCATGTCACTAGCTGCCTCTCTAAGGAGCTCACAATCTAATGTCCCTACCATAGTCATATGTCATTAATGCAGTCTAAGGTCTATGTTGGCCAGGAGCCAATTAACCTAACTGCATGTTTTTGGGATGTGGGAGGAAACCAAAATACCCAGAAGAAACCCACACAAACACGGGGAGAACATACAAACTCCATTCAGATAACATCCTAGCAGGGATTTGAACCTGGGACCTACCGCTGCAAAGGCCAGGGTGCTAACCTCTGAGCCACTGTGCAGCCTGGTGGAGATGCACCGGAACATGGAAAACTCCCAAATGGCTGAGAACAAAGCCAAGAAAATGTCAGGAAGATCTTACCATTGCAGTGTTCAACACAGAATTTTTTTAAAATCGGGTGGGAAGAAATTGTAGGCAGGTGGCAGCCCCTGTATTGTGACCCTACTCTTCAGTAACCACCCAAAAACAGCCGGGTGGGTATAGAAAAGTGCCGGGTGGGGTGAGCCCAGCTAAAATAAAAGGGTCTGGGAAGAACACTGCCATTGGAATATATAATCCTGGAGCTTACTTAGGGTACCAAGATCAACCAATAACAAAGGCTATTCTAAAATGGCCCTTAATTTTAAATATGTCACTGCCATCTTCTCTATCCTTACCTGTAGCTGTATAGAAGTTTTATGTATATACCCAATGATGACCATTATGTTAGGGAACTTGGTTTAAATTTTCAGAGTTTAATCAAAATCTATTCCTAGTTTAAACAATTAATAAATTGACTGTGTGAAAGTCAATAATAAGCTTCAACACCAAACCCATTTTGTATCCATCTCCAGCCAAATTTTCACTCTGTTTGCTTGAAACATGGAAACCCTATGGTTGAAAACAATACAGGTGTATAGACAGTGTCAGGAGATTTTGTTCTACTAAATTTGTACCTGCTCATCAAATAGGGGATGGAAAATGGACAATAGCATGGGAAATGGACAAATATAATACTTATCTAAGACCTAAATACCAAATCCCCCAAACTGGAGAGGATCAGAAACAGTGGAAGTCACACAATCCAATTACTGTACTAGTTCAAAGTGCAAAAACAATATCCAAGGCCATCATATATATCCATGCTGCTTCAACCTAGAAGAGTGTTTCTCAACCAGAGTTCTCTGGAACCCCAAGATTCCCCCGTAGGGTTTACTGACACCAATGATCTATTTAGTTATCTGTAAGGGGACATTCTGCCCACTGACTATGACACTAAAGTACGATGGGCTGTGGATATAGTAATAGCAGGTTCCCTGAACACCTGAAAGGTATTTCAAGAATTCCCCATATAAAAAGGTTGAGAAACACTGACCTAGAGTATCAGTAGCCTGAAACAAGTATGAAGCCAATACCATGTTGAGTTATTTTCCTAGTAATACATCAAATTGTGACATAAAGATGATACCCATAGAGCTTGTACAAGTTAGCCACCGCTGGTTCTATACAGTGATGGGTCCAATATTTGATGAGCTCCATGCCCACTTTCTAACACATGTATAGTGCCTGAAATATGAAGAGGTTTAAACTTTGGTCAATGCCAGTCATTCTCCACCAGGGTTTCATGGAACCCTCGAGTTCCTTAGAGGTTGCTAGAGTTGCTTGAGCTCTGGCACAGTTTTGTGGCCAATGCTGAGTCAGTAGCATGATACCCAAGTTCTTTTTAACTTTTTATCTGTATAAAGACGTTATTTCCACTGACAGTCAATGTTAAGTCCCCCCCCCCCACCCCCACCCCATTGACCTCCTATAGTTTTAGTGGAGACCTGAAAACTACTTCAAGGGACCCTCAGGAGTAGAAACAATGAAAAAGATAGACCAATCTAAGTGGTTTAGAGTCAGTTCCTGTTATCTTGGCACTAACAACCAGACACCCCTGACATTATTCCCAACAGATCCATCTACATTGGATTTTGGGTCTACTCTACGTGTTCCACCACTTCAAGCTGCCACTCTATAAAATACATCATTAACTGCACTCAACACAAAGATCTCACCAAAAGAGCCCCAAAAAATTGACTGTCACTGAAAAGAAGAACTTCTTGCAAAGCTCAAACATTAATAACCGTCCCAATGAACTCCATCTACAGGACACGATAATTCGTAGTATTACTCTTAGAAAACTACTAGCTACCTGGCTGTTCCTGGCATTATTCTGAGTCCCCAAATGGAAACAAATAGATTTAGAAAAAGCAAAGTGGGAATTTTTAGAACAATTTAGAACTCAGACTCTCAATAAAAAATACAAATTGATATAAACTGCAGCACTTAAAGATAAAAGTTTATCTTACGGTTTACAACATTAGCCCCCTAGCAAAGACCCACAAACACACATTGATCCTGCCAATAAAGTCCATATCCTGCAGTTTCCTGTGATTGGTAGGAAATTGTGGCTGTACGATTCCTGAGGTTGTGGCTCCCACAATTCTTATCAATCAGTAACTGGCCACACCAAGTGGGCTGCTAAAACCTCTCACTTATGGATCCTGGTCAATCTTTGAGGGAGACAAAACATTGGGGAAATATGAATGTATGACTATTTTTATATTCTTCGGCCATCACAAAAACATGCAACAGGAAAATCTTTGAAAGACTTAAATTTAAAATAATAAAGAAGCCCCACCACGTGGGCTGTGCCATTCAGCCATTTATAGACATTCCCTGGACAAGAAAGAAGTGAATGAATGTGAACAAAACATTGACTGTGTTACCAAGTTTGTCAGGTTGCTAAAAGACACAAGTTCATCAAATTGAACCGCAACGAAAATAAACAAACATACTGGAAACCTGCATTACCTAGACAGATATAACTGATCCAGAGGAAGGTAAAAAAAAAACCCCTAGAAAGCAACCTGCTGCATCCAAACACATAATATGTATACACAGAAATCTCAGACCAAACTATCAGCCCTCACTTCCTGTCAGGCTGACAACGTTTACCAGATAGGAAGTTAGGGGAACGCTACAACAGCAGCAGAGAGAAAAGCATGGGGAGGCTAGGCCCGTCAGATTTATATTGTGGTCTGTGTCTCTGTTGCAGCTTTCCCCTCACTTCCTGTCTGATAAATGTGTTGTCACCAGAACAGGAAGTGAGGCCCAGACAGCAGTAAAAGCCAGACAGGGATTGCAATCCTTTAAAATTCTATTCAAAACCAAAATAATCGTTTTGTCTTGATGTATAGTTTAGTAAACTGTACCACGAAGGTCCTATGGTTTGCCCAATAAGAACATGGGTTATTTTTCTTGAATGAACCCTCAATGCCCACTTCTGGGTAAATATTAACTCCCCTACCCCACCTCAAATAATATATTACACCATATTATCTACACCACATTCATCATGCACTGTACTTTCCAGTGTAGTGGCCACTGATCCTGTACTCCAGAGCTGGCCAGTTCCTTTGACCAGAAGAATTTAAATTGGAGAGTGATGTGACCAAGATTCAGACTCCTATTAATGTCTATATCCTCGCTGGGAGATTTCCTGTCCACGAAAGAAAATCTCTCTAATGTGAGGTCCCGACTATGATCCATGGACCTGGTGACAACCTTAACAACCTGAAAGACTTTACTGGTCACCTAGACAAATGCCATCAGCTTTCCCAGCCCCCGGCTGTAGTCTGAGGGTGACAACATTGCTCCTTCATAGATAGGATAGAGTGAGGGTTGTCACCCTGGGACAGAGAGCTTAATTCACTAGATGAAAATGATCGGAGGTTATCAGAGCTACCTCCTTTCAAAATGCAGTGTCCTTGCAGTGTCCCTTTTAGCCGGGCGCACTGGCCAACATTTTTTAGTACCCACCGGGCTGTTTACTGATAAGCTGGGTCATAATACAGGGGCTGCCACCCATCTACAATTTCTTCCCACCGGCTTAAACCAATTTCTGGGTTAAACAGTGAAAATGCCAGTTGTCTGGCTGTCACTCTGACTCACTGGCACTCTGGGCAAGAAAGAGAATACAGCCTACAAATGTCGGACGTCCTTATCTACATAACTGCTGGATCAGAGCCAAAGTTCTGGCTGAGAGTAAGATGACAGCAAAGGCAGAATCACTTCCTGGGAGAAGCACAGAGGCTGCCACTGCTGGGATCGCCCGCTCACTGGCTGTCACTAAACCTCCAGCTTCAGTCTGCCACCAACCCAGAATTAGGCAGGAAGCACTGAAGCTAGGGGCTAAACAGAGCAGCCAATCAGGAGGCCAGGATCATATGGTGCAAGTCTGTCCAATTTAACACTTACCTCCCCATGCTGCCGATGCCAGGCGGTGCTGCTGGTGGTCCCTCGGTTCTCCTTCACATATGTGGAGACGTCACATTCACTCCCATGAAGAGCCGGTCTATAGACGCATAAAATACAGATTATTCATAGGAGCAATCGGGGGTCACTCCAGGCCGGCCAATAAGGAGCCAGAAGGCATGCTGTGCCAGTGTGTGCCATCGGTGACTATCAGTCGCTGATTCTGTATATTGCAGCCTTTTCTATTTTTCCCCTATAGAAGGGATGCTGCTTGCACTTCCTGTCCATGTGACAACATTCACTGTACTTGATCTGTAAAGAAGCATTGTTGTCACCCCTAGAACAAGACTACAGAACAACCCCCTCTTTATCATTTCCTTAACATAAGCGGAGGGGTTTTGTAGTCCCAATAATCTGCTGTTCTAGAGTGACATTGCTGCTCTTTTATACATGCAGTGCAGAAAATGTTGTCAAGGCCAGGAAGTGTGTTATTGGCAGGATCTCCAAGTGAAAATAAAGAAGAAAAGAGAAAGATGAGCAGAGCCAACCATCTAATGACCAATATATGACGTCTTCGCTGGCTAAATGCTAATATCTATATAAAAATAAACCAGGGTATTGGGGCTTCTAACACAATCGTCACATGTCCATTATCACAGCCAATCTACATGTCATACCAGAGCATGTTGGTGGTCAGCATGCCCACAATCTGATCGCTATCTATGACGTGATGTGATTGGCTCCCATCTACGCATGGCATTATGACAAATATGAGATGATCACATGACAGATCATAGCCTGATCCAATGATATAATGTTAGCCTCAAGTCAACCTGGCACGACACCTGGCATTTCTTGCACCACCGTGTACACAGCGAATCAGAACCAAGCCGGCAGTTCTTTGTGGTTGCTGATGACCCCGGATCTTATCCAGAAATATGGCACAGCAGCTTACACGTTGGGAGCGGGCGCTGGGCCATGTGCAAAGGACTGGTGTCAGCGTGTCACAGACATGACCCTGTATCACCCATGTCAGCTGATTGCCAGCTGGGCATTAGCACAGCGCCTGGCATCACAGCCCAGGTCACCTTTTGTCCTTACAACTTCCAGATCTGTACAAACAACCCCAACAACGTGCCCACAGCTGATCCCCCCACAGGAGTCAGGCCACATGCACCAGGAGCACAGGGCACCTCCCCCCATGCCACAAAACCTGGCCCCTCATCCACCTGCCAACACATCACACAGCTGAGGCCAGGCACCCCCTGTCACCATGCCACCCCCTGTCACCATGCCACCCTGCCCGCATGTCATCTTACCCGGGATCCCGCCCGAGACACCAACATACGGGGTGGAGATGTAGACGGGGACCCCCTCCCCGGTGCTGATCACCGATAGATCGATCCCAGTTATCGATCCCCCCAGGAGAAGGGATGAGGAGGAGGGAGGGGGTCTCTCCCTGCAGCTCTATCAGGCCAAGTTTCCCAGTGCTGATAAAGCGGCCCCTCCAACCCCTTACGACGAGCGTGAGCTCTTCCCCCGCCTCATTTGCATATCTGTGTCCTCGGCGCTGATTGGCTGCCCGGCTGAGCCCCCGGCTGGTGATCTGGGAGAAGTGCGCAGCTCGGTTTAGTGAGTGCGTGGAGGAGGAGGAGGTGGCGGCAAGACGTGTCTGCCAGGGGCTCCCGCTATCACAGCTGGGGCTACCCCTACCTCCGGCTTCCTCCGCCTCCTCCTCCGCCCTGTATCAGCCATAATCAATGTGAGCCGTGCGCTGCTGAACTCACTCACCCGGGGTGGGCTGGGTTATCATCAGGCGGCTTAATATGGCCTCTTCTCCATAAACCAATAGGCAGGGTTGTTGCATAGTGCGTGACACTGGCAGGTACCATACTCCGGGTGTCCCCCTTACCGCCACACCGGACACGCGCTGGCTTCCATTCCTGTCACAACTTTCACACGGCGAATGTAACATACTGTCATTGGCTCATGACACACGGATAAATGTGTTCTCGTAGTGTAAACCAATGTACACCATGTCAAAATTCATCAATTGCTTATTCTTATATACATTCAAAGTAAGCTGTGACCAACCTGGGTCTTGGGTGAAAATGAAGCCGGGCCTTAAATGAGAAAAGTTCTAGTTTCCTGTATGCCTACCATTCTGTCAAATGTGGCCCCAAGGCAATTGCCCATTGTTCCCCACCCTAAAACCGCCCCGCCTAGAGACCCCATGCATCCCCATGGTGAGTATCATGCACATAAGGCCACCTAGGCCCTGGACACCAGAGGACTGGCATTCATTCTGCTATCATGGCTGTAATATTATTGGAATCTCAGTTATCTGGCACCCACGGGGAAAGGCTTATTCCGGATAAGTGTAGTTTCCACCTAACTGAGGTTTCTCAGCCATTCACTAGACTTGAGTGGGGGGACTTGTCCTCACTCACCTCTAGTGCTGAATGGCTGAGAAAAGGGAAACCCTGATGACGAATGAGCCATCATCAGGGTTTCCCTTTTCTCAGCCAATCATGGAGCTCCGCTCACCTGATTTCTCCCTCAGCCCTAGCAAAGCTGTGATATGTGTCCTTGGATGCAGAACACATGCCACAGCTCCGCCAGGGCTGCTGGAGCAATTAAAAAAGTGGAGCTGTCGGCTGCCGGTTATCTGAGTCCCGGATAACCGGGGTCCAACTGTAATACATACAAGTGCTTAGCATAGGGCTGTCCTGCCCACAACTATCATGCTTCCCCCCAATGACCTTCAACTATCATCACAGCTACCCTCCTGTATGTATATATTTATATATATATATATATATATATCTCCAGCCCTGGCCCTCAGGAGAGACAGGAGAAGCCCTGAGGGCCCGTGTTGGAAAGACTTGATAGCACCAGCACTTCTAGGAGTGTCCCAATTCCCCATTTGTGCTCTGTGGTTTATTGCACTGGCCCCCATGGCAATACCAAACAGAAGAGTAATCTAAGGGCCAACGGATGGAACCCTCCCACACAGGGAGAGATCAGGAGACCCAACACATCCAGAATATTATCGGGTGCCTGCTTTAACAATAGGTTTGAAAAAAAGACTGTTGACTTCTGTGGCCATGGGCATTGTGGCGCAACTCACCCCAAAATTCAGTACTGCAAGCTCACCTATATAGTTAGTCCCCGAGTTAAGGACACCCAACATATGAATGACTCCTAAATACGAACAGGGCGTCCCTGCTCATTTTTCTGCAGGACAGAGGCTTGATGGAGGGAGGGGGGGTTTGCATAACTTGGAGAAGAAATCTTTCGCTGTTCTGCAACCTCCTGTAACTAATGACCAAGACAAACTCTGCAGTCGTTCCTTTTGCATATCAAAGCACAGCTTGCTCCAGAAGGGAATGAATGTCTAGGCTCCATAAAGTTTTTTTTTGCTTTGTGATTATTTCACAGTGATGATTTTTTACAGTAACTGACACCACACTGCCTAATATTATGTTGAGACAAACATCTGTCCTAATGGCATTTATTATAATAATATACCTATTCTGACTTACATTACATTACAAATTCAACTTAAGAACAAACCTACAGTCCCTATCTCATGTGTAACCCGGGGACTACCTGTACTGTAAACATATATATTGGTCAGAAAAAAAAATATTGTATAATAATTGTTCATATGTCAAAATAAAATTTTCAAATTGAAACTCCTGGTTATCCATCTTTAACCAGGCTGAAAAATCTTGTTGTCTGCAGAGCTCAATAGCTCAGTCCATATCATTCATGTACAACATGAAGGTATTTAAGATCCATTTGGCTCCTGCATTTATGATTTTACCAGATTAGTCTCCTCTGTATATTTTAGGATTACCAGTTTAGAAGGATGGGGTACTCTTGTGCTATACCCTAACTATATACTGTATGGCCCTCTCCCTTTTTAGTGAATGGGTGACATTTGAATAAAAGCAAAATGTATTCTAAATGTCACATTTTTAAAAAATTAGCAGAAGGAAAATATTACTGATCATTTTCATACCTTCTATGTCAACAAACTGTTAGCATTGGCTATTTGGGAGCCCCTTTATAATTGTAGAAGGACCCCTACAAGGATTCCTATTGGTGGACTGGACAGTTTGGTATGGCAAAACTCCATATACATTACAGGGATATTTCTGGTGCTTTTGGAATGTTTTAAACATAGTGGCTATAAACTGTATTTCCTTTACATCTCCAACCTTGTAACAGGAAGCTGTGTACACACTGCTCTATGTCTGGATGCTGCAGATAATTATTAAAAATGACCACACCTAGAATGAATCCAGAGTAACATTATTCCAGAAACTGACAACACAGCAACAACATGAGGCTCTTAGGTCAAGCAATGCTGCTAGTTCCAGTGCTTGTTCTTGGCTTGGCTTTCACCGCTCATGGCGTGGTATGAAGGCCACTAAAGAGTCACAGACCTCACACATACATATATGAGAATTTTTTTTCTTTGTACTCACTGCTGGTGGTTTTCACTATTTCTGGCTAAGCACCAGAGGGCATCAGAGCTGCTGCAGTGTCACCTTCTTGCCATAAGGAAACTACAAGTCCCATGATTCCTTGCATTGTCTATTAGGAATATGTATATTTATACTTGTAGTCTCAACTTTCTACATCACAACTGGGTGGCCACAAAGGGAGACATTCTGATCAGAGTATGAATTGTAGCCACAGGGATTAAGGATATGCAGATATCTGCAAAGTATTTTGGGTATTTATGGGGTCAATTAAACTCATGTTTTAGATGAAGAAATGTATTCTTTAGATACGCTTTGATATTCTAAGCCAGTGAGCGCTGCTATATTGGTTTTTATCCAGATTCATATATATGGTGATTTGTCTTTGCTAGAGTTATGTGAGGTCCTCTTCTCACTATAACAAACCTATGCTTTATTCATGTAGGGCAATACAAGGTTTCCCAGTGACCCAACAGGGCATTGGGATTGCAAAGGTAAGATTATTGAGATGTTAAGTCTGGCATAAAAGTGAACCTGTTAAGCTGTTGTATTTGTCCTGGTGACAATTTCAGCAGACAGTAAGGGGTACATCTCCCACAGCAATATAAACAGCAATGGGCACTTGTAAAGCAAACAATGTAGAAGCCATACTGCAGGACAAAAGGGAAAACTGCATTTATACATACAAGAAATCTACAGATACACATATGCAAATATCAATCCTCCAACACAGTGTTTCTTTTTACCTAAATAAATAAATAAAGACCTAATAAAAATGAATAAAATCACACTAGACTTACAACATAAAGAAACCTAAATACATAGTGGAAATAGACATAAGAACAAAAGAGCATATGCAATCAGTCCAATAGATATTATTCTAAATGACAACATTTCAGCTACAATTAAAAATATGTATATAGTCAGTTGGATACAATATTTTGTAAATGTATTATTTTCTTTGGAATACAAAGTGACAAACCAGATTTCTTAAACAGCATTTCTCGTTTGAGCTATCCAAACTACTGAATTAAACATAATAGTAAAGAGAAGGATAGAAAAGACAGGCTTTTATAGGCAGGACATGTATTTAAAACCTTTTGCTTTATTGAGTATCAATTTTCCTACACAGAGTCTTAACGTGCTAGACCTTAGCTAACACAGTTCCACTATGCTAGGATTGCATGTGATGTCAGCAAGGTCTCAGTCCCAATGCGTTTTGCCCTAATGGGCTTCCTCAGGGGATTGGGGGACCTTGAAAACTGAAAACATAATACCATCAGCATATCTCAACAGTGGTATCCATTATTGTATTTAAAATCCCATCAATGAAACATAAGTTATTATAAGTTATCCGAGGAGCATATAATGTTTGATAGATGTGGTACAAAAGACTGACTTACTTGTTGTTGGTACATGGACTGTTAGGTTAATTGGCTTCCCCCTAAAACAGACCTTAGACTGTATTAATGACACACAACTATGGTAGGGACATTATATTGTGAGCTTCTTTGAGGGACACCTAGTGACATGACTATGGACTTTGTACAAGGCTGCGTAATATGTTGGCACTATATAAATACTGTGTAAAAATATTAACTGTGTCCCTTTTAAAGGGACCCCTTTTCTCCCTTCTGGCCTGATAAATTTGTTGTCAATGAGACAGGAAGCAAGAGAAAATGTTTACAAAGAAGGCCCAGGTAGCAGTAAGGACCACAGGGGTTCTAATCAATCCCCTTTTAATCTTCAGCAGGAACTCTAATATATATGAACATGTTTGGGTGCTGGTGGTGGGATTATACTGTGTGTGTAACAAAAACTTGTATTTATCTTTGCAGAACAGAGGCCTCCTGTTGTCTTACACAAACCCTGCTCCTTCTAGTGTACTCCGATGGCAGCTTAAAAACAGAACAGACCTCACAGGGCCACATGCAAGTGAATGTAAGGTACATAAAGCAATACAGGTATCTCTGTAACCAAATACATGACAAGGGTAAGGAGTATTGCAGGTTGTCTATCAGTGTCGCCCTTTCACAGGCTGACAGCAGTCAGGGAAGGGCTGTCAGTGTCAGAATAGATTAGCTCAGTGAATTTCTCCTCCCACTGTGCTTTTCGCCCAGGGCCTCAGCCAGGTTCTGCTGGAGAAAAGGATTCCTTTCCCACACAACAATCATCAGACAATTCAGCTGCAAATCAGAGGCCGCTCAGTGCAGCTCCCAATGGCCAGACTGCACATACTCCAAGCTGTGCTGTGTTGCATCTGCTTATTAAACTTGGATTATTTAATAAAATTTAGGGATCAATTATAATAAAAGCCATGGTAACCAGCCACGTTTTCATTATAATAAAGCGGCCAACTGATTGGTTAGCAGAGGTTACTGCATTCTCTTTACGGTTTTTGTTTGCAGTATTGAGTACGTACGTGGATCTAGTCACCATTGCAATTCATTTTCTATCAGTGCAATTCAATTATATTATGGTATTAAAGGCATCACAAAATATTACATGCCATTGCAAAGGAAACTTTATGTAAGCATTGCAGCAGCTATGCCAACCCAAAAATTCAGAGTCTGTTTTTTTACTACTCTCCCTTTGTATGATGTACAAATCTCTTTTCTATTCTTTTGCCAGGTGACCTCTATTTGGTAGTCCTGATATTTGTGATACGCAAACATTGTGTGCATTTGATGTTTTTGTAGTTTATAACTTTTATCATAGTAGTGTGTCTTATTTTATTTTATACATTGAATAAAATTCTCTGTTTTTTGTTATGTAGGCAAATGTGACACAGCACAGCTCCACACCCTTGGTAAGCCGGGTGTAATTCTCAGTATGTGTATTTATCATGTAGGCACAGTACAACTTCTGCTCTGTGTGCTGAATGTAATTCTCATTATCTGTTCTCATTCACTTCTCATGTATGGACTCTGCACAGTAACAATTCTGTTTTGAATGTTTGTGTCATTTTCAGTGTCTGTTTTTATGCAGTATGCATAGACCAGCCTTTTTCAACCTTTTTCACCCCTGAGGATGCCTGGAAATAATTGTCTGGTCATAGAGAACCTCTAATAAAACTATAGAAGGGTAATGGAAAAAAATGCACCTTACATTTGTGGTCAGTGGAAAGAATGTCCCCCTTACAGATATTTATAAAAAAATATGTCTCATTATGTCATGTCAATCAGCCAAAGTTCAAGATGCCTCTGAAAAGCCCTAGGGTTTAATGGAAACCTGGTTAACAATGACCATTATAGACTGCACAGGGCCACTTCTCTTGTTCCATACATTGGACGTAATTCTCTACACCTGTTCTTATGTTGTACAGTATGTATAAACAAAGCACAGTGCCACTTCTTTGTTCCATATGCTGGGCGTTAAATTCAATATCTGTACTTATACTGTTTGTATGACTTCTACACAGTATCACTCATGTTCTGTAAGCTCAGTATAATTCTTAGTATTTGGACTTTTACTATTGTATATTATCTGCCTAGTACCACTTATTTTAAATTGTGTGTAATTCTCAGTATCTTTCTTAACCTTTTTACCCCTTAGAAACCCCTAAAATAGTTCCCTGATCTCAGGGAACCCTATCTACAACTAATCTATTAGGGCTCATTGAACCTTTTAAACTGGTGACCACTTTTTCATATTCTGTTCCTGGGTACAATTTCAGTAGCTGTTTTTTTATATGTATAGACAATGCTGTGTAGCATTTCCTATTTCACTGGATAGGTATAATTTTAAGTATATATTTGTATTTTGTATATGGTGGCTGCTCTATGGCTATTCTCTTATTTAGAATAATAGGCGTTTTCCAATTTCCTGTAGCACCTACTTACTGTATCCCAGAGATCTTTATGAATAACCATTACATATTAGCTTACCAAAGAGAAAAGGCAAATATTCGCATTTTTGTCAGTGTATGTTTTTTGGATAGTTAAAAAAAGGAAACGTGTGTAAGAAAGCAGCCCTCCATTAAGGGCCTTACACAAAAACGTGTTGCGTTAGCTCAGCCTAGTCATTATTAAAGAGCTGTCAATGACCCCAACAGACCTGAAAATCAGGAAATGATCCCCAATACAAAATCCTGAATATATTTTCCTGCCTTTAAAAATATTATGACAAAGATAAAATGTATATTTCCTCTTTAGCAAGCAATCCAGCACATTTAGGAACATAGGCCCTATTGACATATAAAATATATTTTTTTTATTTTCTCTTTTATTTACTCATTGTGCTTTAAGGAGAACATTTATTATGGAATGTTGTGCCCACAAAAAGCAATAAGGGACAAATAGCTATCTACCAGCATTGCATGTAGCCTCCTTCCAGCTAATATATAGAGGAACCTATCTGTGCTTCCTCTGCTCAGCAATGACAGGTGATTTGATCTCTGTAATGATCAAGAAACAGCAGCTGAAGTATAGAAATCACAGACATACAGAAGGAATGCAGCAGAATCAAAGAGACATCACTAAACCTAACTCCAAATGTTACTAGATTAGCAGTCAAAAGCAGCAGTAGCAGATGATCTATTTTAAATATATGGTACCCACAGACCTAAATTTGCATTATTATCAGGAACACAGTAATGTAGTTATACATATCTAGATAGTGGTGTCTGAAAACATCTAATTTGTTACACAAATGCTCTTTGCATTAATAGTCTAAATTTTTTCCTAAATAATAACATTTTAGTCTCTTCAGCAGATTCTGGATAAGGGGTGGGCAAACTTTTTCACTTAGGGGTCACAATCTGATCTAAAATATGGCAGCAGGGCCAGGCTGATGGATGAGTGGGTACCACTGAACGTGATGTCATGATGGCATAACCTCACCCACTCTCCCATCGCAGATCTGAGCCTCTGAGTGGGTGGGTTGTTCTGCCCACTTCCCCGAGCCCGGGATTTGTACAGGGGACATGGTCTGTGGCTCTGGCTGGTGTGGCCCTCCAGCGGGGTGCTTCTCCTGAGCCCACTCAGAGGGCACTGGCCAGAGCCGCGGACCGCCGCCCGTTTTATCTGGCCCGTTAAACACTCTCTACTTCAGCGGAGCCACTGAAGTAGAGAGAGAGTTCAACTGGCCGGATAAAAAAGCCAAACGGGCCATAGTTTGCCCATGCCTGTTCTAGATGGATACAAAGGAAAGAAATGACAGTTCTAAGAGCCCTGTACAGATATCAAATTACTGTTGTTAAAGACAAGGAGGGGGGTGGGGGGTCAAGACAATGGCACCCCATTATGCTCTCTTCCAAAGTCAGGTTGTTTCTGACTGGTCCTTCATCGATTTATCAGGATGGTTTGTTGAACAACATTGGGGTACTTCTGCACACATTAGATTTTCATCTAATAAGGGCACGAACAACAATTAATGAAAGTAGCTTAAGACACAAGGCCTGTCTATAAAGTGGTAATCAGATAACAGATTGCCACTTCCCTGTTTCATTATTTTTGTTTAATAGTTGCTTTCATAACACCAAATTTATAAAACTGTGGTCAGTTTTTAAAAATCAGCCTTTTTTTGTGGCCGAAATTGACACTTTAAAAAAGTTTGAAACAAACAGCATTGATCTATGTATTATTTAGCCTGATTTTACTTGAAACTGCGACCATCCCTAAAAGGGTTTTAATATGGTATCCAAAAATATCAAAATATGGGACTTTCAAGACAGTTAGATCTTATAAAATTGTTGCATTTTATTTACATCACTTTAAAAGAAGTTTATACATGCCTCTCCCCATATAGCAAATCAGGGGAAGTTAAATACCATTGTAACATACAAAGGCTGAGTACATTGTACACATTACATATGTAGATCATCCGACACGTTTCGCAGACAAGGTCCGCTTCCTCAGGGATATAATTAGTACAAGCAAACAAGGTGTATCAGCACAAAAGACTATTAAACTACAAGTGCACTTTGTCACCTGGTATGGAAGCAGGTATAAAGCAGGGTTAAAACCAAAACAACAGAGATAGCAGTATCCCAAATTCATCATCCACCATATTATTCAATTTGCAGTTTTTGTTACTTGAGGTTTTCAAAAACTTATTATTCAAACATCTATTTGGCCATAAAAGGGTTGTTGTTTTAAACCGATGCATGTAATTCCAGATACAGGGAGATTGCCATCATCTGTGATGAATCAAGTGCAAACAGCATTGATCACCTTTGACCTATGACCCTTTGACCTATCACCAGTGACCTATGCCATTTTCCAGTTTCAAAGTTATAAGCAGGCTAAACACCACTTTGTCAATATGGCAATCACCATCTTTTAACAGTGAAATAAATGATCTTCTAAAATTGAAGATCTTTGTAGCTGATCACTGTTTTTATAAATGGTGTGAACTGAAAATTGTGTCATTTTGTTCCTCTGTTAAACATTATTTGATCATAATGTTGTACCTACTCAGTTGTTGTTCATGTATATTACACTTGTAAATAAGGCTTCTGTCCAAATTCTGGGTGCATATTCCATCTCATGCCAGTTACCAATATCTCATGGCATCTTGGGTAAGTAACAGAGACATACTTACTGCCTTGTGGCCATGATTTATACCTCTTCCAAAAGAGAACTTACTTTTTTTAAAGACTGATGTAACTAATCTTCTATTTTTATAAATTACCTGGTATATCCATGCCAATAACATTAATAGCTGCCTCTATTTTTTATAACAAAATAACACATAATAATAATAATAATTAATAAAAGTAAAATAATAACACAGAAGACTTATTTCAATATAACGTGATTGTAGTTTTTAAATAACTGATATCTTATCTTGGTATATTGAATTCAGGCTGCGTGCAACATATTTTTAAGATCCAACATCTTAGTATCTAACTTTTCATGTACATTAGTTGCTAACAAATTATTTTTTCTTTCTTAATACTTTACGCAGCATGGTCCTGCTGATGCTATCATTGACAGCAGTTACATTTATTGGTAAAACTATAAATAATGATATTAAGTATTTGTTATAAGTTATAAGTCTGGTAGACAGTCCCGGCAGGATGAACAGTAAAAGCAAGCAGCAGGAGCAGGTATTCTCTGAAATGTATATTCTCTGAAATGTCAGCCTCCTGCTGAAGATGGAGATCTACAAAACTCTGGAAAGGTAATCATAACCTGACAGTTTCACTTTAAATAAAGCAGTAAAGTGAACATGTACTCTTACTTTTCTACATAATAGAGAATCCTCATTTTGAAACTGTTACTAATACACCTGGGCAATCATCTATAGATTCATGTCAAATTACTATCTTAATGATATAATATTATTGAGTAGGCACAAATTTCTAAAACACAATTTGCTTTATATATAAGAACAACAGTAGTAAGTATTAGTTGTCCAAAATGGGCAGTTGTGCTATTCTCGGGCATAAAATCTGACACATGTAAAAGCAGTCCCTGATGTTGTTCATCAGTCTGCCCTGTCAGATTGATGAACAACTGATAGGGAATGACTGTTGTTCAATCTGTTGGAGCAGAGCACAGCTGGATCCTGCACGCTTGTTCTTCACAATCTCCTCTCCACTGAACAGAATAGAGTTCATTCATTCACCTGTCACTGGAAACGATCACAAATAATTGTTTCCAATGACAATCATCTGATATCTGTAAGAAGCTTAACTTTAAGTAATTGTTGTCAAAAAATAGAAAAGCTCCCTTGAACTGAATGATGGACTTTGACTTTAGGCTGTACCCAGCTATGTTACATAATAAACTGGTAAAGTAAATTGAAAAATAAACTGCAAAGTGATGTTGGATCCTTACAAACAGAAGATGGTGTTGTTTTTTAATTTGGGGAAAACCTCTTGGCCTATACTAATAAAAAGCTTTTATAAGACATATAATATCAGAAACCAGAACAGAAAGATGTAGAAAATAAGATGTAAGAATGGACAAAAAATAGTATAAAACTATTTGGTATAAAACTGGCAACATTTCTAAAAAAAACAAAACTATTTAGGTCCAATAACAGTCTGGTGTCCATGAACTATCCCAACATGAAAATAATAGTGATGGTTAGAAGTAGCATTAGCAAGGTATAGTTGCTGGAGCAGAGCTAAAAACAGAATGTAGCTGACTGCTACAGCTAGTGCTGCAAGCTAAAATCTCTCCCTATTTCACAGTACCATAATTCATTTTAATAACCAAAGTCAGTACAGTATGTGATTAATTTTGTTGATTCTGACATTTAAAAAATGTCTAAATAGCAGTAAAAAGTACAGTTTTGTTGTACTCTTTCACATTGTCTCCTTCTCCTTACTGACTTATTAAGGCTTTCTTATGCATAATTTTTCACTACCATGGCTTCTTCCTCCCCCAGGCTCCCGTCTATGCCATCATCTGTACTGTTCTGCTTCCCCACTATAGCTCCTCTACCTCTCTGACTCTAAATTTTATGTGTGTGTGTATATATATATATATTTTGTATAAAATCTTTATAAACACTTGTAAATACACAGAAACACTTTCAATGAAATAGTGCAGCCCTTGATTCGTGACCATTTAGATGTACTTTTCCCTTCTGTCATCTTTCCCCTCTACTGTGCCACACATAAGAAAATGTATTCTTTAAAATGTCTAGATAAACACAAACAAGTACTTGATTTTTTTAATTGTCTTGAAAAAGGTCAGCATAAACTAGACGTAACTGTGCTGACTTTTCACTCTCGGCTTTGAATTGCCATCTGCACTATTCAACATCTTGATTGCAGCTAATGTCTACTCTACATCCCTCTGTGTTCTTTCTCCTCCTCCATTTATACCTTGGATATGGGCTTGGATATTCTTTAACCTCCCTAGCGGGTCATTTCTTTCCGGTTTTATATATCTAAAAGCGATACATTGTTTTTTTCATGAAAATTTATTTTACAGTATAATATAATAGTATGAGTATAATAAAGTTTGAAACACAAAATCATGTAAAAATAATAAATTGAATAAATTAAAAAATCTATATATTTAATTTTTTTTTTTTTTAAATACATATTATACTCATACTAATATATATTCTGTAAAATAAATGTTCTTGAAAACTGTTTTGTACTGCTTTTACACATTTGAATCCAATGTATTGCATTCAATACAGTTATTTTGTATTGAATGCAATACAAATGGAATCCCTCTTGATCAAGTGTGTGTTTGTTAACAGCTTTAGAAAAGTCTTTAATGAATTTACTATAAGGGTTTGCTAATTGCACCAAGCACTGAACCTTTTTTTGTTGCAAGTTGTTAAGAACATCTGAAATTTTACCGGCACCAATGGCTATTCTATTTACAGAGATGTCCAGTTGAGAAATTGGATGGTGTCACTTTCAAAAAATAATTTTTCTAGCTTGGTGTAGAGGCCATGATCCTGTAGTTGGTGAACTTTGAACATGAATATGGTGTCACAAAGGCAATAGCAGGGTTCCCTTTACTTGGAGGTAAAGACACTTACCACATTGATTGCTTGGATAGGATCTTAACATACGACCTGCTTTACCACAGTACAGACAGAGTTTGAGCATTCGTCTTCAGAGTCTTTTCTTCAGGAGTTAAGGAACATCTGGACATCCCGATCTACATAGGTTCCACAAGATCAGTGGTAGTGGTTGCAGTGAAAGAATTAGTAATGATGCTGAAGGCCCCATAAATTCTAGAGAGGGTTCATTCCACTGTAAGGAAAATAATCTACAAGTGTAATATATTGCAGGATCCACAAGTGACTCTTGCAACAGTTGGTGTCAAAGTGTGTCGACAAAAAAATATTCCACCACATAAAACTGCATTATGACTTTTGTAGTAGAAATAGGGGTTCTTCATAACTTTGTATTTTGCTATGGGTTCAATAAAATATTGTGAAACCTAGGCAAGAAAAAATAAATAAATAAAAAAAAAACAGTTAGTGAAATACCTTGTGCTTTTGACTATTGTAGCATACATGTAGAGTTTAAACTTAACATGGCTTATATTTGTACAAAGGAAGCAAGATAAGAAAATCTGATCTGTAAAGTACAGGCTTACTGTAATAAATAAATCTGTCTAATTAAAGGATAAGTGTACTTTCAAAGCAAAGTACACATATTCATTGCCCCTTAACTATTCATAAAAAAGGTCAATGGCACTTTATATTTGCTATGTGTCATTTGTTAAATATACTTACCTTGGCCCGCTAAGTCCTGACTTTGATCCTTCAAGCAGCAAGATACTTGGTCATATGCCACATTTACTTTCACGCTTAAAGGATACCCAGATCCTGTAGACCTGGCCATTTGCCTAGCAGCACACTTGGTATTTACCATAGGACCTTCAGAGGTGGAGATGCAGCATGTTTTCTTAACTTCTTCTGTGTAGAGGTTGGGAACAATAGATATATGTACTTTACTTTTAAAGAGCTGCCCCCAGACCCATGTAGCACCTTCTCTGGTTTTGGGTCCATGTACAGAGTTCAGATTCATAGCCTCTCAGTTAGGATGAACAGGTTGGTAATAAGCTACCAGGGTGGGGTATGCTATGGGTGAAAAGGGGATCACTGGAGATCTTTCACCAGGGGTGTATTACACTTTTATAAGTTACATTACTTGCATCTAGTTTTGTGGACTAATAAAATAAGTAAAAAGTTGAAAGTACTGTAGTTCTACTCTAGGCATGGTGAGTGAGCAACCTAGGACAGGAACTGCATTATTGCCAATTTTTTTTTTTTTTTTTAGTTTGCCAATCTAAAACTTTAGAAACATTGCCCCAAAAAGTAGTTGAATGTTACCACCAAATACAAGGACTTGCATGTTGCAATATATTACATTTTATTTTGGGGCTTGGATATTCTTTAAGCAGCATGGGAACAATGGGCCTGATTTATTAAAGCTCTCCAAGGCTGGAGAAGATACACTTTTATCAATGAACCTTGGTGATTTAGCAAACCTAATGGAATGGATCTGGTCCAGGATAAAAAAGTTTTGCTAACAAATAGCAAATGAGTATTAAGAAATCCATTCCATGTTTGCTAGATCACCCATGTTAATTGATGAAATTGTATCTGCTCCAGCCTTGGAGCGCTTTAATAAATCAGGCCAAATATGCTGAGCTGATGCTTCTGGAGCCAGTTAGAGTTTATATTGGCTCAGGGGGAAGTTGCTGGAGACACTCCAGGGCTAAACCTAGCAAACATGGTGCACAGCCAACCCCAGTTGAATATATTTTAAAGTCCAAATAAAGTGTTATTATAAGTGTGCATTCTGCTAAAGTACATGTATATTATAGTTGTACAGTACATATTTGCTATGCATAGACATAGATTTCTGGGTTTTATCCCTTTGAAGAAAAATACCTTTTGATCCATTGGAAAAGTCCTGCTGTCCTACTATTAAACCACTTCTACCATCAGATCTCCACAACGTTTTTTTCTGTTGTCCAAAAAAAGAACTAGAAAGAATCTTAACACTGGAAAGGCAGGCACAAAACAGTTCTTAATTTCTGGAAATCAACCTTTTTTTGCAGACTTAAAAAATCATTTGGATGGTACAATAAACAGACCAAAAATAGCAAATAAAAAATCAAGTAATAATAGAGAACTGCCAAAAACCTCCATTAAACAATGGTGCTAATGTCACAGTCCTCCTAGTATCCTATGTGATTTTAAATAATATCCCAATCCTTCAGATGTTCACAATGCTTATGAGTTTGTCCTAGGCTTCCACCAAAGCTGGGTGGGTATCTGGGGGGGGGGGGGCAATTGAAATACATATTATAGAATAATATATTTGCACGAAAGATGGTTCCTAGGATTCTGGAATTATTGAAGTCAGTTCCCAAGCAAAACAACCTATTTTGGAGATAACATAAACAATATATGATAAATCCTAAACCAAAAAGGATTAATAATTTTATTACAAAGAGATAGTGAACTACAAATTCTGCTCTTCTATAAGGGAATAAAGTAACTTGTATAACATGATGCTTCTGGATTCAGCTTATTAGATAGTTATCCTCAAGGGACAGTCTAGAGATATAGTTTTAGTATATTCAGTCCACAGTTGCTGGTGATACTAACAGCTAAATCCTGGAACACTGATAGAATTGTTATGTGACATGACTACAGAGATTACCTCTGTTCAAGTGTGATCTTGTCACTCTTTACAGAACAACATATAAACCAGCAACAATGCTGATGTACATAATGCATAGTCATGTTGTTGATTTAAAAAAATCAAAAATGTGTTACACATTTAATTGGTCTGATAATGGCAGGGCTGAATCTACATAGACACATGACTACATTGCCCTTACTGTAGCTCCTGTTCTCAAAACTGGTTGGTGGTGAACAAATACAATTAGATGATTAAAGTGTATTTAAAGGACAAAAATAAAATGTAATGCAGCTTACGTGACCCCTAGATGTGGCTGAATTAGCTTTCCTTTTTTTTTTCTTTTTCCCAGCCATTTGTTTTCCTTTACTTTCACATAGTGGGCCTACAAGTTACATAGTTCCTATTCCAGGACAACAACTTTTCCCCACTGTACTTAAAGCGGACATAAACTAAACATGTTTACTTTGCATAAAAGAGGAGACAACTCCTATATAAAGTAAAAATTGCCTTTTTTTAAATGCAACACTTTTTTTTTTTTTTTTTAAAGGGGGGTACTCCTTCTCTTTCTGTCTCGATCTCCACAGGATGACCAATAATTTCTGGAAATGGCTCAATAGCTGATTTGTGTTTGAGACTTATAGTCACAAGCCCATTGTACTACCTTAAGGATACTATAGAGCTGCTCAAATTTTTGAACAATTAAAAATTCCAATATCAGCCCTGTAGCCTTTGTAGCAATAGATATCGAGGAACTTTATAGCAGTATACCAGAAGAAGTTAGTTGTACTTACAGATCTAGGGAGTAGCCAAGGGCAAACAATGTACCTCCAGCTATGCCAAAATCTATTTAGATGCCTTGGAAAAGAACCTTTTCTCCAAACCAGAACTCACAACAGGAGAACCTTTTCTCCTAACCTACAAACAACATATCTTTCTTTGGAAAAGATATATTGACGGTGTCCTGTTCCAATAGACAGGACCAAAAAAACTATTATATAAGTTCTTCCATTATATACAAATGAACAAGTTCAGTCTCAAATTTACTAATAATTCTAACCAGCGTTCAATTGCATTCCTATATGTAAACATATGCATTAAGAAGCCATAGCCTAGCTTAGCAAAGACACAGGAGGAAACACAATCCTGCATGCAAAAAAGCTCACCCTAAATCCCTGGAACACAGTATACCATATAGCCAATCTCTAAGACTAAAAAAATAACTGTAGTAACACAGAGGACTTCTAATCTAAAGCCAAACAATTAGATCACAAGTTACTTGATCATGGTTATAGTCTGAAAACATTAAAAAGAGCCTATCAAAGGGAAAAAACCCTCAACCCCTGTGACCTACTTTTCAAGACCAAAGAATCTGATGGACAAAATATAACAAGGATCCTAGTTAGATCTTAGTTAGTACTACTACATTTGCCCATAAACATGAACAAATAGTGTTGGTCGAACAGCTGAGTGTTCTATTCAGCAGCTAATTGATCGAATAGGCCGAAATTTTTCGGGTGATCGAAAGCGGAATTCGAAGACTATTAAAGTCTATTGGGGGGGGGCATTCAGATATTTTTCGGGACTGTGTAGAACTGAAAAAGCAATCAGGCAATCAGGCTGACAGCTCCACTCCCCTGATTGCTCTTGCAGCCCTAGCGTAACTGCAATATGTGTTCTTGGATAGAGATGCTCACACAGTGTTCTTGGATAAAGAATCTCTATCCAAGAACACATACGGAACAGCAATTCATCTGCAGTCACAGCTGATTAAAAGCACTCGCGTTGCCTCCTATCAGCTGTGACTGCAAGTTCCCGCGCTCCTTGGGCTGTACTTATCAATGATAAGTAAAGCCCGGTACCCGTTGAAACTGAACACAGATAAACTCTCAATGGAGAAACTCCATTGAGAGTTCATCTGCAGGTCCACTGCGATCCCGGGGCACTAGAGGTTAATTAACCTCTAGTGCCCGGGGATCGCAAACAGGAGGATTCCCAGGGCTGCAAGGGAATCCTCCTGTTTGCAATCCCCAGGCACTGGAGGTTAATTAACCTCTAGTGCCCCAGGATCTCAGTGAATTCTCAGGGCTGCAATCATTTATGCATCCCTGGGAATCCTCTTGTTTGCGATCCCCGGCACTGGAGGGTAATTAACCTCTAGTGCCCAGGGATCGCATTGGAACTGGAGATGAACTCTCAATGGAGTTTCTTGCATGCCTCAAATCAGCTGTGACCACAATTCCCAGGGTCACCGGGCTGTACTTATCAGCCCGGTGACCGTGGGAACTGAACTGCAGACGAACTGTCAATGGAGAAACTCCATTAAGAGTTCATCTGCAGTCACGGCTGACTGGAAGCACTCCCGTGCCTCCTATCAGCTGTGACCGCAAGTTCCCATGCTCCCGGGCTGTACTTATCAATGATAAGTACAGCCTGGTGACTGTGGGAATTGAACTCAGATGAACTCTCAATGGAGAAACTTCATTGAGGGTTCTTCTGCAGTTCCACTGCGATCAGTTCATGTAGATGGGGAAAAAAGAGTGCCAACCTCACTGCGCATACGTGAGATCTGCATTTTTTTCCTTTGTTGAAGAAAAAGCACCTTCTGCGCAGCCAGAAACCTCCATGCACATGTGACGTATATATCCGGGGATATGCTTCCATTTGGTCTTGATAGCCGTGGTGATCAAAACTGAAGGGGGAGGGGCTTTACTTACCCCCTGGTTTTAAACCCCCTCCCCCCAATAAAAGAAAGGACATTTTTACCTTATATAAAAGGGTTGTCTACCCTTTTATGTAGGGTAAATATTTTAGTTTAGGTCCTCTTTATCCAATGGATCCAGCTGCTGCAAACTAATTATTCCTCAATAAAATGTACTCTATATATATTGTGAGACTTAACTTCAAAAAGAAAGTTTCACACAGATTCACTCAGTAAAATGCGTCTTAGTGGTTTTATTTCTAGTTTTATTATTCCACACACATTTTTTTTTTTATTACAACAAGTTTTCTTGGAAACAAAAAAAAATCATACAAAACACAGAGCGTTTGCTAATATATAGAGATGTGATCTAAGCGACAAACTGTAAAAGTCTGGCCCAGTCTGAATAATACCAATGTAACCACAGAGGTATGAGAGATATTTCCCCGACAGAAAGAAACATAGTTTAATAGTCTTTTGTGCTTGTGATTTTGTACTTGTTACTAAGACCTTTTGTTAGGTAACCTCTTAGTGAGGAGCTTTAAAAGCATTTTCAAAATGACATTGAAAACACATGCAAGTCATTAGATACCACCACACTGTAGAGGTGTCCAGGTTTTATTTTATTGTATCAATAGATGTTCAGGGCTATTACAAGCAGTTCAACATTTTAAATGAACAATATTATTTTTACCCTGATTCTCTGTTTTTAAGTATGTTGATGCTCAGGTGTAGAGAAAAATTCTACTTTATAAATATTTCACATAGAAATAATCTGTGTTAGACAGAAAATAATATTTCATTGTAAGGCATTCAAAATGGGCTAACACTTGCCTTTTTATTTCTGGCTAACATTGTACAATCCTTTTTTTGCTTTTTAATGTTAAAATGTAGTTTCAAGCTTGCTGAAGACAAATGTGCGGTGAAGACACACTAAGGGTCTTCGGCTAACTTGGGAAGTTTTTTGTGTTGAGTACATTAAAGGGCCCTTTTAGACCTAGGCTAAGTACACACGTGCAATAATTGTCATGGGAAAGAATCTTTCACGTTCCTTTCCAATGAAAAACGGCATGCATGATGCGTGAATGAGCGCTGTACATACAGCACTGTTCTGCTCTATGGAGAAGGGAGGGTGAGAACGATAGAGCGGAACCCCACTGCGCTCTCTCCCATTGACTTGCATTTTGATAGTTCGTCATCCATCGTCCGTGGATCCTTCAAGACAGTAATTCGGACGATGGATGACGAACACTGTACACATGCAAGATTCTCTTCTGATTTCAGCCCTGAGCCGATTATCATACGAGAACCAATGCACTTGTGTATGTAGCCTTACAGTGCCAAGTCGTGCAGTTGACAACTAGGAGAAAGTTTGCTTAGATTTGGTGCAGATCCTCAGGCTATAACTATACGACCAGAAGCAACATTCCTTTACAAATTGTGCCACAATCCGCTGCAGCCATGTGTAAAAAAAGGGTTCCAGCTTTTTGTATTTAGGTTGGGTTGGAGGTTGAATCTGTCCTAAGGTAAGCCATATTTTCTTAATGCATTGTCATATATTTTCCACACTAGGTCCTTGCATAGTTAGGGATCAACTTTTATGGAGGTGACTTGGTATTATTGTGGCTTTAAACATGTATTCTCATGTATGCATCAAATTCCTAGCTGTTAAAGTTCATTCTGCTAATATTTGCCTTCTCCAAGTCTCCTTTTCTTCCTCATTTACATGCTAATGATGTTTTTTTCATACATTTTGTGACCTACAGAAGCATCCTATATGATGACCTTTAAAATTCTAGTCATAGTATTAAATAAAACAAGAAAATATCAGAATCTTTGTGATATTTTTATAGCCTTCTGTGATTTCAATCAAATATATATAGACCACTTTTTAAACCAACCATTCTCCATGCTAATATAACTAAAATTGTTGTGCAGGGCCTTGTTATATGGTAATAGCTTTAATGTTTTTAAAGTAAAAAAAAAACACAAAATAATTAAACCATTGCAGTCTCTTTATTTGCGCCAAAATAATACAGGTTTCTACAGCAAAATAAAACAAAACTTTGGTAACAGAGTGCAGAGTTTTCTGAGTCTCCAGTCCTCTAATGTTCAGTTTAGGAATAATTCCACAGTCCAAAGATTAATGAGCAGCTTTCAGGCCTAAGAAACACAACTCCTCAGCACAGTTTACAACCAGGCTTGTCTACAGCTTACCTGCTTCTATTCCATTCAGACAAAAGCATAGCCATCTCTTACAGCATGCCTATGCCATTTATACAGTTAGGTCCATAAATATATGGACAGAGACAACTTTGTTCTAATTTTGGTTCTGTACATTACCACAATTAATTTTAAATGAAACAACTCAGATGCAGTTGAACTGCAGACTTTCAGCTTTAATTCAGTGGGTTGAACAAAAAGATTGCATAAAAACGTACTGCATAAGAACTAAAGCCTTTTTTTACACAATCACTTCATTTCAGGGGCCCAAAAGTAGTTGCACAATTGACTCAAAGACTATTTCATAGGCTGGTGTGGGTAATTCCTTTGTTATGTCATTATCAATTAAGCAGATAAAAGACATGCTTAAGCTGCAAAAAACAGAAAAAACCCATCCAAGAAATCGCTACAATATTTGGAGTGGCAAAATCTACAGTTTGGTACATCATGGGAAAGAAACAAAGGACTGGTGAACTCCAAAAGACCCCAAAAGACCCGTACGTCCACAGAAGACAACAGTGGTGGATGATCGCAGAATCATTTCCATGGTGAAGAGAACCATGGGGACAGCTCTAGAAAAGTCTTGTATCCGTGCGTGTGATGAGGTTATGAGTGAGGAAGTTATTAGTAGGTCATTGGAGGAGGGAAGAGAGCGGCTAGGGGAGTATTTTTCTATTAGATCAGATAGGTAAGGGGGACAAGAACTGTGGAGGGATTTGGCATAGCCATAGACCTTTTTTTTTTTTATTTTGCCTGCTTGATCAATATTTTGTTCTTTAATTATGATGTACAGGATGTATAGGTTAATGGAAAGTTTTCTGGCAGATCACTCCACTCTGCGACTTTTTCTATGTTGTCTGAAGCACCATCTAGTGGAAACATTATCACATCACATATAAAATGTTACATTATCCCATATACAGTATAATCTATAAAATGCACAAAAACATGTACACTTTCTTACAAAAAATAACAGAAAAAATATTTCAAATTTAAAACATAAAATATAAAAAATGCTTAATCTGAAAATGTGAGTTCATTTGGGTTCTGAAAATGTTTAAAGCCACAAATCAACACAACAAAACAAATCAACAACAAAAAAAAAACAAAGTTTGTGTCCTTATGTATAAAAAAGTGAATATGAAATCCACTAGGATTCTCATGTGGAGAATCAATCACTTCCAATGAAATTATGTGGACCTCGAAGTGTTCTAACCATGTTGCTGAAAGTCAGGTTCATTGCTTTATAAATAGACCCCTTTACTTGTATATGTATAAGTGATGGAAGGTTACAATAGCACCATCAAAATCAAGCCTAAAAAAGGCCTTGCATTGTTTAGAGGAAGATGCACTGAGAACATGAATATTTAATTTGCTTATTTGAAATGAAGCACAGATTAAATTTAAAAATGGAAGTGAGGAAATTAACTCCATAAGCGGCAGGCAGAGGGCACAGGACTAGTTACCTGTATTGCTTGTACTGTCACTCAAATATTCTCTTATGGGAATCTTCCAGGTACATGTATTTTAATGGCAGTATTTGATAGAGCCCTATGAATTAATTATCATATTCAAGTACATGGCATTGCACAATACGGAAAAAAGGTACTTTGGGAACCTTGGAGTTCTTTTAAGAGGCCTAATTAACCACACAGTATTTATTATGACCATTGTCTATCACTGGCTGTTTTTTTTACCGGACATCAAGTGTTGTCACAGGCAAACCTAAAATCTTGCCAGAAAGCTAAGGCATGGAAACCTTCTCATGTCTCAATTCTTTTTACTTCATTGGGTTTTCTGCTAAAGTGGGGTGCCACTATAGCTAGGCATAGTATTGGGCAGCACCGTGGCTCAGTGGTTAGCACTGTGGCCTTTACAGCCTAAGTTCCATGTTCAAATCTGTGTCTGAGACACTATCTGCATTCAGTTCACAGGTTCTCCCTATATTTGTGTGGGTTTCCTCTGAGTAGTCTGGTTTCCTCCTAGAAACATGCAGTTAAGGTTAATTAGCTTCCCCCCCAAATTGACCTTAGACTATAATAACCCCCCTAGCAGTAATCCCGAGTGTGACTCGGGGTGGATTTTACTTGCTAAAGGCGGTAATCCCGAGTCACACACTGGGTTGCTAAAAACATAAAAAAAACCCACTTACCTTGCTCCGTCGGTGTCCCCCAGCGTTCTGCTGGTCCCCGCAGGTCCTGGGGACACGTCCCTCCTCTTCGATCTTCAGCTAGCAACTGCAGAGACGTTATACAAGCTACAGTACAGTTATATTACATGTTTAACTATTTCTTTTGTGATTTTTTTATTTAAAGATTTTTAATAAATTTAATAAATATTGGACATATTTCGGTGAGTTATACCCAAGAATTAAAGGCCTACAATGTAAAATGAATTTTCATGCAAAAAAAAAAATCTAACGCTTTTTACGTGGAAATACAGAGAGAAATAGAACTCTAGGGGGGTTAAAGACATATGACTATGGTAGGGACATTAGATTGTGAGCTCCTTTGAGGATGATTTGACTATGTACTTTGTACAACGAGTAATATATTGGCACTATATAAATTCTGTGTAATAATAATAGTATGCAGAGAGCATTCACAGTTAATCCTTCCTTTTCTGGATTTAGAGAGTTTACTATTGAGCCCTAAAAAATGTGAGATCTTTTTGGCTCTCAAAATGCTTTGGCTGTGTGTTGGACAATAATTTGTAGACTCTTTCAACGAGTGGTTTGATGCTCCTTTATATCTGTTTGTTGGAGTTTAGCCTGGAACCCTAAGGTAGGCCATTTAGGCTGTGAAGATTGTACATGATACTTTTGAGATTTGGTTTCTGCTGCTTTTGCATTTCTGTGCATCACTTTTATCAAGACCAACCTTTACTGACCTTCTTAACATAGGGAAACCCTAAAAATACCTTTCAAGTTTTAGGGAATCCCTGCTATATGTACAATATTCACAGTTCAGTAGTCATCAGGAAGAATGCCTCTTACAGTGCTTACCACCAGAAAGATTTTCACCTGTACAGGTAGTCTAATGGATCACTGGTGTCAGTTAAACTCACCCGAGAGGCACAAATTGTTCATGGGCCCCTGGTTCCTAGATTGTTAGTTGCAGTGTTTTTTGTACTAAACAATTACTGCAACTGACCATTTTAGGTTATCTCTACTTTATACATTTAATAGCCAACTTCTAATTTCTCTATATAAAATAAGGTCCAGTTTGGGCCTATTTTGATATATGTCCTTTCTCAGGAAATTTTGGTCACACTTTTCTGCTTACTGCTTATTATTTGTTTTGATAAAAAAAAAAAAAACTTGTACTCTTGATTGTACTTGATATCTAATTCTTTTCCAATACATTGTAACTTTTCTGAATCTCCTTAATTTTAAAAGAAACATATGCCTCTTTTTAGTAATAATTTGTATATACATTTACATAAATTCTAGTACTTTCATGTCTTAAAGTTCAGCTGGGTAATGCTTAATCACAATTAAAATCCTGTAATTGTTTCCTATACCAAAGCAAGTTGTCTCTTTTGGAAAACTGGATGATTTCTCCTCTATTCCTGTTCACTTGACAATTAGAAAGAACAAATCCTCCTAATATGGGCACAACAATGGTAAAAACCCACCTCTCTATCCAAATAAAAAAAGTAAGAGACTTTCACTAATTAAGGAGGAATGTGTCCGCAGCAAACTGATTTAGAGCTGTTCCATTCCCCAGGGTGCTTCAAAAATATATTTAACAGTTTGCCACTCTAGCCAGCGGTGGGCAATGGCAAAGGTTTGCAACCAGTGGGGTATGTGCCCTAGGCATATGGGACTAAAAGATTAAGGTTTTTAGAAACAATAAATCAAAATACATTTTTTTATTGTCATAAACATCAGGGATTGCTTAGAAAATATTGAACACAATAAACATGCATTTATTCAGAGGGTACTTGACATAGGCAATACACCAGGTGGCACTTGGGAAACATCTTCCAAGCACTCTCTAATCATTGTACATGACCTATTAATACTGGCTGATTAAAGTAAGCACAAATGATATTGCACCTAATTACCTCTCTCCCTGCTATAGTAAAATCATAGCACTCCTGTTTTTTGTAGAATCATTTTCCAGTTAGACTTGATGGTTTGATTACAATCACTGCAATGATGACCAATGTTAAATAGGCAGGTTGTTGACAAAGAAGGGGTTAGCACATGTTTTGAGACTGCACATACCCAAGAGAAAGAGGACAGATTTTTATTGATCACTGCTGATGGTGTGCAGTTGCAGGTGAATTGAGGTGTGAAGGATTTTTTATTTACTGGATTAACCATGTCATCAGAGAAGAGTGTTGGCTTTATCAGCAGTTGAGGTAGGGTGGCCTATAGTACAAAAGTTTTTTCACTGTAGGTTGTACACATTAGGGATTGAAAACCCAATGCAGTAATAGGAAGTGGAACTTTTTTTGTTGGTGGGATGCTCCAGAGTGTAGTTTAGTTTAAATCTAGTAAAGCAGGCCAAAGCACACAAGTGTAATTTAGCAACAGCAATAGTATCCCTATGGGAAAAGCTACAGTAAGTAGTTGTAGTAAGTTATAGCAATTATATGCACAAGATTGAACATTGCCAATAAGTAGGTAAATTAATGGTAGAACATGCCATGTGTGGCTTACACCATAGAGAGATATTTGTTACACACTTTAGCAATTCACTGCTACCCTTCGGCAATTCATTTCTAATGGTTTTAGAAGTACTACAGAGCCACTAAAATTGCCTGACACTCAGCTTTACCTTTCAACAAAAAGAACGTGACTACTGTGTTTCGAGTTTGAAAAGAAGTCTCATCAGCAGACATCAAAGGTATGGGGAACCTGAAAATGGTTTGGTGGTGCTAGTAAAACACACTCTCAATATTGTGTTTGTTTGTTAGGTCCATGAGAAAATTTTGGTGGTCCCCCGAGCGGGATCAGGAGAAGAACACTACTGGGTGGGCGCACCAGCCAGAGCCATGGACCATGTCCCCTGTACGGATCGCAGACTCAGGGAAGTGGGCAAGTTGTGTCTCTGGACACAACCTGCCCACTCTCCCATCGCAGTCAGACCTCAGGTATCATGACGTCACTATGGGGGAAGTTTCTTCCCCTTTGAGGACACTTGGCTCCCCTTGCATGCGCGGTCAGGAGCCAGTAAATTTAGTAGTCTGGGGGTCTACTAAAAAGGTTGACACCACTGCTGTACACAATGGTGGCACCTGGGCACCAGGGGTACACAATGGTGGCACCTGGACACCATAGCATTAACACATTAGTGCTCCTTTTCCCTGTAACATTAATTGTATGCCAAGTGAGCCATCAGTAGATCCGTTATTTTTCCACTAACTATAACCAGGACCACATGAAGGCTTTTTGCTGCCCAAGGAGAAGACTGAGAAGATGCTCTCCCTTCCATACCACATTAATGCTGATGAAGAACTATGCTTCTAAAAATGTGTGACAGAAATAACCACCATAATTACATTATCACTGGATCCTCACAATAAAACTACCAACTAGGTAATGTGTCAAAAAATACTACTAAGCTTCTAAAACACTAACTGGTTTCATTGAGTGCCATTGATCAACTCCCCTGGGTCATAGCACCCTAGGTAGAGTTGGCTCTGTGGAGCTTTTGATATGGATACATCTGAGAAAAGAAATACTGCTTAGTCGAGCAATATTTCAAAAATCAATAAAATAGAGTGTTTGCAGTAAATTAAGCTGTTCCCAATGGTGATATATTTAGTGAATTGGAAAATCCATAATCAATTGTTAAATAAAGCAAACAACATTGTGGTAATGAAACTACTTTTTTAAATTGAGCATGTTATCTGTAATAATGCATTGATTCATCTCCTTCATGGAAACAAGAATAACAAAAAGAAACACTCCTGACTCATATTTAATGCTAGTTGCTTGGCTGTCAAGCTGACACTCATGTTCTAATGCTTTGAAGGGGATTTTAACTTTAACTTACTATTCTGGTCCATTTGTTCTCAATCAATGGTTTAGAAAATATCAGTCACTAGTTAAATGGACCCTGTCATTAAACTGAACTTTCCAAACAAAGCTATACCTGTAATTGTAGTCCTAATGGTATCACTTGCTGACTTCCTCATTAATTGCAGTAAAGGGCTGCAGGAGGAAATGGATGGGGTTATCAAGAGGAACCAGCGAGAACTGTTGGGAATTAAAGAGATCAACACCTAACATCTTAAAAGTGTTGTATCTCAGCAGACATCAGGGGATGATTCCTCAGGGAGGAATACAGCAATGCTTGGTAGTGTGGTCATATTTTGTTTTACATTCATAGCTTTGCCTGGAAGCATTAGTATGGAAATATAGTCCCTTTAGGCATAGCAGTCAGGCAACTGGCATTTTCAAGAACAGGTCAGGACTGGTAACCCACATATTTCTTCTCATGATGGGTGTACTTGAGGTACAGCAGTGGAATTGCGAAAAAATTTTGAGTGTTAAGGAGGATGTGTATTAAAAACATTTTACATATAAGGAACACAAAAATCACAAGATGCTATGCTAATATTGGCACGAAAATGACCAAATGCTAAAACAGGTGTCCTCAAAATGAGTCTTCAAAAGCCACAAATTAGACCACATTTTAGTATAAAATAAATATTCTGACATAGTTACATAGTTACATAAAAGGTCAAGTTAAAAAAGACATAAGTCCATCAAGTTCAACCTCTGAGTTAAAAAACATATCCCAGATATAAAACCCTGTGGACATAGTTGGTTCAGAGGAAGGCAAAAAAAATGGTACATCAGTTACTTTTCATAACTGACCACTTACTTCATTTACTGATGT
This sequence comes from Pyxicephalus adspersus, assembly GCF_032062135.1. Taxonomy (NCBI): domain Eukaryota; kingdom Metazoa; phylum Chordata; class Amphibia; order Anura; family Pyxicephalidae; genus Pyxicephalus; species Pyxicephalus adspersus. Next base: position 21,597,766 of record NC_092866.1, read on the forward strand.
CTAGTACAGATAAAGTCAAAATGTGTTCAGATACTGGCCCTCTAGGACCAAGGATAAGGACCACTGTGGTGAAGCATATGGTACCACATGCACTGCCAATGATGTTGCAGTTAGTTGCTGATTTCATATATTATTTATCCTTTTTAGTTTACATTTCTGTGGCGAATTGTTGCTAGTTGTATTAAGGTATTATTATGGTGGTTACTATTGATTTTACCACAATGTCTTAGTAAATAAGGAGATAGAGAGAAAACAACTGTGACTTAATCTCTTATTTGCTGCTCCTTAACTAATATTATTCCAACCTAGAGCACACTGTACTGCTTTGATAACAGTTATGAAAAGGAACTGATTAGCAGTATGACATACAACCTACCAACTGTTGGCTAGGTAGTGACATCAGTATCAGGAAATCCATTAGCACAAAAAATACCTGGGTTCGGTTCAGGGTCAGTTTGAAAAAAGGGCAAGTTGGACAATTTCCTAGGACCCCCACCTTATCAAGGGCCCCAATTAACAGAATGACATGGGTGAAGTGAGGTGTAATGCCGTGCATTCCTAATTACTTGGGAATCATTTTGTATTAAACCAGTCCTGGCCCTGTGAGTGCTTAGCTGAGTTTTTTTTTACTTTGGTAATGCAAAACTTTATGGTCCAAGCTACCCAGGTATTTACAGACTCTGATGACAGAGGATTGAGTGCCCTCTTTTCCTCTCTGGCAGATTCTGCATCTTATTTGCCGGGGACCTTGGTAGCATCTTAATCATCAACTGCAAAGACTCTTCCAAAGTTGCACAAGTCCTTGCATGGGTATACCTCTGTGGAATAGTAGTCTACTGCTATTAAAAAAGACTGTTTGGACCCTTTGGTGCACACCACCCTAAAACTAGAGCATTAGCATATTGCTTCTACCAGTTCTGTGTATAATCTTAGGTCATGTAGGGGTCCCGCTTTAGGTTTGTTGTAGGGCCTTTTCATTACCAGTTTATGGTTCTTTTTATGAGTCTTTGTGATTCTTTATTATACCTCTGAATCATGATGCAAAATAAAATAAAATCTATCACTTACAAAGAGAAAATCCTGCAATGGATATGAAAAAAACAACAAATTCAAAATCAAATGTAGATTTTCTGCCCCTAGAGTCAATTAAGGAAATTTTAAATCAGTGGATAATTGAACCCATTGAAGCTTCCCATTACAACACTGCCTCTCAAGCTATTTTCTATAGTTCCCAACATCCTCCTGTTAAGTATTTATGTTTATAGTATATATGTTTATTCTTCTGGTGTTTAAGTTGATTGGAAGACCTCAGTCCAGTGGGACCAGGATTGCCTGGATTGTTTTTATTTTCCTCTAAAATTAACACCCTAAGAGAAGGGACTCATTATAGTGACCCAGAGATCATTTCCCCCCATAAAAGTCCCTTAAATGCTGTTCATGTTTTAGGTTTTGTTAATAAAGAAGTTTCATGATCATTGCAATATAAGGCAAACTTTGCAAAATCTTTAACATGATAATATAATTTTAAAAATAATTTCCACTACTGAATCTTCTCTTAAATTTTTAATTTTTATATTTATTACTAATAATAAAAAAAATACCTGGTAATGCTTCATAATTCCTTCCTAAAGGTTATTGTTTAGACAATTACTGGTATAAGGAGAAAAATAATTTTACCTGTCTCCCTTTTGCTCTCTTGCATGGCCACCCTGGAAAATTATCTTCCAGTGGAAATTAGAGACAGACGTAACGATACTAGATTCATAGACAGGTTCCACTGTTTTCACCAACATTAAGCCTGCTTAAAGAGATCAATGAGATGTAAAAAAAAGATGAAAACAGAATGTACTTAAATAAAAAACCTGACAATTGTATAGTATATGTAGTTGGAAAAAGAAATGCCACCCAGTTATGTTTTTTTTCAAAATTAAATCATAGTTTCAAAAAATATAAACAAATTATGAATAGTAATGGAAATTTGAATGCTTGCAATGGTTTAATGACAACTCATTCAATGTTGTCAATTCAGCGGAAGATATTTTTTCCTTTTTTTTTTTTTTTTAGGGAATGAATCTTTGAAATGTAATTTGTATAGTAGACACAAAGCAGACAGCAATATTATGACAGATCAGTGCATGCTATATAATTTACTAGAAAACAATACTGATGCCAATGCAACTTTTGTGCCAAGTTTTGGCTTGTGGAGTCTATTTGACAAGTGAATAAAGCCGGCAACTATCGGCATTCCCTCTTACTACAAAACACTGTTTTAGAATGTCAGCTTTGTTTAATGTGACAGATAGTCATAACTAGAGATATCAATCTTCTCAATGTGAAACTACTGTAAAAAGCATTCGAAAAAAGAGATTGATGGTGAAATTAAACAGTATTGAATGAAATTTCTTAACGTCTCTATCACACTGTGGACTATTTATCCAAAAATAAAAAACATGATCTAAATGAAGAATTAATGAACTGAAATAATTCCTCAACCACCCCCTTTTGTTACATTTACACCTTCAGGTGGGGAAAGGAGTGCTCAATTTGGGGTTAAGGGGGAAGGTTTACACTTCCTCTTTGGATCTTCACCCACAAGGTAAGTTCTCATCCTTCCTCTTTTCTCATCCTAAACTGTCGCAGCTTCATTGGCAGGATATATGTTGCAAACCAAATTTATATCTCATTATGCCTTCTCTGATGTGATGGCCTCCTGAATTTATTGTTAGGAAAGGCCTTTCCATGCTTTGAATTGGGTGCTTGGTGTTATTTGGTGTTAAGGTTGGCAATTGGGGTACTGACAATTGATGATTTAAAATTAATAAAGCTGGGGCCTTGTCCTTGCAATCAAATTGTGTAAATTGGTGTCTGTTTTGTGTCTGCTATACAAATTACATTTTAAACATTCATTCCCCTAAAAAAAAAGGAAAAACTATCTTCTGCTGAATTGTCAACATTGAATGAGTAGTCCTAAAACCATTCCAAGCATTCAAATTTCCATTACTATTCATAATTTGTTTATATTTTTTGAAACTATTCATTATTCATTTTAGTTTTAAATTTGAAAAAATTAAAAAATAAAATTCATTCGCACCACAGAATGTTTGGAGGAATGTCAGATTCCCTTTTTTTTTTTAAAATACAGCTTTTTAACTGAAATTCGTTTTTGAAGAAGTTTCTGGTCCCACATTTATGACATGCAGAAATTTACAACAGGGACAGACTATTCTTGGTTTATTGCAGTAACCTGCCCATCAAAGTCTGTTGGCATGCATTACTGGGGAAACACAGGCTCCACTTCTAAAGGCAACACTAACCTAAAGACATCAGCGCTGTAAGCTGTAACCCCCTACCTCCTAGATTGTCCTCTCCTCCTCCCATGTCACTGTCTGTATCTCTCTGTTATTTGCAACCCCTATTTAATGTACATAGCTGTGTAATATGTTGGTAATAAATAAATCCAGATTATTAATAATAATAATAATAATAATAATAATATTATTAATAATACTAAAAGCCTGTACAACTAGTGGGCTGTTCAATGTGGACAGGCTAATGCAACTAGACATGTAAAATGTAAATAGCTGTCCTGGAAATAGTACACAATAAAAAGTTCATATGAAACCATCTTAGCAGAAAGGGTGGCGAGGGGGTGAGTTACTGCTCTGACCTTCTGTCTAAATTATTCTGTCCAAACAGTCACAGGTCCAGAAACCAGCTAGCAACTGGTAATCCAAAAGAACATAGCATCACCAGCAGGTTAGACAGGCCAAACGCTATAACAGGCAACTAGTGCCTGGGTGTTGAGAAGCTACAAAGGACCAGTAGCCAATTACAAGACAAGATCAGTACCGGGAGCTACTGTACTCATTGGCTGCAGCACATATACCCCCATTAATCCCCTTCAGCTGCACACATTCCCAAGTTTTGAGCAGAGATTGCTGTCACATGCACAGCTAAAAGGAAACTGGGGATTCCATGAACTGCAGAGCGTGAACACAGACAGCTAATTGCTTGATGCCCTTTGCTGCTGCAAGCGACACCATCAGAGGATGTACACAGGGTGCACTGGATTGCAGTGGCTTACAGCGCAGAATTGCCAGCCAGATATTCATCTGCTAACACCAGCATATGCACATTTAACACCTGGCAGCAGTGAGTGGTACTGATATGGTACCACTCTCTGTGCCCCCCAGGGAGAACCTACATGTAGTGTTTCCCCAGGGAGCGGGTCACTGGCATGAGGAAGGGGTAAATGCACCATAACCTCATTGCCACTGTGAACATAGCCTATGGGATACCCGCACTTTAAGTCATTTTTAAAATGAACCCATCACTGCACATCCCGACATTTGTGGTATGCATTGTATTTACCCATTCTGTACTATTTCCAATACTCAGTGACATTGACCAAACGATGAATTTACAATGATACAGTGGAAATGACAGCAATGCACATCACTGAAATATCCACATCTGATTTGAAACAGGGTATGCTTTGTCCATCTCTGAAATGTTTTCATTCCCAAGGCCTCATTAGAACTGGCTGCAGCTCATACGTCATTGGCAGGCATTATGCCTCGGGGAATATGTACCAGCACAGAATAAGGTTTGTGATTTGTACTGCAGCCACTTATATTACAGCTTTATTAAAACACCTCAGAAGACCACTATTAGAAAGTGAAAAAAGGTTTCTAAAAAATATATCCCTTATAAGTATATTATACTGCAAATATTCAAGCATAGACTATGTGTTTTGATGTGTTTTACAGCCAGCTTCAGTAAGCACATCCTCGAAAGGTATCAAAACATATGTAAAATAAATAATATTCTAAAAAAGTGCATTAGGTCAGTGCTGGGTTATTTTAGCCAATTATTTTCTTTGCTTGTACGAAAAATACTATAAAAGCACAGCAAAATTTTATTTTCTACATAGTTAACAACAGGAACAATGGATCAGATAAATAAATCAAATCAAGGGTGATAAAAGGGCAGCAATATGGGGAGGTGAATGTCATATATGACCGTTGACATTAAAGTCTGGCTAATGACTATTGATGACGTCTAACTAATGAAGAACAACCGTATAAAGGTCTATATGGTTCATTTAGCTGAAAAGTTTGTGAATTCACAATGTATAACACAAAATTGGAAAATATATGTCTGAAAAGGGCTATAGAGGGAAGAAAAAATGAAAGACTAGAATAGAACAGAATTAAAATAGAATAGACTGGAAGTTAAAAGTATGAATATGAAGTGGTTTGTAATGCAAATAACTAAAGAGGTGCACCGTAATAGTAAGCCTTGTTTTATTTTGGTGCTCTGATGCATCAAAGCTAAAATGACACAATTTTTTAAACAGTGTACTGAACTTGCTAAAACTACTTCTTGATGAAATCTATTTTCACAACCCTTTCTTTGGAAATCTCTTCTGTATGTCTTTTACAATGACCCCAAAGTGAACAACTTTACTATATGGACCATTTATATAATTATACAAGGTGATCATATCCTCTTTTAAATGCCTCTTTTCAAAGGATAAAAAAATTAAACTAAGCTCTCCTCTGGTGCCCAAAACTGGAATGCATATTCCAGAAGACATCTGACTCAAGAGGACATCTGATTCAAGCTTTTTACACTAGAGTCTATACCTCTTTTAATACAACAAAATATTTGGCTTTCTTGGCATTGTATGCAATATTCATTTCCAATGATTGACTTCCCTAGCTGTTAACCCCCTGTTATATATGATGTATGCATATTTTTTATCAACTGAACTTCATTTATCAGGATATAAACCCTTACTTGCTATTTAATAGCCAAAAAAAAGAGTGCATTCAGGTCTATGTATTGATACAGTTTATAAGAACTTTATTTATAGTTTGGTGTCACTTTCAATTACAAGAATTGTACTTTTATTCCCACACTGTATATAAGTCATAAATTGTATGCAGGGCTTACTTTATACCTGTAAATAGGAAGTGGACTTACAATACCTCCCACGCTCTGTAAATATGTACCTGTCATTACTGGCCATACACAATATAGTCTGTACAATCTCTACAATCAGTAGAGATTTAAAGTCTTCATGAGGGAATGCTCAGCAAAAAAACATAAATACTGCAGCAACAATTGAGAGGCACAAATTGCTCATTGCTCCAGGAACCCTAAGCAACCTCTGGATGAAACCTGGTTAAGAAACACAGGTCTAAAATATTAGTTTCCGGCTGTTGGCATGTATACTCTTTTTTGTAAAGATGTCTCTTCAACAGAATTTTTAAATACAACTAAACACAAAAAGTGCTGGCAGCTGTATATTTTGTCAGATAGAGCTTTGCTGTCCTCTGCTGACATTCCAAAATATAGCATCTACAGAATATAGCAGATACAAAATATATCAGCCTACATATTTATATACTAGTGGTAAAAAATGGCACAAGAATTATTAAAATGTTTCTATTAACTTGCATGCTTGGTTTTGAATTTATATTTATGTGAAAAACTGTATCATTAACCAAATGTATAACTAACTGAAAGAACAAGAACAAAAGAGAAATATGTGGAATAAACAGATTGAAAAAAAAAAAACTGATCTTGAAGAGGATGGTTTATTGTAGAATAGATAATTGAGTTGATTTACTAAAAGTGATCTTAGTGAATGTGGGAAAGCTTTGCTGACTTAAATCAGCCAATCATATGCAAGTAAAATCATTTTAAATTTCCTTGCATGTGTGAAATAAAACATAAATTAATAAATACAAATAATAAATGAATTTATAAATTAAATTCAAGCAAAAATTGTGTTTCTTAGTGGTACAAAATTAAGTGTTTACATAAAACACAGCTTTACCTAATTTACCTAGCTCAGTAAAAATTCCCTTTGCAAAAAGAATATATTCCAATTATATCAACTCAACTTGCAAAACAACAAACTTGAAATTCTACTTTTAATGCAGGTTTTTTTCTTTGTTTTGCAGGTTGACATTACAACAGATTAGGTAATTCTTAACTGTGGATGTCCTAACACGGCTTTTACAGCTGATCAATATTTGGCTACAATCTAATATCAAATGGAATGAAATAGTCAGAGCACTTGGTTTCAGCTCCAAGGATTAGGCATGCAACTGTAGTGATTTAACATAGATACTTTTGGTGCATTTTAAAATGTATTTAAAGAAAAAATATTTTGCTGAATGCGGACAGATTAGAATCCCTGTTTGAGGTTTATTTTTATCCCTAATGTGGTATTTTACTCCTGGTTGACTATTATCACCAGGAGTAAAACTACAGAAAAATCCAATGATTTGTCATCAGAACAGAATTAAAAGGGCATATAGGAGCGTATGGGACTGTTAGATTTCATTGGTAATAAAGAGGATTCCCCTGACCTTGTAGAGATTTCCTGTTTTGTCTAAAGAACAGGAATCTTTAAATAATAACATATATGACAAATGGCAAGGAAAACAATGATACTATTTAAATGAAAAAATGTTTAGGGTTATATGTACCTTAAAGCATACCAATATTGAAATACACACCTTTTTGTAATGGAAGTAAATTGGACCCTCAATAACACTCTGCATGATCTTGTGCATGAGTAATAGGGACACTGTTTATACTCAAAAAGACTTCTAACTACATACATTTCCCCCTGCCATGTATAAGGGAAAACTAGTTATTTTAACAACTAATCATTGTATCTGTAAATTGTAAAGCCTTGTAAGACATATCACAACAAGCGCAATGTTAATAACTACCTAAATGGCTACAGATTAGCTTTACAGTAGGGAAACAGTGAATACCAATGCTAATTGGGTGTTAATTAAACTCCTCTCTTTCCCAGTGATAAATGAGTCACAGTTCTAACATAACAGAAATCTACATTAGAACCTAATTGACTTTACTAGGCCTGGCCTGACTAATTCCCCTCTAGTGTAAAGCCCAAGATAATAAAAGGCCCCACTTGTTACAAACCAGGCAGAGTAAGAAGGAGAATAGTAAATTGTGCTGATATATGGTTATTAATAAATATTGAATATTTTCTACAGAGTTTGGGTATTTCAAGATAATTGAAATAATAAAAAATTATGTTCGTCAAAACTGTGACCATACACGGGAATGCAATAGTTACATTTCTGTTCAATTGATCCAATGCTTCAATGACACAGAGTTAAACCATTAAGATCACACATGCTGCCCTTTGTGTTATTAAAATGTTTCCAAGACTACACTTACCACACACGTCTCTATTTGATATTTCTAACTAAGCATAGCTTGACATGATCAATGATTTCCATAACACATGTTTAGGTAGAATGAACTATAAATTATGTGCCAATAATTAACAGACTGCAGCAACTCTTTCTGTTAGCATTTAGGCAACTGTGAAAAATAAAACAAAACTTAAAAAAAAAAAGACAAAAAAAACACTAACAAGCCCTATTTAGTTTATAGTAATGTAAAACAATTAACAAATACATTAATGGTAAATTGTTTATTAACCAATGTATATATATATGTGTGCCTGTCGATTGGAGAAAGCGTATTGATTGTTTGGGATGGGCATAAGCTGTAATCTATTTACATACCTACTGTTTTATTAAACTAAGATATCAGTGCAGCACAGCCTACCCTTTTATAATTATTTCTCATCTTTGATGCCACTTTAGCCTAATCTGTACTCCTATGTGTGCACGTTTTCTCTCCTCCCCATAGAGAATAGGAAAAAAGAATTGCAGCATTACTGCCTAACCGGAAGTGAAACCCCATGCACACAAATGCTTGCCCTAACACTGATTTGGCTATGTTCTGTTTTGTAAGGTAGCTGAAATAGGCTGGAAGTTGATGAGCAAATAGTCCAATACCAATGCTGCCTGATGGTTTGATGGTACTGTGGAAAGCTTTTGAGATACTGAAAAGTCTCTCTCAGCAGTTTCTTTATTGCAGAAAGAATGGAAAAAAATACATATTAAATGAGTATGAGTATTTTTCTAAAGACATCTTCTAGTTTTAAAAAACAGATTGTAATGGCTTAAATACAGCCATGTGATGCAAGTAAATTGGACACTCACCAAACTCTGCATGGTCCTGTACAAGATAAGGGCACTGTTCATACTCAGTAGGACTTTTGACCACATAGGGCTAGATCCCTTCTACATCACATATGGGCTACATCCCTTCTACAAAATAACTAACTTGCTGGTTGTTCGCAACTATTTAACTAGACTTACCTGGTCTTTTGGGGGGTTTGGGATCTTTGGCCATCTTGATGGCTAGAGTGACATAACTTTTGCGCAGGGCTTGTGCACCTAGCTGTGCATTTAAAGCTTAGATTGCGGAAGTCAATTTCTTCTGCAATAAAGAGTTTTTTAAAAATTAGATTCAGTTTACCAATAAATTCCACTTTTAAGTTTGCATGATCAAGAAGAGCATTATTGCAGAAAAGGTCAGGTGACATCCCGTCTGCAGCAATGGTCCTGATTTATTAAATCTCTCCAAGGCTGGAGAGGATAATATTTTATACGTGAAACTGGGTGGTCAAATAAACCTGAAATATATCTGGTCCAGAATGGAATATGTTTGTTAACAAATAGCAAATTACTGTTAGGAACTCCATTCCAGGTTTGTTGGAATGTTTCACTGTTAATAGTGTATCCTCCCCAGCCTTGGAGAGCTTTATTAAATCTGGCCCATTCTGTCTTACCTGCCTGATTGTCCCAGCTGGAATGTGGATAGGTAAGCCAATTGGATATAGTTCTGCCTTAGGATAAGATCATAATTGAAAGATAAAGAGGAGTCTTCAAAGGACAGTGTTGCTTGGGGATGAGACCTCTTACTTCTTGCAAGTCTGGAACCCTTGGTGGTGTTTTTGCAGCAATGGGAGAAAAGTCCTATTTTTTTTGTGGAATTATAAAGCACATTATTCGCAGCAATATTCACTCATCAAGAAAGAGAGCAGTTGATCTTGTCAATATAATATATCAAAATAAATGTGCTTTTGAGAAGTGTTATAAGAGCCAGTGAAATTTCTATTTGAAAATTGTTATTTCCTGAAAAACTAAAGTAGTGCTACAATTTCAAATCACATCCCAGCTTGAAGCTGATGGGGAAAATGTATTTATTTGAGAAATCATATTTTCATTTCCTTTGAAGTGTATGTACAGCCCAAATCTTATTTTTATGCTTTAGATAGACTAGGTAAGGGTACAGTTTTCTGGAAATGTCTTTTAATTAAAACATAAAATGTGCCTTAATGTGCATGGAGATGCCATACTTACCTTATTTTGTTTTTCACGGACACAATATCATAGGTGTAGTGCAATAGGAAGGCGGAGGGGGGGCTATACAGGGGGGACGGGACAGCAGCTGGGGAGGATACATTTGGACCATAAGACGCAGGGACTTTTTCCCCCCACTTCTGGGGGGAAAAAAGTGCGTCTTATGGTCCGAAAAATACGGCACTCCTGTCCATTGTAAGCTTTTTCTGCTTTTCAGAAATAGGAATAGAAAGAATTGTGTTTTACAGCATATATTTATGGGACATATAGATGCACTGCTCCATAATCAAAGCAGTATGCATAATATAAAGCTTAGATCAAGGCTATTTTTAGACATTCAAGTGGGCTCCCAACATCTCTAATTCAATCCTCTGGGAGCTATGTCGTGCATGTGTTTGCACACAGTTCACCTCACATTGCATTTGTGGTGGTTTGCTGCACGGTTCCTGTAAGTAACAGGTAGCTTCTGCCCATCTTTGAGTGCTGCTTTTTTCGGCTTTCCAACTTTTGTGTGTTGCTAGAGAACTGAAGATGGCCTTTAATCCCTTGTGCAGCTGCAAACCTAACCAAATTACAAAGCATTTGCCAAAAGCCACTGTAGACTCTAAAAACTGCTCTCAGGCACATATATAGACACCCAGGAGTGGCTAACTAACTGCATGTCTGAAAAAAAATCTATGGTAAACTTTGGGTACTTTTCGATTTATTATACATGCAATGTTCCTATGGCATTAGACATTCTGTGACTGAAGACTGACATTGCAGACTTAGCCCCTCTACAGATGTCTGATAGACGTCGGAGAATTGTCGCTGGAAATGATCTTTTGTGATCATTACCAGAAAAGCAGGTGATAAGGGGAGAAAAAGACAGAATTTTGTGGGGCAAAATGTTTTCTTAAAAACCAAACTTTATTTAAATATGGATTCTGAAAAACTAAACAAAGGTCTGCTACCCTAGAACTAGGCTAACATAGGTACACTATTCTTATATGTACGAGGGGGTGCTGAGAAGTTCCTGGCTTTGCCTCCTTCCAGATGAAATAGAAAAATGAGTGTGGGGGCATATGACAGCCTAATATCTTAGTATGTAACTACAAATATCAGGTCTTTGTGATTCTTAAAACTGTTTTTTCTTTTAGTGAGAAGCTGTGATGGTAGAGGTACAAGTAAGTTTCTCGTCGTTGGAGTTACGGGCCGTCATGAAGTTTTTGTTTCTCCAGGGAAAGTCAGCAAAGGACATTCACACTGAGATGTCACAAACACTGGGCTGGTTTGAGTTAACTCTATCTCTTACATTGGGTCACTCTACTTGGTGGAAAAAACAATTCTACTGATCATTACCAATGACAAATTAACAAACAAGCACCCTTCTGTTCTATGGAGAAGGGAGAAAGAAGACGAGCGAGTGGAACCCTGGTATAGGAGGGAACAATGGTCATTCCTGGTTGATGAACGACATCAATGGACTGCTATACACATGCCAGATTTTCAACCAAGATATGCACAGCCAATTATGTCAGATGAGAATCATCTGATGAGTGTGCATAGCTTTAGTCTGAAATGCTAGTTGGCTGTTTGCCTCTGGTTTCAGTCCTCAGATTTAGAGACCATAAGGTAACCTAAATGTGCAGGTGATTAAAATTAAGAAAAAGAATAGGAACTAGTTCATTCAGAAAGAAACCTCAGCAATAGTATTCTATTCTTTCTCAGTGCAGATTTCCTTAAATTCCAGACTGTATAGTATTTTCTATTGTCTTGCAAAAGTGATTCATCTAAATTTGCAGATTGTTTTGAATATTGTCAAGGGAAAAATAGCATTAAACAGTGTGAAAACGAAACATTATAGGCTTTCCTCCCACATTCTGTACAACAGCGTTTCTGCATTTCAGGAAAAGATATACAAGCAGAGCCAGAGACAAACTCATAAACAGCTAATGCAAACATTTGCGGTGCTCTTTACAATTCAATTCAGATACAAGGGGAACATCATTGTGTACCCAAAGGATTGAAACACTGAGAATTTAAGGTCTGTTCACAATATGTCAGATAAATAAAAAGCATTTCAATGTATTATGGGCAACCTTGCATTTGTAGCCACAACCTAACGCTGCTATTCAACTGCAGTTTAAAAAGTGCAAAAATTAAAAGTAGAAGAATTACATTAATGATGCAGTCTGTTTTTAACACTAAAGCAGAACTAAATTTCTTAACAGGTGATGTAGCTCAACCTGCAATGAAATCACACACGGCCATGGCCATGTATTTTTAGGTGGACTTTAAGTAAAGGAAAAAAATATCAAACACTTTTTAAATAGTTGCAGCAATATTTTATGTTTTAATTTGTAAATAAAAATAAGTTTTAAGCAGAATGAATTATAGATGCCCATAGTACGCACCCCCAGCGGTGTTATATGCTTTGTTCCAACTATAAATTCATTTTTTGCTGTGCAACCTGACATGTTACAGAAAGTTAAAACAGATTTGCTGGCTGATTTAATGAAGGAAAAACATTTAATGTTTGTAAAGTTAGTCAGGTTGAAAAAGTAGTTAGTCAGCTCGAGAAAAGACATACATCCATCAAGTTAAATCAAGTTCAAGGGAAATAAACATACTAGATACATGCCTATTCCAGAAACCTATGCATGATTGATTTGGAGAAAGGTTAAAATTAAGTTATAAGAAATAAGTGCTCTGACTCTGATCAGCTAAATGATATATTAAACTTCTAGATTGTCTCCAAATTTTTAAAGTCTAGGAAGAAGCTGATAAGTCATCGATCTGGGTAGCATAAATGAGCATTTACCCTCTTCTCGAGTAGAAACAACATAATGTTATGATAGAACAATGCCATACACTATAATTGGAAATCCCATCAAGATCTAATCATTGAATTAAGAGTCCAAAGTGCAGGAAAATGTTTATATCAAGCCATGGGTTCACCCTCAAATACTAGATTAATATTTATCACAACTATGTTCTTTATTGAGGGGGGGTCTTCCTTCTTTAGTGTATAATAAGCTATGCATGTGCAGCTCCATGTACATATTCTGTTATTGGTATGTACTAAGGGTTTTTTTCCAGTTCAGCCAGTCAAGTTGGCCAAAGACAAAAACCTGCTTGAAGATGCGATGAAGATGAAAGCCCTGGTGGTGGGAGGAACTAAAACAGTTGCATAGCTGAAAAAGAGCAATTGCAGTAACTACCAATATCTAAAGATAAGGTAACCATACCTGCAATTTGTAGCAAAAGTTCTTGGGACAAAACATTTTTAAGAAATTTAAATAAATTGCTCCTGTGAATGACCTTAAGCCTACAGGCACATTACCCCCTGCTGTGAAAATGTTGAATAACATTGTGGTAAAGGAACAAGAAATGCACTCATGTGCATCTTCCTTGTTCCCAGGTCCTGCTGTTAAACTGATGATATGACTCTGTTCATAAAGAGGTGTATCTCAAAGTCTTTGATCCTCAGGCTCTTTAAAATTACATTTGTTCTAAGAAGATAACTTCTTAAAATTCTTTGTAAAAATATTTACCCAAATATTTTATAGCTGAAAAAAGAGGTCATTCTAAAGATATAAAAGTATTTCTATGTAATGTGTGATGCATGACTTTAAAATTTACTCATCAAACAGGAACTAGAATTTGGACTTTGGCTGTTGGTGAGGTTGCAGTGCGGTTACCACTTCCTCACATCAGTGCACAGTTGCCTTTGGAGGAAGATACTATATGCAGCGTCTACCTACTGCAGCTCAATAGAATATTTAAGGAGTGCCAGTGGGCCCACCAGTACCATTCACTAATGTCTTCTGTCAGTCTGCAAATGCTGGAATGAGTACTGCAGTGTGTTCTCTCTCTCTAAATCTGCTCTTATTTAAATAAAAAAAAAGAAGGTTTTTTTAAAACTTTTTATATGTTTGCTATGATTTTTACTGACATTTTCTTTGACTAGAGTTTTCTTTTAAAGATGAACTTTAAGTTAAAATGGGAAAGTAAATCAGTAGACATTGATTCACAAAACCACATTAGTGCCTCCTACAGAGTGAAATCTATACTGGTAAACATTCTTTTGTGATTAAATCACTTTCACCTAGGCTTTGCTAACATTTCCATGGACTCCGTACACAGCAAATGAACAATGCACCTAATAAGAGACACATTCCTTTCAGCCCAGTCCTAGAACATTTGCATGATGTGAGTCAGCAATCCAGTGTGGTCATTGAGGACAAGCCATAATACACAAAAAACCAGTTGCAGCCATTGTCCACTGTTTTTTGTTGTGATACAAAATGTTTCCAGGTAGAGTATGTCAAAAAATAACAAACAAAAGCAATTGTTAGTAACTTAGTACCAGGGTGCTTTGTTTATTGATATGCTATGTGCATCTCCTTACTATGTAATCAGACGTTTTATATATAGTTTATTTATACATTTTATTAACACTTCTTAAAAGGTAATTTTTTTTTTTATAAAGGCTAGATAATATAGTAAGTGTTGTCATTGAGGACAAGTCATAATACACAGTAAACCAGTTGCAGCCATTGTCCAGAGATTTTGTTGTGATACAAAATGTTTTCAGGTAGTGTGTGTCAAAAAATAGCAAACAAAAGCAACTGTTAGTAACTTAAGCTACATACACACGTGCAATAATAGTCATTGGAAAGGATCTTTCAAAATCTTTTCCAACGACTAGCACTGCACAATGCATGAACGAGTGCTGTACATACAGCACCGTTCTGCTCTATGCAGAGGGAAAGGGGAGAACGATGGAGTGGCACCCTGCTGTGTACTCTCCCCCTTCCCTTGTATTAAGATCGTTCGTCGCCCATCATACGTGGATCCGCCAGGACGGTCGTTTGAAAGATGGACGACTGTAGCTGTACACGCGCCAGATTCTCGCCCGATATCGATTTGCCCTGAACTGATTATCGGGCGAGAGCCGTTGGACGTGTGTACGTAGCTTTAGTACCAGGATGCTTTGTTTTTTGATATTCTATGTGCATCTCATGACTATGTAATCAGACTTTTTATTTACACATTTTATTAACACTTCTTAAAAGTTGGTATTTTTAGGAAAATGCTAGATAATATAGTCAGTTACACCCATTTGTTTCAATAGAATTGTTTATTAAAGTGTTTATTAAAGTAGTTTAGGTAAAGCAAAGGGAATTACAGTATGCAATAATACACTTATATTATTAACATTGTGAAACCTAGCTGATGTCTGGTAATATATATTTTTATATGAGTTGATATCACTACATTTTATAAAAACAAATATTTCAAAATGCAGGCAATAAATCCTTGATATGAGGATTCAGACTTTATTTCAGAATTTCATGATGTATTTTGAAATTAGAAGCACATATACATGGACAGCAACCATTTCTGGTACTATTGACTGAAATGTTAAACATGTTTCTTGCACCTTATGGGTGTTCCTTGGGATGTGAATTTTACCCTTATTTACTAAGCTTAATTGCACTGATTTATTAATGCTCTCCAAGGCTGGAGAGAATACACTTGCATCAGTGAAGATGAGTGATGCAGCAAACCTGGAATCGATCTGGTCCAGGATTGAAAACATTTGCTAACAAATAGCTTGACTTTTAGGAAATCCATTCTAGGTTTGCTCGATTACCTAGCTTCACTGATGAAAGCGTATTCTCTCCAGCCTTGGAGAACTTTAATGAATCAGGGCCAATGAGTTAACCAATTGCCAGATGATAATTCACAAGTAAAAAGCCTAAATGCCAAGTGAAGCTCTTGGTATATAAACTCAATATGTCAATGTGCTAACAGACATTCATATAAACGTAAACAGAAAAATACCTTTACTAAAAGAATTTCAACTCTACAAGGGATTATTCACTAAGCTTTGTGAATGAGGTGAATAAATCATGACTTTTGCTCGTATATTATTAGATGGTCAGCAGACCCTCAATCATTAGGCTCAATGAAACATCCTTTATAAGTTATACTATATATTCTTATAGTAAATTCAATATTGTATTAAAATTGTCTATACCTTACCCCTGTCTTTAGAGCTCCCACCCCCCATGTTACAGAAGATACAGAAGATAGGGGTCAGAGTATAATTTTATGTTTAGTCAAGGACTAATTTCAAGAGTGTCAATGGATTTTGAGTGCAACACTATGATATGTTTTCATAGACACATATTTTAGTCTCTTGAGTGTCATTGTGTAACCACACTGAATTCACAGTTTGGATCAGTGCACTACACAACTCACTAGGATACAGTGAGATCTTCTTACAGCTACAATGAATGTCTGTAGTGAAGAAAATAGCTAAGTTATACAACATTGTAAAAAACAGGCAAACTCTGAGTGTCCCAACCAGTTTTGTTAGGCTTTGTACACACGTGCAATAATTGTCATTGGAAAGGATCTTTCACGATCCTTTCTAACGTCTAACAACTGCACAATGCATGAACAAGTGCTGTATATACAGCGCCATTCTCCTCTATGGGGAAGGGAGGGGGAGAACAATGGAGGGGGAGAACAACGAAGGGGCACCCCGCTGTTCTCTCGCTCCCTTCATTTCCATTACAATAATTCCTCAT
This sequence comes from Pyxicephalus adspersus, assembly GCF_032062135.1. Classification (NCBI taxonomy): domain Eukaryota; kingdom Metazoa; phylum Chordata; class Amphibia; order Anura; family Pyxicephalidae; genus Pyxicephalus; species Pyxicephalus adspersus. Next base: position 21,614,624 of record NC_092866.1, read on the forward strand.
CCATCTTTCGTGGATCCACCAGGATGGTCGTTCGGACTATGGACGACAAACACTGTACACACACAAGATTCTCATTCCATATGAGCCCTGAGACGAATATGAGATGGCAACTATTGCACGTGTGTACCTAGCCTTAGTCACAATATATTTTCTTATGACCACTATAAAAAATTACCACTGTTGCTTACTATTTTCATCACTTTCATTCGCTTGCTTATGGCTTATTAAGGAAATATTTGGAGTATGTATATAACTAATGAGAAAAGGCTTATGAATAAACTTAGTTTTTATTAGAAATATCAGTAGGGTAGCCTACCATCTCAATTTTAAATTATTAAAATGAACCAGAATTATTTTTGCCATTTCCCATTTCCATTTTTAGAAATCTAACTGGGTATTATTGATAACAACCGCAATGTTGTGCTAATTTACTTTTCTTTCATTTTAACACATCTGCATCTAATAACTAATCACTGGGGGCTGAATGCAACTTACATCTATTTTTCTATGTTACGCTGTAGTGAGGAACTCCTCATCCTAGTGATGGCTTTTTTTGGATTGTTCTGTGTACAAAGCACAAAAAACAAGTAGACTTTCACCCTTTCAACAATAGAAATAGTTTGTTTCCTGCTTTTTATAATTTGCAGTTTACTGACCTATGTTACTCTGTACTTTCTCTGTAAAAACATATGCAATTGAACAAACATTAGCATGGCACCGGGATTAAAAAGACAGCGTGATTATTATCCTAAGTAAGCTGTTTGAGCACCAATCCTCCTATAACTAACAAATGCAGGATGTCAAATAAAAAAGAGATGTTTTGTGCAGTTATCATTATTGAGAATGGCATTATTTGTACTGCAAACATATCTGCCTATACATGAAGACAAATGCTTCTTCTGCCCACCGTGTGACCTAAATATCTAGCCGCATTATGGTCTAATTA